>NW_022195106.1:0-441875 GCF_008641045.1 Pistacia vera | reverse complement strand
GGGACTATAAGTCATCCATGATCCAACGGCTAAGATGCGAACGGAAACTGGAAAGCAAGGTCGTGATCACATTCCAAAGTCATTAATTAATAACTAATTAATTATCATATTCGTTTCTTTCGCTTAGAGGAAAAGGGGACCCACGTGGGCCTCTAATCCAACGGCCACACTTCATGAACACAGTCATAGTCCACACTCCACTCTTCTCAAGTACACCAACAACAGTGGCGTACTATATGTGCCCTCTTTAAGTAACCAAAGTATACGAATAGATCAGAATTCAGAGAAAAACAAAAAAGAAAAAAAACCGCCATGGATCGACAGCAACAGCAAGCGGGAGCTCCAGTGCCGCGGCCTCCGACAGGCGATTCCTCAGCCATTCTCTCAGTGTTCCTCGCTTTCATCGTTATCTCTGCCATTGTACACACTCTCTCTCTCTCTCTCTCTCTCTCTCTGCATTTATCCTTGCGTCAAGCCATTTCGATTGTTTAGTCGATTTTAACTTATTCTCGGAGTTTATGTTTTTGTTTTGTGTGTAATTCATCACATTATGAAGCTTGTGTTGGACTTGTTTTTGGTATGATTTTATGGTCAAGTTAAAGTGTAATTCTGTACCCTCAATTTTTGCCATTTTCTGGGCAGTGTTTATGGGAACAGTGTGATTGAGCCTTGAGAAACTTATAATGGAAACTACTAGTGCTATGTTCCAACGTAGAAATTTTTTCTTGCCCGGACTGAAGTGGAGAGATTTATTTGGTTTACCATGGTGTGAAGGCCTCACTTTGCACTAATGCCTTCAGGAAGTGGTTAGTCCATCAATAATTGGTGAATCATTACTTTCTCAGCTTCAACCTTAGGGTTTCTCGTATATGTCCTTAATGTTTTATCTTTCATAGAACAATTGTTGAGGTGTGCTTTATTATTGGCTGTTACCTTTATCATTTGTTTATGATATGCTAGGTTGATGTTATTGAAGTATCTGAAATTCTTACTAATTGGAATAGCTAATGCCTCTAAATTTAATATATTTACATGATTGAATTCGTAGATATTGATTCCATCAGCGTCAAATATCAAAAGTAGCTTATCCATTTTGCATCAAGTCCCGGAAGGCCATGTTGGGGTATATTGGAGGGGGGGTGCCCTTCTAGATACAGTTACTGGTCCAGGTCTGCTATGCTAATCTCTTCCTTTGTAATTTGCACAAATATAATTGCATATACAGAGCTTATTCTCTGCCCACACCTACTTATTCTGGAATTTCAGGTTTCCATCTGAAGTTGCCTTTGATAACCCAGTATGAGCCCGTTCAAGTGACCCTTCAGACAGATCAGGTAAATATTGTTTTCAATTTATGAGATTGTGAATTTTTGCATGTGCTTGACCCCTTCTTCTGTCTAAAAATGAAGGTGACTGACATTCCTTGTGGGACCAAAGGGGGTGTCATGATCAACTTTGAGAAGATAGAGGTACGACATTTAAAAACTCCATGTAATGATGATGTTCTACTTCACCATGTTTAGATGAATGAACAGTCTAACATCATTGTTCTCTGTTATTTGAGTGTTCTTTTGCAGGTTGTTAATCGGCTTCATAAGGAACGTGTGTATGAGACACTGCGTGACTATGGTGTGCAATATGACAAGACTTGGATATATGACAAGATTCATCATGAGATCAATCAGTTCTGCAGCTCTCATAGTCTTCAACAAGTCTATATTGATGTGTTTGATCAGGCAAGAAAAATTGCATTGTAGCTTTAAGGTGATATATGATAATATGCCTGACATTTTCATTTCACTAAATTCTTCAGCAATAATTTATGTCCTCATAAGATCAGCCTACTTAATCCTCCTACCTGTTTGGTATATAAGGGATCATAAGTTTCAAGGTATGTTAAGCCTAGTGTCTGGTGTTGTTTTCTCTCCACAAGGGAGCAATGCAACTGTGAATGTGAGCGCAGTTGTTGACATCATTAGTAAACCTTGTGATAGTTTTATCTCTATAGCTTTTATCAGCGTGCTTGATGTAAAGACACTATATACCATCACTTACACAGGAATGCACTTGCAAAAAACACATATATGGAAGTGTACTTACCAGTGGCAGCTCTTGGGTGAGACCAACAAGGCAATTTCCCCAGGCCTGAACCTTCTTAAGGCTCCTTTTTATTTCATAAAATATTTATGTTCTATTATAAAAGTCAAAACTTTTATATTGATATCTATTTTCTTTACCATAATGTTCTACGTTAAAGATTATATTTCTCATGGAATGTCAACTATGGTGTCTCCCTAAACTTCTTTCTCTTCTACTAAAAGTTATTGTCTTATACTGTAATTAAAGTTGTCTCTTATTTCAACAAAAAAATAAGCTATTTCTTGAAGATCTAAGAATTGCTATAATTGCAATAAATTTCTGTACTTTATTGCTTTCTACTTTAGTTAATTTCATTTTGTTGTTTGAATCTATAATATACTTAACTTATTAGTACTCATATTCATTAAAATTATTGTTTGTATATTTGAATTTACCTTTTTTAATAATGATACTATGNTGATATCTATTTTCTTTACCATAATGTTCTACATTAAAGATTATATTTCTCATGGAATGTCAACTATGGTGTCTCCCTAAACTTCTTTCTCTCCTACTAAAAGTTATTGTCTTATACTGTAATTAAAGTTGTCTCTTATTTCAACAAAAAAATAAGCTATTTCTTGAAGATCTAAGAATTGCTATAATTGCAATAAATTTCTGTACTTTATTGCTTTCTATTTTAGTTAATTTCATTTTATTGTTTGAATCTATATACTTATTAGTACGCATATTCATTAAAATTATTGTTTGTATATTTGAATTTGCCCTTTTTAATAATGATACTATGAACTTGGATATGAGTTTTTAATAAAAAAACGTTAGAAAGTATAGAAACTTAGAAAAATATATATATTTTTATTAAATTAAAAGAAACTTATTTTAAGATTTTTTGGCTCAGGCTTTATATCTTCATGAAGTGGCTCTGGCATATAATGGATACTTTGATACATACAGTAATCAGTGTGTTTGCTCAATTGTTGTCAAACTTTTAATGCATATTGACAATGATCTGCCTGACTTTTTCAGATTGATGAAAAGATGAAAGATGCTCTTCAGGGTGACTGCACACGCTATGCTCCAGGCATTGAAATTATCAGTGTGCGTGTTACAAAGCCTACTATTCCCGAAAGTATTAGACGAAATTTTGAACAGATGGAAGAGGAACGCACTAAGGTGAATTTGCTAGATCTATAAATCTTTTATGTTTTGCCTTTCTTTGAAATTTGTGTTGTCAATCCATTTTGGAGAAAAAATTTTCTTAAGAGTTTAGTTGATTATACATGATATAGCCAGGACTTACTCTGATGTTACTTTGGGAGTGAGGTCTGTTTTCTGATTTTTGCCATTGAGAACCTTCAGATTCTGTAGTAATTTACTGTACTTTTTTATCACATATTTTAGGGTTCTGACATAAAAGTAACAGAAAAAGGAAATGAGAATTCTATGATTTGAGGTTATTATTTAACCTGGTATTCTTCATCAAACAAATCTATGCATGTTTTGTGGACGTTTAGACTTTTACAACACAAAAGAAGCATTCATGCATGTCTGCTGCTGCACACACATTCATACTAAATAGAGATAGTATTTTTAATATTATCTGGTGTTTTGCATGTTACTTGGGTAGGTATTAATTGCTATTGAGAGTCAGAAAGTAGTGGAGAAAGAGGCAGAGACAAAGAAGAAGATGGCTATCAGTGAAGCTGAAAAGAATTCCAATGTTAGCAAGATCCTTATGGAGCAGAAGTTGATGGAGAAGGACAGTTCCAGGAGGCAGGAAGAAATTGAAAACCAAATGTACTTGGCTCGTCAAAGGAGCTTGTCAGATGCTGATTTCTACCGGTAATATGAACCCTCTTTCTTTCCTATGCTTGAGTGTTAATATAAGAAAATATGATGTTGCAAATATTTAATGGTATTCTTCTATCACTTTTGCAGCTTAACGAAGGAAGCCGAAGCAAACAAGTTGATGCTTACTCCCCAATATCTTGAGCTTAAATTTATTGAGGCCATAGCTGATAATACAAAAATTTTCTTTGGCGACAAGGTTTGTTAACCCTCACGCCCATGCCCTCCTTTGTTTTCAAGTGAGAGAAAACACGTGATCCCAGTTTTTATCTTTGTTTTTGCAGGTACCTAATATGATTTTGGATCAGAGACTGTTAGGAAACTTCCTTAAAGAGGTGTCCAGAAATATATCTATGGAGACGATAGCGGCTTCTTAAATTCTAATATAGTGTATGTTATAATATAAGTAGGCGCAGACACTGTCACAAAACAAGAAGGAGAATATAATGATGTGTTTTCTAAACTACATTTTGTTTTTGGTAGGGAAACATGTCTTTCTAAAGGCAATCACCGTTTTTCTTGGCCACCGGTTGCTGGCGTTGCCAATTTGTTGAACAATTTCACACTGTTGAGTGCTAAACTATGCAATTCCATGTGGGTGTTAATAATGTTATATATGAGTGTTTTTATTCCCATCTTTCTTTAGCAAAAGTTTTGCTGTACTGATATCAATTTCAATTTAGGTTAGAAATCCATGCTATTTATCAACATTTATAGCAGTTTTTTTTTTGAATTACAGAGGATTGATAGTCTTACTGATAAGTTATTATGAAAGCTCAAGTATCAGAATGATTGCTACAGCTTTCCCCGTTAGATTGCCGGCTGTTAAATTGACACACGATGGCAGTTGCCAACCGGCGATGTCGACTGGTTTGAAATTTTGAAAAAAAATTTATTCTCTTAAATGAAAAATTATATTTTATATTTTATATTTTAAAATTAATTATTTTAATTTTTGAAATAAAAATATTTTTTGTTTTTATATAAAATAATAAATATTTAGTTGAAATAGGGTTTTGGGAAGAATGGGATTCCCCCGAAATGAGGGAATATGGATTCCATTTCTGTTTTCACAGTAAACAACTAAACAAGGGAATGGGCATTCCGTTGAGTTATCTGCAAATAAAACATGAGATTATAGGAAAGGAAAGTACTCCCATACTGATTTTGGATGGATGGTATATGGAAATGATGGGCGTAAGTGTCTGAAATTATGATCGATGGAAAGAAATACTTTGTCGATATTCTCAGTTTTCAATTCATTGATATTTTTTTGTTTTCATGGTTGTGTTAGAATAGTGGTGTTGTTTGGCCCGCTTACCAAGGCTGGACATTTTGAACATTAACCACAATCCAGTGACAGGACAGCTAATGCATGCAGCTGCCATTCAACCATTCTACAATAACCATCTTGTCTTTATATATGGCTTGTGTAATTAATTGATGGTGTTAACTGTTACCCAATGAGATCAAGGGTTAAGGTCAAAGTTGAAGCCTTCCTTAACATGATTTTGTTTGTTTAACAGAAGTCAAACCATGGTTATATCAGCTTTATTCCAATTTGACTTATGATAAATTGTCTGACAAATTTCCACCACTACAATAAGGGATTTCATCTTGGGGACTGGAAAAAAAAATCAAAGGTTTTATATTAGAGTTACCCACTTTCTTTTCCACCCAAATAATAGGCTAATGATAGTCTAATGATATTTGTCATCTCATCTATTGATTTTTAAAATACTATTTTTCTATTCAAATTTATACTACAACGAACAAAGAACAAACTCAATTTAGACTATTGAAACTTTTAAATAGGAGAGGTCGATGAGTCTTCTAATTGTGAAAGGTTGGATTTTGATAGTTAAAAATGATCGAAATTTGATTTGAAAGAGACAATTACACAAGCCCTAATTGCTTGATTACTGACGATTGATGAGGTCGACGAGAGTAGAATTTAAGGAGTTTTTATAAGTAATAATCAGGGAATGGAATAGTGGTGGTGTGGAGTTGGAACAATGCAAAAATCGAAAACAAAATATAAATTTAGATAATAAAATGATATTTTAAAAGTATGTGGGTGAGAAAATGTCCGTGGAAAAAAGTCTTTTACTCTTTATATTAGATGTAATTCTAGAAAATATTGCAAGCTTTCTATTGTGGTATTTACAAAACTTCAGATCCTCTCTTGGATGAGAGCTTTCGTGAATTCTGGAAAGTTTCGCATTAGATATCTGTGAAAGGGGAATGGTTGGAACTACTAAACCAGGTGGCACTAAATATTTAGTGTTGAATGTCTCTGATTCCTTCTTTCTCTGCCCATTGACGCCTGCTCATGCCACCAATTTCATAGCTGTTTCCTTCAATAATTCTTTCCTTTCAAACAATCTATACCTTTTAAATTATTGGTCTTGTTAGTGTTTATTTGTCTTATCCTTGACTTACAAATCTACACTTTTCCCATTATTTACAAATGTCCTTTACACTACCAATTTTTTTAGTCTACATGAAAATTGCACATTTAATTTTATAATATACCTTGAGGATTCCTCTATATGGACTATTTTACTAATAATTTGACTAATCCCATCTTTACCATATAAAAATGTAATGGGAAATGGTTTTATTTTTTCAAATTTTATGCCAATCCAATGAAATGTTCAGTAAGTTGAGTTGTTATCCATATTCACTTTATCTTGAAAAGTCTTTTGAGTGCCGCATTTGGCATTCTGTCTAAGCAGATATTTATTATTTAATACTTTATCTGTCATGCGTCCAAAATCGAGGTAATGATGCTGACTTGAATTTCTCACGTTACATTGACCGAGAGTACTCATCCTTACTAAGGGCAAACCATTTTTTTCCATCCAAATAATGGTATAATGATTCTTTTACACTCAAAAAATTTTAAAATACTATTTTATTATCCAAAACATAATTTCATTATAAAATTTTATTGTGAAGAAAGACAAAATGGTCATAATTCCATTATAAAGGCAAGATGGTTAATTCATATTGATCGACAAAGGAGGGCAACGACTGCTAGTGGGTAATTAGGGCCAAAAGGGTTAGGGGTTTTGGAGTAGGGACGTCGATGATGCGAAAGGTGGTGGCTGGGATAGTTTCCAGTGAGGCAATCGGCGGAAATTGTACTAGGAAGAGGCGGTGTTTGCACAAAAACCTATTAGCTAGGTGGCGACAACGATGGTTAATTGGGTTTGGAGATTTTGGGGGTTTTGTTAGAGTAATGCTGGTGAGTCAAATGGTGTGGTCGAAGAGGGTTGCCTTGCCGGATTCGATCGAATAGCTTGAAAACGCGCTGGCCAAAGGAAGTGCAGTGGCCAACGATTGGTGGAGTAGTTGGGTGTTGGGTGAAGAGGGTTTAAATATGTTAACAAAGGGGAGTAATATGGTGGGGTTGGGGTTGACGTGCGCATTGGAATACGATCGTTTGTTGGTGTCGTTTGGATTAGGATTTTGCCGCTTCCAGTCGAATCTAGTGTCCAAAATCCAATCCTTCAACATCCCTTGGTTCACTGAGACATCGACCCCTACCCTACAAAACCCCCACCACCCCGCCGTTCACTTGCTTGCTGTTCATTGTCTAAGTGGCACTGTCGTTGCCATTGGTATTTTCATCAAATAGTAAAAAGTATTTTTGTTTTCATAATGAATATCATTGTATTTAACATAAACTATTAACGAAATATAATATTTGAGTAGTAAAATGATATTTTGAAATTTTTTAGTGTGAGAAAGGGTGATTAAGTTATTATTTGGGTGGGAAAAAGTTGTTTGCTGACTCTACTTACTAACCCAACAAGCCAGAAAAGTAAAAGAACCACCACAAAAGGACAGTGGAAATTTCCGAGACGACACAACTTCCCATTCAAAACTTTATTTTTCAAACTAGTGATTTAAACGCTTTAATTTCTCATGTCACATTGACCCAAAAAGCAAAAATTTGTATAATAACAACCGCGGTCCTTACAAGCTACAGCCTTACATTTCGTGCGAATCTTGAATTGTATTTATTTTATAAATGAAGTGCCCCTCTCAATGTGAAGGAATCCCCCATTGAGATTCCAACAGGTAAGCGAATCATGTTCCGTATAGAATTTTCTAACCATTAGTGGAACCGCTTAAAGTTGGTTACCTTTCTCTCTCAAGTCTTGAGTTTATGTCTTAACATTTTCATGTTCTTAAAATAATTCTCTCTTTAATGTTTTGCACACATGTCAGTAGCTTGAGATTTGTTTTTTTTTTTGAAGATTCCAAGTTTTCTGGTGGCAAGTAATCCAAGGTTGTGATTGTGCCCTTTGGCCAACGTGGGTCTCTTCTCTCCTCAACACTTTGTTTTATAGCATTCTTTTGACTGTCCGGTGATCTATGTTTCCTTCCTGACATTTTTTGTTCAATTTTTTTTTTTTTTTTAAACGATGTAAAAGAGTGAAATTCACTATCAGTTTTCATTCTGATATATGTTTTCATTATGGCTTTTTTAAGTTCTTAGACGGTTTAAACTTTTGGTTGTTTCATTCTTTTTCATTTCTTTCTCTTTTTGGCGATATGGTGAGTGTTTGTTGTTCCTTGATTGATGGGTTGACTTTTTATTTTGATTCAATTTACTCTCTTAAATGCCTTTTTAATTGCAGATTCTTTATGCTTTCCTGTATTATAATTATTTTTCTGGGACCTTTTTTCTTGCCTGATTTTTAGACTAAAGTGACTGAATGTTCTGATTATCTCTCTTCGTGTTCTCCTGATGTGTGACCCTTGATTTGACCGAGTTGGTCACAACTTGCTTTGATAAATCTAATTTCAGGGCACCTAACGAGAGCCTTAAACATTTGATGATGGTTCCTTTTCAATGGGTTTGTTCCATTTCACATCGTTCATGAATGAGCAAAAATAGTTGTTTTATTTCGGTAGTGGGTTAGTAATCTAGTGAAGATGCTAAATTTGGCCTAATTGAAGGTCTAATGGATAAGAGAAAACTCAATTTTGGTACTTTTTTGCAGGATTTTTCGGGTATTCTAACATTGATAGCTCTACCAAGTGAGAGGAGTATCTCAAGTGGGTTGATAATGTATCTAGTAGAAAGCAAAGGAGGTGCCATAGTGTGCATGCTTCTTTCCCTGTTCTTCTTGGGTACTTGGCCTGCTGTTTTGACTCTTTTAGAGAGACGAGGTCGCCTTCCTCAGCATACTTACCTTGATTATACGATGACAAATTTCTTGGCTGCTGTTATTATAGCGTTGACATTTGGTGAGATTGGCAGTGAAAGACCCAATTTTTTTTCTCAAGTTTCTCAACTAAAGGTTAGTTTCCTTTTAAATAGATGTTGGTGTTTAGCATGCAGAAAATTTTGTTAAACATCTATTCAAAGAAAAATAGATTCTTTACAAAAGCGAAGTAAAACAAAATAAAACAGACAACTTTAATTCTGCTATGCTGTTGAAATTGTGGAAAGTTTTTAATTTTCCAGAATAATTGTGTGGATCAGTACAGTAACTCTAGATGTTCTTAATAATTCACTGCAAGAGTAACTATTAAAAAACACGATAGATGTCACTGATAAATGCGGTAGCCTAACAGTCAGTGTGTCTTTTTTTTGTGGTGAATCTACTGGAATCAATATGAAATCTGATAAGACTCCCTGTCAATATAGTCTATAAGTCAAGGGGCAGCACTAAGGGGAAAGGGGTGTGAGTGTGGGTGGTTACAGCAAGGGAAAAGAGTGTGTGAAGTTTGTTACGGGATTCTCATGCATGTGGCTGGATAGAATAAAGTTGTTAGGGAAGGGTAGTATGGGAAGTAATTGGGTATAAATAGCTAGGGTGTGCTAAGGGAGGTATCAGGTTGATTCATATAGGTTTTGTGGGAGGTCTCCAGCTCCTAATTGCTAGAAGTTGTCTGGAATCACTTTTCTTGCTACTGTTATTTACTTCTGCTTCAATATTAATGTTCAGTTTAATTCCTTTGAGTGTTGTTTCCATACAGTTCTTTTGTGTGTGTGTTGGAATTGAGTTATTTGAGCAGGTGGTTCCATTCAAATCAAATCCTGAAAATAGAACAACCCACTTTTTTTTTTATTATTATTTTTTTTTAATACTTTCGGTTTCGATACATTTGCAACCGGGAAATTTTACTGTAGCAATCGCTATTCCAGAACAATTAGCCGATTTAGATTTGTGAATGGTTATAGATTATTCGTTGGTAGAATGGAAAGAATTAGGAGAAGGACTGATGAAGTGTCTTCATCTACCGAGTTGGTTACTTAAATTTGTTCAATCTGCTAGAAGTGGCCATTGTGATGTGTATTGCTTGCTATTTTGATTGTTCAAGTTGTTGATGTTATATGCCATGCATCTCATCTGCAATGGCATTAACTGGTTTTTGAATACTTTAGGGTGATTGATGCAGGATAACTGGCCTTCTGTTTTGTTTGCAATGTTGGGTGGGGTGTTTCTCAGCATTGGAAATTTATCCACACAGTATGCTTGGGCTTTTGTTGGTTTATCTGTAACAGAAGTGATCACTTCAAGCATTACAGTCGTTATAGGTCTGAGTTTGGATGTCTTTTTGAAATAAGTTTGTTTCTGGATGCTATTTAAGGTTACTATTTGTTCCTGAATTATTGACTTTGTTTTCAATTTTGACAGGCACAACATTTAATTACTTCTTAGATGACAAAATCAATAGAGCCGAAATCCTTTTCCCAGGTGTCGGTTGCTTTTTAATTGCAGTTTGTCTTGGGTCAGCCGTACACTCATCCAACGCTGCTGATAATAAAGCAAAACTTAGAAGTTTACCCAGTGCTCACAAACCTTCGACAGAGTATGCCTCTAGCTCCTGCCTATATACAATTGAACATGTGATGTTTATGTACTGAGTATGCATTTTATAAATTGAGGCATTTTTTTAACTCTAGTTAGCTACTGGATCTTCTGCCCAGCTTGGTTAATAATGTGTCCCCCTTTCTTCTTGGTTAATCAGGGCCACTTATACCTCCATAGCCACAGAAACATTGCCAGAGAAGGGTAATACACTCTCTTCAAGTGGAATGTTGTAACCTTTTATTTATTTATGTGTATCGCATTACAGCTCCAGCCTTATTTTATATGGACAGGAACAAAGGATCCAGAGTCTGCAAGTGGTAGTGTTGGGAAGGCAAAAGCTGGGACTGCACACTATCTTGTAGAACTTGAGAATAGAAGAGCGATTAAAGTTTGTAGTTCCACTTCGTCGTTGTTGTTCTTAACTCCATTAGACACATTTTATATCACTTCTCACACTAATGCCAATTATCTCTGTTCAAAACAATTGGTTTCACTCTGTTTTCAGGTGTTTGGGAAGAGCACTTTGATTGGATTGACCATAACCTTCTTTGCTGGTTTCTGCTTTTCTCTTTTCTCACCAGCATTTAATTTGGCAACTAATGATCAATGGCACACTTTGAAGAAAGGGGTTGATAAGTTGGTTGTCTACACTGCATTTTTCTACTTCTCTGTATCTTGTTTCGTCATAGCCATCATTTTAAATATCATCTTCCTTTACCGCCCTGTACTTGACCTACCCAGATCATCATTTAAGGCTTATCTGAATGACTGGAATGGCAGAGGCTGGGCCTTTTTGGCTGGCCTCCTGTGTGGGTTTGGAAATGGTCTTCAATTTATGGGAGGTCAAGCTGCGGGGTATGCAGCAGCAGATGCCGTTCAGGTGAGTTTTAATGCATGCAAGAAATTTACTGATACACATTATATGTACCTACATTCGTAATATGATGCATTGTGTATGGTTCCTATTCCTCAGTACCTATGCTAATAAAAATTTCGGGTTTGTGACGTCAGGCACTTCCGCTTGTAAGTACATTCTGGGGTGTACTACTGTTTGGGGAGTACCGGAAATCATCACGGAGAACATATATATTGCTAGTCAGTATGTTGTTTATGTTTATTGTTGCAGTTGGGGTTCTCATGGCATCATCAGGGCACCGAAAATGAGCATGCAGCTGCAAAGTTGTCTGGAATTTGTGTAGACCATAAATCATCAAAATATTTAAGAAGGTAATAATGATCCAGTAATTACTGCAGCTTGTTTGTTGTCTGAGGCAAACATGTGGAGCTGCTCTACAAAATTCTTAGAATTCCACTTTGTAATTGGCAGAAGTAATGCCAATAGGATAGCATTTGGTTGTAGTATTGAAGTAATTGTTGAATAAATGCAAAAGTTGAAGTAAAAAAATGCGCATCCAGGGAATCGAACCCTGGTCAGTACCGTGGGAGGGTACTATGATACCACTACACCAGATGCGCTATTTATTAATTATTCTATGTCCTTAAATTTATTAGTTGAAAATAAAACACTGAATCTACTATCACAAAGAGGGTGTATAATAATTTTTGAGTTCCTTATTATGGACGGCTTGATCTGATGGAGATTAATAACCCATGTTAGATAATATGAAAATTCCATTACGCTTGACATAATGATGGCTTCCATTTTCGTATAGTGACTAGTTCAGTGTACACATATTTCTACTCATTGGAGAATAAATCAATAAAACAACAATAAAAGGGCACAATCTCTGGTTCCTCAATCACTTGTAGTTTATAAAGTGCATGGAAGATAAACCTCTCATCCCCGCAAATTGGTCTCTGTCGAAATTGCTCAAATGGAACATCCTTAAATTTCAGTTCTTCCCACCATTTTGATGCGACAGATTTGTGAATTGTGATTACCTAGTCAATCTTTTTATCTGCTTGTCCATACTTCCAATTTGCCCTCCAAATGATAGAAGGAGAAAGAAGACGTTCAGTTTTCCAACCTGATGATTTTAGCTGCAAAAATATTTAATGTATTAGAACGGCTGAGACTTGAACCAGAAACGTTATAAACAAAATGCTGCCTTCAAAACAAAAGTGAATTACACCATTGATCACTATGCATTCAAAGAAAAGTTTCTCATACTTCCAGCACTTGGGATAACTCTTTACACAGTGATCATGACAAACAGGCATCTATTGCAAGGCCCACCTATATGACAAGATCAGGAGGTTCTCCCATACAGACTGCGCTTTTCTAGCGATAACATTTCATTAAAAAGTGTACTGCAATAATTCATCACTTCTTTCTAAAAGTAATTCAATGACTCTAGGAAGCTCCAAATATATAGGAATTTAGCAGATTAATGGTAGTGATTAAATCTTTTAATAGTACTTTTCTTAGCTATCATTGTCGGAAATAAACCATACTATTGGAGCATGAAATTATAAATGACAAGCATTAGAGATTGCTGAAGAAATGATAAGGTATTACCTTCTGAATAAAACCTTCATAATGCTTATCCATCCATGATTGACTCTCTGAATGTATAGTATTGTTACCTTTATTAAGGTTTGCCATAACCAGTGCATGAGTGTATGAATACAATACTTCTGCAGCCGTTGAATCTCTATGCACAATGACACCTATGATTCCCTTCCTCTCCAGTAACAAGTATTTTGCTAAAAAAGACCACAAAAAATTACTTGAAATTAATAATTTTCTAGAAAATATTCATTAGTTGAGGGAACTATGTCAAGCTCAACCTTTTGTGTAAAAAGATCCAGCAGAATGCAGCAGGTCCATCCTGTTAGATTAATATCATTGAAATCATCAGTTTAACATGTCACTAACTTGTTTAGTTTAGTAATAGCCAGTGTGGAGCTGTCTGTGTTGTGGATGCACAAAAAACTAAGCCATTCTTGGTTCATAGTCAGGTGGATCCCAAAGTATATGTTGGAAAAGCACCACTAAACATTACTGTTCATTAGAAAAATGCATAACCAGATGCAGAGGAACCATTTATTTGAAGGACCCTAATGTAAGCTTACAAGTCAAATGAAGTAAAAGAACTCACATTTCTTGGTGATCAAGGGAAGAAACCCTTAAACCTATGTCTACCCGCTTGTGCAGTAACTTAGAATTCTTTGAACTACATGAAGTGATCCATATGGGCAAAACATGCTCCACTGTAGAGACCTGCTCCGGAGAGAGAACTGGGGAACATTCAGGTTTAACCATTAACATCTGAATAAGATAAAATAAAGAAATGGACAATAAACCTTAAGATCAGCAAACAAATTTTGTGGTTTACAAATAACTGCACAAGTACTTTTGCAAAGCCCAGACCTTTTCAAGGAACAGATTCTATTGAACTAATAGAATTGAACCAATTTTTGTCAGACAAACATTTGACAGAATCTATTTGTGGTAACACTTGGAATAATATGAGGATCTAGTTCTAACAATAAGTTGCTCTTGAGGTATTTAATGAAATTAAATTTGCCCTCATGGAAAGTAAATAACTAAAATAACAAGTCCTATCACCTTGTTCAGTCTCCATGAAATGCTGAAGAAGAATTGACATCCTCTGAAAGTTTAACGAATTCAACGCAAGGCAACGTACAGCCTTGTAGTTTGCTGCATACAGGAAAATAGTTATTGGTTTATTTCAAATAAAATTATGAATTAAGTTTTCTTTTCCAATATGAATACGAATATTCTGTCCTTGAAAATGGTGAAGGTCATGAATACTGCTCTAAGTCATCTCAACAAATTAATGTAGTATTGACTTAAACATTCAAATATCATGTTGACCCCTAGAATTTACATACCAGGTTTAATGATTACATAAAGTTTCTATGCCGATCATAGCAGCAGAACTTACCATACATATGGAACATAGTGAGAGAAAGAAAACAAAACCAAATAGCTAATGCGTTCCCTATTGTTATACGTGCAAGAAGCATTCCAAATGCCATGCCAATCATCGTGGCCATTGTCTCTTGACTCCCTTCCTATCAGTATTTAAGAAGAAGTAAATGGTCAATATTACATGAATCGGTGGTACTCATGCAGACACGAGAATGGTGGTCTTGGCACCTTGGCAGATATATCGGCAGCATTATTCTGGAGGGCGAAATGCTGTGTCAGAGCAGCTCTAGTAGCTCCACTTGCAACACCAGCTAATTGGACATACGATAGAAAGAGATTGAATTGAGAAAGCCAGGTCAAGGCTATTTTAACATGTTTTATCATGAAGTTAATACAGAACGAATATATATAAGAAACATGCAAAAAGGTATACAAATATTACTATGGTTCATAACACATACTCCATTGAAAGCTTTGATAACTTAACAGATGCATATACAGTAATGCAACAGCAATAAAGTAATACATTGTATTCCCAATCTACATATACCAAGAAAGATGTAATACCTCAACAAGATAATTGCCTGGTCAATAAATTTAGACAAATCTATCAGAGGTGTTAGCTAATCATACTATCCATCTTCTACATTAGGAGAAACAGACTTACTAAATGATCTTGATAAGCTCCCTAAGCAAACAACAAATACAAAAGCTGAAGGAAACAAAGGGGAAAGAAGGTCCATCAACATCCCTGCAATCAATATAACATCCTTTCTTGTCAATTAATATATTCAATAATGTCAAAATACAAAAAAGCCTAATGAATTGTGTGCAAGTGTATATAACTGAACCACAGACTATGGGAAATGGAAAAAGTTAAAACAGAATGTTAAGATTAATATCTATTTTGACATTGGCATGAAGACTAAGACTTCAGTCATTCAGAAGCAAATTTTTCATACCATTCAATTGATAATAAATACATCCTTTTTTTCTGCATAGCAGAATTTCAACCTAAAATCTACACCAACCATGATAGACTTTTTAAAATCTGAGTAAAAGCCCATGGGCAATTATGACATTATAAAATCTTATACAATTAACAGTTCTAATTAGATGTGATTAGCCAAATGTATCATTTTCCTCAACATTTGACAGACATTAATTTAATATAAATGATAAAATTCACATAAAGAGCCTAAAAACTAGTCAAAGGAATAACATAGAGAGTTATGATACATGGGTCCAACATGCTGTAATTCCCATGGCAGTAGGAAATGCCCAGTATTTTATATCATAAAGAAAAAATCGGATTCTAATAAGAAAAATTGAATCAAGGCTCATGAATGTGCTTGTGCCAGCATTGGTTTGAGTTAATGCCCACATGCTTGAGCGCTGTGTCTGTGAGTGTGAGAGAGAGAGATTGAAAACAATTTTCTAGAATCAATATCTTGAAATACAATCGTTAATATACAAAACAACCGCATACCAAGATCATTCATAAGATCTGCAACCAGACGCCACATTTTAGCATTGCTATCCAGATTTGAGCCCTAAAAGGATTATATGGTGTCACAATCTCGTAGTAAATTCATAATGTCCGTTCAAAAGGAAGTGAATGCAAATTACCCAACTCGCACACCAGCAAGAATGTGACACTCCATGACATGATTTAAACAAAAATTTCCAAAATTACATCTGCTGCCAATTACAGATTCTCAAATTTGTGGCAGATATGAAGTCAAAAGACAATTATGTAAGTACAGTGCATCACACCTGATAAAATGTGAATAAGACACCTCCAAGCATTCCAGTTAGATCCCTCAAAAACCACTGCAACAATTTCAATAAAGATGGTGAATATATCATATATATTTCCAAGCAGCCATTGTACGAGGAAATTTAAATGAAGTGTAACTAGGAAAAAGCAATTGCAGTACAAACTAAAATATGTTTCTAATAAAAATAATTTATGTTGTATTCAAAACTTTACCTGAAATGTTGCACCAAGAACAGTAGCCGACTTCTCACCAACACCAATGGCACTCAAGAGAGCCTAACACAATTTCGCACCATGGCAGAGTGGTTATCAAAACATGTTGTGTAATCTATTGGAGAAAAAGCAAAAAGCATTGAATATCAAATAACTTGAACTTACCTGCGTAGAAAGCATGATCCTAATGTATGTAGAAAGACCCTATGGAAATAAACAAAACAAGAAACTATGAAAAGCCAATACACATGTATTTTAGTAAAGATATATCTTGCAATATATGTATATAATTTACCTGCAAAGAATCCCATACTTGAAATGGCACATAATCCGGAGTCACACTGCCTGGAAAACCCTGCAGTTTAAAAAACAAAACAAAAACAAATGTTTGGTTCCACTAGTAATAGGCATTTATCGTCCTCTGAGATTTAGTGCAATTACCGGCGGCTGAATCTAGTTGGGAAGTACATGTAAAACCTAGACCATGGTCAATGTATAATTGATAAAAATAATAATAATAATTTGGATGAAAATTGAAAAAGCGTGCCTCAGGTACAAAGGCTTGGAGAAGTCGTCTCCAGATATGGTTGAAACGGCTACCGGATCTGCGTAGCAAAGAGATTTAATAAAGGAAAAGAAATGAGAAATGAAAACAGAAATGAAATAGAGAGATTGGAGACCTATGAATGGAGAGAGAAGGAGAGGCAGAGATAGTAGCAGTTTTGAAGAGCTTTGTTGAAGAAGAGCCATTCCATTCTTCGATTATCAGATGCTGTGACTGTGACTGCGAGGTCGTTGTTACTTCACCTATTAAGCCCATCAAATCAATTCAAAAGGAAACAGCTTCAGTTGCAGCGCAAGTGCAAGAGGCTTTGGTCGTTTTGATTTGCCTCTTATAACTGACAATGGGTGTTTGTTTGTGTACCTTTTTTTTTCTTTTTTGCAAGTTGTAACTGAAAAAAAAAAGAAATTTAAATGAACAGAAAACTCTGAACGCTAGAAGGAGGGCTTGAACCTCCGACCTTGTGGTTAACAGCCACACGCTCTAACCAACTGAGCTATTCCAGCTTGATGATGACCTTAATCAGAAATATTTAACTTCAACTATAAAAAAGAGTAATAGTTGAATTTCCTATGACCGATCATGGAAGGAAGAGTGAGCGCAAGCAGCAAGATTGATTGTTGAACGAACAAAGAATGTTCTTGCATATACGAAGAAGACTTTTCTCTTCCTCATCTACACCTGAAATTCCATCTCTTTACTCTTTCCTTCAACCCTCCATCTTTGCCCTTAAACCCAAACTCCAATCACAAAACCCTACCAACTCACTAATCCAGCAACAACAACAGCAACAGCAACAAACCCTAACTCAAGACCACATCACTGAACTAGAAACCTCTCTTCAGAAATCCCTCCTCACCCACAACACTGATGAGGCCTGGAAGTCCTTTAAGTCCCTCACCAACAACTCTTTACTCCCAACTAAACCCCTCACCAACTCTCTCATTTCTCACCTTTCCTCTCTCCGAGACACTCTCAACCTCAAGAGGGCGTTTGCCTCTGCTGTTTATCTCATTGAAAAGAACCCCAATTTCTTAGATTTTCAAACGGTGCATACCCTTTTGGGTTCCATGAAATCTGCCAACACTTCTGCCCCTGCTTTTGCTTTACTCAAGTGTATGTTTAAGAACAGGTATTTTATGCCTTTTGAACTGTGGGGTCATTTTCTTGTTGATATTTGTAGAAAGAATGGTAATTTTGTTGGTTTTTTGAGGGTTTTCGAAGAATGTTGTAGGGTTGCTTTGGACGAAAAGTTGGATCTTATGAAGCCTGATTTAGATGCTTGTAATGCTGCATTAGAGGGGTGTTGTTGTGGTCTTCAATCAGTTAGTGATGCTGAGAAAGTTATAGAAACTATGTCAGTTTTAGGTGTTAGGCCAGATGAATTGAGTTTCGGTTTTCTTGCTTATTTATATGCATTAAAAGGGCTGCAAGAGAAGATAAATGAGTTAGAGAAATTGATGGGCGGGTTTGGTTTCTCAAACAAAATGGTCTTCTATTGTCGTTTGATTAATGGATATGTTAAGGCAGGTAATTTAGAGTCTGTTTCAAGGACTATCTTGCGTAGTTTGAGTGAAGGAACTGGAGAAGGTTCAAATTTTGGGGAAGAAACTTACTGCGAAGTGGTTAAAGTATTTCTTCAAAAAGGAAATATTAAGAAATTAACAAATCTGATTATTGAAGCTCAAAAATTGGAGTCTTCAGGGCTGGTTGTGGATAGGTCAATTGGCTTTGGTATTGTTAATGCTTGTGTTAATCTTGGATTATCAGATAAGGCACATAGCATTCTTGATGAAATGAATGCTCAGGGTTGTTTTGTTGGGCTTGGAATTTATGTGCCAATTCTGAAAGCTTATTGCAAAGAGCATCGAACAGCTGAAGCTACTCAACTAGTCATAGATATTAGTAGTTCAGGGCTTCAATTAGATGTTGGTAGCTACGATGCTCTGATAGAAGCTTCTATGACCAGTCAAGATTTCCAATCAGCTTTTTCTTTATTTAGGGACATGAGAGAAGCAAGAATATCTGACTTAAAGGGGGGTTACCTCACTATAATGACAGGTTTGATGGAGAATCATCGACCCGAGTTAATGGCAGCATTTTTGGATGAAGTTGTTGAAGACCCTCGAGTCGAAGTGAAGTCTCATGATTGGAATTCAATTATTCATGCCTTTTGTAAAGCCGGGCGGTTGGAAGATGCTAAGAGAACTTTCAGAAGGATGATATTCCTGCAGTTTGAGCCTAATGGTCAAACTTATTTGTCCTTGATTAATGGTTATATGACTGCTGAGAATTATTTCAGTGTTCTGATGCTGTGGAATGAGGTTAAGCGAATGATTTCCACTGATGGAGGGAAGGGGGTGAAATTTGATCACAATCTGGTTGATGCATTTCTGTTTGCTTTTGTTAAAGGGGGTTTCTTTGATGCAGTGATGCAAGTTGTGGAAAAATCTCAAGAAATGAAGATTTTTGTGGATAAGTGGAAGTACAAGCAAGCGTTTATGGAGAACCATAAAAAGCTCAAAGTGGCAAAATTGAGAAAGAGGAACTTCCGGAAAATGGAAGCTCTCATTGCTTTCAAGAATTGGGCGGGTCTTAATGCATGAATTGTAAGTCTAAAAATTGTGTTCACATCTCTTTCAAAACTCAGCTTTCCTAAGTCATAGACATGAGTAACAGTTTAATACTTTGCTACTTGGGCTTAATAGTGGCTGCCTTATGGGATGCTGTTGGACAGTTAAAACTGGAAGTGAAGGTATACAATCATCAGGCAGTAGGAACTATTTCAAAGTTTGATCTGCTAAGAGTATAAGTTGTGCAAGCACCTGATATATACTTTGTTGACAAAGGTTTTTGCTTAGGATACCCAAATTAGTGTTTGCTGGGCATTATCGAACGACCTGAGGAATCTTTGAAAAACTGAAACTCTTATTTCTCTGTTGGGATCATGTGATCCGATGAGTCTGGGCTTCTGCCAACCTTACAGCCCTCAGAGGGTTTCTTATATGTGACACGGTGACACTGGGAAAGAGTCATTATCATTGCAAATCAGAATGGTTTTGAGTTTGATAGGCTAAATATTAATCAAGTTTTGTCTGCAGACTTGAAGCTTTAGGCATTACTGATAGAGGACTTCAGCTGGAAAATTGAGTTCAGGGGGCTCAGTTTGGATTTCTTTTGAGTTGTCAACTTTCTCTTGAAAGTTGCAGGTAGCTATTATCCTGTAACGAAGAAGAATGCTGCCCTACATAAAATGATAAACCTGCAATATTACTTCTACATCTGGAGAAATACTTACATCTGTAATTTTTCATAATGAAATGTGTAAATTTATTATCTCTTTGGCAAACAATAATAGAAGATTCATGTTACACTGTATGCAGTTTGAATTGCTACTGTGATTGCCTGTTGATTTGATCTGTTACTTTTAGATCAATAAGAAGCTATTTCTAGTTGGAATTGCTGTGGATGTAGTCGAATGATAATAGTTCTATTTACATACATAATTCGCTTGTTTGTCCATAAGCTACTCCTAGCTAACCTAACTTTTTGCGTGTTAAGTATGGTATGGAGCCTTGAAGACAAATTTGAACACAGAAACTTTATGCGAAATAATGAATGGGAAGTGGAAAGATTAATTTTGGCACTTTTATTGATCCTTTTTCTGTTCATCCCAGACATGTGAAACGGGGGAGTAGGCATTTCCTCGTGATCATTTGATTCGAAAATAGTGCTGCAAACAAACGCACCATCAGGTGCTAATTTGCCTCTCCTTTCTAAATCCTAATGAAAATGCATATTGCTTTTTAGCTAGAACCCAAAAAATGACTTGGCGTGGCTCTGCTTTTTAGGAAGAAAAAAGAGAGAGAATGTTGAATTTAATCTTCTCCACCGAAAAGAATTCTCTTTCCTATTCTTTTCATATATCATCTGCTCAAGGGTAACACTCCTCAGTTTGCTTCATTTTTCATGCTCATTAGTCTCCAGCTCTTCCAAAACCTTAACTAATGTCACCTGATCTAAGTCCATTGCTGTTCATCAATATTATGCTCTTCCTCTTCTTCCTTCATACTGTGTCCTCGGTCCCTGCCTACCCAGTTAATGGTACATGCCGTGACACATGTGGCACAATTTCTGTGAAATTCCCCTTTGGTACCGGATCTGGATGTGGGCACCCTGACTTTGCCAGATACATAAAATGTAACTCTGAGAGTCTGGAATTCTCGACTGGCACTGGCATTTACAGTATTTCTTCTATTGACTACACAAGCAACAGTATCATTGTTACGGACCCCTTCATGTCAACTTGTTCTTCTATGCAGAATTCTGGAAGCTTTAGCTTGGATAGAGCCAGTCCATTCTCCATTACAAAAGACAATATCATTGTTTTGCTTGGATGCTCCGGTACATCTCCTGTATTTGATGCAGATGAAGATTTGTGTGCTACAGGTTCTGGTTCCCGTGTTTGTAGAGGGCTGTATTCATGTAAAGGAGTGTCAGGAATTGGGTTGCAACAGAATGCACCTGCATCCTCCTGTTGTGTTTACGATTCACCAACTGGCCTTGGATCAGGATATGCATTGGATCTCCCAAAGCTACAATGCTCATCATATACATCAATATACGGGTTTGGGGGCAACGAGGGGGATCCAATGAAATGGAAATTTGGGATTTCTTTGCAATACAATGATTCCTATACTTCTGATGCATGTAACGATTGTGAAAACAGTGGGGGTTCGTGTGGCTTCACTGGTTTGGATGAGTCATTTGCTTGCATTTGCCGGAATGGAAGGAACAGCACGACCAATTGCTTTGGTATAGGTAAGTTCATAGTTCACGCCGGTACTTGTTTTTTCAACCATGAAGTTTGCTCCGGCAAGGCATGTGGGTACTCTTGAATTTTCTCAATCTAATTTTAATACATTTGTCTGATATATGGTTTTGCATTGATTAGGATATGCTTTGAGCGGGACATGGGGGCCAAAAGTTCAAATCAAGTTGAATCCTGCAGGTACATAATGGCAATGCCTTTTCCTTTCTTGACTTTAAGCACATTATCCTTTTCTGCAAAAGTCTTACCTTGCATAAGATTTTTTTTCTTTTCGTGACAGCTTTTACTTTTTAGCTTCTTAACAGCTTGCTTGAAGATCAAATGTTGAGTTGATTTTCACATACTGTTTGATTTCATTAATTATTGATGCACTGCTACCAGATCTCTTACAAAACCAATAAACATTTTAATGTAAAGTTGTACTAGGCCTTGCATATTTGGTGAAACTATAAAGTTGTGCACGAAGTTATTCTTCCAACCAGGCAATAGTCTGAAGTGCAACTCCATAAAGAAAGACAGAATCAGATGCTCAGTAGCAGTAGCAGTAGCCTTTTGTTCAAAGTTCAAACACATATTATAAGAAATGTGAACTTACCCTTTTCCCATTTTGTGTGTTTTCTTTGTTTTTTGGATTGCAGGATTTCTTCTCTTGTGGATGATGACACTCTTTATTTAAAGCAGAGAAGGTGTTGTCAAGTTTTGAAGAGTTAATTGATGCATTTGAACACTGAAAGTGACAAAGTTTTTCTTTAATTTCGTTATCTCAATGTTGAGTATAATTGTAGTCAGTATAGATATTTAATCTGTCCTTTTGTTTATGTGAAAATATCAGAGTTAATATAAAAAGTGATGTAACTACGTACACTGCATCCAGAATAGCCATTTTTGTGGATAATGGTGAAATAATGCAGAAGGAACTCATTCAAAAGATGAAAAAATGCTGGCCGCAATTAGTTAGTTCGTAATGAGTTTTATTTGATAAATTACAACTAACTAATTACGAGTTACCATGTGAAGTTGTGAGAGAAAATTTGTGAGAAGAGATTGTGGGTGTAATATTATTCTAAAAATATAAGATGAATGGAAGAAATATGATATGCGTTTTTTAAATCATTAGTGATGTGTCGATTTATGGTAATATTAATGTGATGACATGTCAAATATAATTCACAAACAAATCTTCTAAACTTTCTCTCACTAATCTTACGTGGTTTTCCCACCACACTTCTAGGCAATGTTAACGGGTGGGAAAATTCATCAAAAAAACAAAGATAGACTGTCACGTTGGGAATGTAGATTCGTTTATTGTTTAAAAAAAATCAGTTGGGAATAATTATCAATTATGTTTTCAAAATTAAAATTTAAGTTATTATGATATAACCCTTTTAAAAATTAGTGAATTTCACAATTTTTTAAAATATATATACATATGTACTATGAAAATAAATTTAGAAAAGAAGTATTTTACATTAAATTTTCTGAGTATGGTGAATTTTATTAAAAATTATCCAAAAATTATCCAAATATCTTGTATCATTCACCCACCAAACTGTGACTTTTCTTATACGAAGGCGGAATCTTTCTTCCATAGATTCGATACCACTTGTAATTCTCACTTCCTTACTATACGTCTATGCCTCACTTCATGCTGTCTTTCGTCTTCTTCTATTTTCATTAACACACTATAAGGGATTAACTAAAAATTCACTCTTGGCTGCTCATTTTGTCAGTACCGTTTCTTTCTTTTGATGATTTTGTTTTATATACTAAATACCCACTTGCTTATTTTGGAATTTTTATGTTGAATTATGACACTGCGTGGGGTTAACCTTTCTGTTCATTAGCAATGATAAAAGTTGATATATTATAATATTTTTATGCCACTTGCTTGTATATTTTTTTCTAGTCGTCTTGTTTTGGTGTTGCTTTTTCTAGTATGTGTCTACAACAGTTTTATCTTCTGTGGCTTATCTCTGCATAATCTGTTTCTGAATTCTTTCAGATATTTGGTGGGATGAGAGAATTGAGATTGATCTTCTTGGGAGTTCTACTTGTTCTTGCAACTCTTCAAGTGGCAAGTTCCCATGGAGATCAACCGCTTTCAAGAATTGCTATTCAGAAGGCGACTTTTGCTCTCAATGACCTTGCTTATGTTAAAGCCTCTCCTAGCATTCTTGGATCGAGTGTATGTTTCACTAGCAACACATTTTTATTTTTCCTTGTTTTTTATCACTTTAATCATGCCCTTATGTAACAGGAGATTTAAGTTGATTATCACTTGATGTTGGCTACTTGTTGAATTGCATATTGTGACGATGGATTGTCAGTTTATGCATACATCAAACAACTATTTGTCAGATTGTCAACCTTGAAACCATCAAGGCCAGGTTAAATATGAAAAAACTTTTAAGTGTGTATTGGATTTAATGAAAATTTGTTCACTGTTTCAGGGGCGAAATTCAGAGTGGGTGACAGTTGAGTTTAGTTCTCCAACTCCATCTGTTGATGATTGGATTGGAGTATTTTCTCCTTCCAATTTTAGGTAATGTACTTTTTTTTTTTCGTGTTTATATATATATACACAGACATACATGCAATTACAAGTATGTATCTTTCTGGTTCTAATTAGTTAAACTTGATAATACCACTCTAATTGGAAGTATATATATTTCACTATTTCCAGTGCTTCCACTTGCTCTGCAGATAATCCAAGAGTTTATCCTCCCTTGTTGTGTTCTGCACCTATCAAGGTTTGTCGCTCAGTGCTTTGCCATTCTTGGTGAGTTTCTCCTTGAAGTGGAACGTGAATTCACATACTAATTTTTATCTGACTTACTTCTCTTCACAGTTTCAATATGCAAACTATTCCAGTCCTCGGTACAAAAGTACAGGAAAAGGCTGGTTGAAGCTTCAGTTGATTAACCAGAGATCCGACTTCTCTTTTGCACTATTCTCAGGCGGTTTGTTAAATGTAATTTCTAACTGTTTTATCTCATAATCAATCTGACTGTGTTGGCATGTTGTAATTTTTTCCCTATTATAATAAATATATGTTAAGGTTGCTCACGAACTCTCATAAAGAATTAATGTTGCTAACAACTGCATTATGGACTTTATAAGCTAAACTGATTTAATTTCATAGCATGAGATCTGCTATATGTAAGCACTTTGCCATGATAATGTCATCTTTTATAATTGTCTTGACCTATCTGTCTTTTAGCATTCCTCTTGTCCTGCTTATGTACTTCTGGAATCTTCATTCTGAACCAAATCACACTTTATTGTGTATTCTTAGGCTTTTGCTGCCCAAAATTAATGAATTTTGGTTTCATTGCCTCATCATCTGTAGACCATCTTTGGTGAAATATTTACATAGAGAGATGTTTGGCTCCAACCGAATACAATTTTTATTTTTATTTTTTAGCAATAGCGTCATTGTACTTACCATTCTGTGAAAACTTTCTGGAGCCTGACTAGGGAAAGTGTAGGTCATCTGTTAGCGTCAACTTCCCTCTTCATATCACAAGCTTAATTGCTCCCATAACCAAAATTTTCAAGAAAGTGTCTTAAGATCTTTAGAACGGATACTAGCTCTTGTTAAATTGGAAAAGACGGTTTAATCGTGACTGATCCAACTCAGATTTTATGGTATTAGAATACTGCTCTTACTCTGTCTCTTTATGATATAGCATTAATCATTATTCAATCATTTACAAGGAGGTACCTAAATCCATGTGTGTGACAGAGAGAGACCCACAAACTGCAAAATATATTCACTACCATACACACTGTTTCTCAGTTGTTTTCAGAGTCTGCTTTCTGCCGTTACCCATAGCTGACCTTTTATTTCATGTAGAAGATATTTTCTGGCCTTGTTATCCCTAATTATTACTTGCTTTTTATTAATATTTCAGAAGTTCTAATTTGTATGGTTATTTTTGCATTTCAACTTTAGATACTGTCTTTGATTTTTTTTGTTGCTATAACAGCCAAAGCTGGTAGCGGTGTCGAATAAAGTAGCTTTCACAAATCCAAATGCTCCAGTTTACCCACGCTTGGCACAGGGAAAACTGTGGAATGAAGTAAGGCCAATCTATCTATGTAATTTTCAGACCTTATGTTTAGTCAAATAATCTAGTGTTTTTGCCTGAATAAATTATCAACATAGGAAAGGTTCAACAACTATTTATCACTATATTGATAAGCTTTTCAAAAGTGCACTAGCTCTTGTCCCACTAGAAATCCTCGTTACTGCTACAATGGACATTATTTCTACTGTTACTTTATTTCAGAGATGACAATACTTTTCAATTTCATATTCAGATGACAGTAACATGGACGAGTGGGTATGGAATTAATGAAGCAGAACCTTTTGTGGAATGGGCTCCAAAAGGAGGGGATCCTATGCGGTCCCCAGCTGGGACACTGACTTTTGATCGTAGCAGCATGTGTGGTATGTAACTTCACTATCTGTTAATTTTTTACCCAATATATATACTTCTGGGTTTATTGTAAAGTGCAGTAACTTCGGATGGAAAACTACTGTTGTTCAGTTATGGATACCAGTGCAACTTAGCTGTGAATACTATATAGAAATGATAACCTCTACATATTGGAAATTATCTGTACCTCCAAAAACAGAGAAAAAGAAAGAAAAAGAAATCATGTAGTTACTTTAACTTGATTTAAATAGATTAGTTGCTACATTACTAAAAGATTGTCAGCATGGTTAAGTCTTTAAAGTAGAGTGCATCAAAGTGGTTCCAATAACAGCACAAGGATTAGTAATCTATCATGTTTACCATATTCTATATTTTGACTTAATAAGTCATCTTTTAGTTATTACAAGATAACTGATTAGAATGGGCTTTGTGGTCTGTTCTGTTTTTCTCTATTGAATAAATTTGCCCAAAATTTTTTCCTGGGTCTTTTGAGGTGGATGATTAATATCAAATTTAAATTCACAGGTGCACCGGCTAGGACAGTGGGATGGCGTGATCCTGGTTACATACACACCAGCTTTTTGAAGGAGTTGTGGCCCAATGCAGTGTAAGCTGCATCTTATTTTAGTATATGATATCTAATCTAGGTGTAGGTGTGTTAAAGCTTTATAAAATTTAAAGCAGTCCTTAAAGGATTTAGAAGGAATAGTATCATTTTGGTGTTCTATTTAACAGAGGTTTCTCTATTTTTCAGCACTACTCAATTTTTCAAGGTTTTGTTTGGAACTATTAGCATGAATTGACGCTGGCAAAATATCAACTTATATAACGCTACGTGCAACTCAAAAAATTATATGCTTCTGCTTATTTTCTGTTCTGTTTTTTAGGTATACATACAAGCTGGGACATAAATTGTTCAATGGTACATATATTTGGAGTCCAGAGTATAACTTTAGAGCATCTCCTTATCCTGGTCAAAATTCTTTGCAACGTGTAGTAATTTTCGGTGACATGGGAAAGGTTTGTCAAAATATACTGATAAGATCTCATTTATCAACAGCTCTTATTGTTGAAGATATTATTGTATCAGGGTATCCATTTGTTTATTTATGTGTGTGCATATCTGTAGATTCTTATACTCTCTGTAGTATAATATTAATACTTGCTTAAACAAACAAGTTAAAACATTTAATTTTACAATGACTTTACATAAAGTAAGTAATATGTTTATGAACTGTTAAGGTGAAATAGTTTGCTATTTTAGTTGTCTGGTGAAGGGTGAACTGCTTTTGTTTAAATATAGAAACATTATGTTTTACTCTCTTTAAAGGTATGTCCTCTGTGTTTCAACATTGCCGTATGTAAGGTTGGTCTCATAAGATGTTTAAGCTTATGAGTCCAAATACCAACTCTGATGCAATTGGTGAAGTAGTTTGTTTATTGACATTTTGCAGGATGAAGCTGATGGTTCTAATGAATATAACAACTTCCAGCGCGGGTCTCTTAATACCACTAAGCAGCTTATTCAGGACTTGAAGAACACTGATATAGTTTTCCACATTGGAGACATATGTTATGCAAATGGATATCTTTCACAGTGGGACCAGTTTACCGCACAGATTGAGCCAATTGCATCAACAGTGCCTTACATGATTGCAAGGTTTGTCAAAATTTATTTATATAGCTTGTCAGAGTGTATACTGGATCTGAACTTCTTTTAGTGACAAGTGGTGATTTCTTCTTCCAGTGGTAATCATGAGCGTGACTGGCCAGGGACAGGATCTTTCTATGGGAACATGGATTCTGGAGGAGAATGTGGTGTGTTGGCTGAAACTATGTTCTATGTCCCGGCTGAGAACAGAGCTAAGTTTTGGTGAGTATATATCATGAATTAACCTCATTAACATTAATTAATTAATAGTGTTTTATATCTGTTGAAAGATTTTTAATATATTATTTTAACCCTTTATGCTGATTATTTTGTTAATACTTTTAATTCTAATGTATTCTAGCACCATCTTAATTTATTCAGGAAATCTAAAATATATTTAATCAAGCACAGTTTGATATTGCAAACTATTTGCAGATATCACAATATGTGAAACAACTTTTGATGTGGTTACAAATTGTTTGAACCACATGGATTAATTGCACAGCAAGAACACTTGTTCTTAGAAGCCTTTTTCTGAGTGTTTGGATGCTCCCAATTGGTCACATTTGTTGTTACCTCCTGATTTCTTCTCTCTCTAGTTACAGAGAACCAGCGACGAAAAAGGTTGTGTAGGAAATCCTCTGGTGTTCATAGAGAGGCTGTCCAAAAGGACCTTGATAAATTTTTCTGTTGCTAAAAAATGTTCTTTCTTCCACTTGTTTCAAGATGTTGTGGGATCTAATGTTTAAAAAACAAAATTTTATTTTTACCAGGTACTCCACAGACTATGGTATGTTCCGATTTTGTATAGCTGACACAGAACACGATTGGAGAGAGGGAACTGAGCAGTACAAGTTCATTGAGCACTGCCTAGCATCAGTTGACCGGCAAAAACAACCCTGGTTGATTTTTCTTGCACATAGGGTTCTAGGTTATTCTTCTGGTATCTCTTATGCTGTAGAAGGATCATTTGCTGAACCAATGGGGAGGGAGAGCCTTCAAAGACTCTGGCAGAAGTACAAAGTTGACATTGCCATCTATGGCCATGTACACAATTATGAAAGGATATGTCCTATATACCAGGTATAATCCCAATTTTAAGCACTGAAGAAACTATATTTTGTCCTTTTGTCTTCCCTCCATTTTGCACCACTATGGAATTCAGTTCAAAGTAAGTAGAAGGACTAATATTTCATTTTAATTGCATCTTTGCCATTTTATAAGCTGAATTGTGAAACCATGGACATTCACATTCAACCGTATTTAAGTTAGAAAACAGACAAGAAATATATATGCTTAAACAAAACAGGATAAAAAAAGAACTATAGCGATTTCTTGAAACGATTGCCTTTTCACATACTATAATGATTGAATTTTCTATTTTTCTTTCTTAATAAAAATTTGTAAAATATATCTTAAAAAGTGTTGTTTCTTGTTATGTTTTGAACTTGAACAGTATCGTGTAAGCATAATTTCGCTTTAGTTCTATTTTTTGGCTTTTCATTTCCTTGGTAGATTCAGTATGCCACATTATACATAGATTGGATACTATTTATATTCTGCAGTTGTTTTAGCTAATAGTTGGTGTCAATCTTCCTCTGCTACAGCATATATGCACCAATGAAGAGAAGCACTATTATAAGGGCACCCTGAATGGGACAATACATGTGGTTGCTGGTGGTGGTGGAGCAAGCCTTTCAGAATTTACAACTCTGCAAACCGCATGGAGTTTATATAAAGATTACGATTATGGATTTGTAAAACTTACAGCATTTGATCACTCAAATCTGTTGTTCGAGTACAAGAAAAGCAGGGACGGAAAGGTTTATGACTCTTTCAGAATATCCCGGGACTATAGGGACATTTTGGCCTGCACTGTTGATAGTTGCCCAAGCACGACCCTTGCATCATAATTTTATGTATAGAGGATTCTGATTTCTTCAATAAATTCTCATATTGGACTAATATGTGAGTTCTGGTGTTCCACAGTTGAAAATGCAATTTATTTATCTTCTTTGATTTCCTACTCAGAGGTAAGAAATGGAAAGAAAGATAATTCATTTCAGGGGTGACAAATGCAAAGCTTGTAACCTCTTTTACCCACCTCTTTTTAGTGGGTTTATTGTCCTACCCCAACTCATTTGATGAGGCTCAAATTTGTCATCATCTCAAATAGTGGGGCTCAGAATGCAGCATTTAACTCGTATTTGAATATCATCTTTCCAAACGAGTGAGGTCAATTTATACTTTTAGTTCGTTTGAAAATATAATGTCAGTGGGGGGGACATAAAATGAGATTATTGTATGAAATGTTAATTTCATACAATAATTATGACGGAGAACAAAGAAATTAAAATGCAACCTAAACGAGCGAAGATTTATTATAATGTGAAAGCTTGAATTTTTATTTAATGGTACTATAGTCTGTGGATAACCTTGGAATGGGATATTAACATCAGACGTTCTTCGGTCCACAAAATTTCTTCTTGTTTTGTAGCTGTATCTTTAATCCACAATCAGTACTATTGTGGCTTGCAATATCAGAACAAAACAAAATGAGCCAAAAATAAGCAGATAAGCTTTTCAAAACCTAGAAATCTCCGCGTTAAGACAAAGAGCACTCAAGTCTTTCCTGATTTTAGCCCTTCAAACTTAAAGAATATCACTTCTTTTTTTTTTCTTTTTTTCTTTTTTAATGAATTTTTCCATTAGTGAGCTTGGTTTCATTTGGATCAGAGTTTGGATTTTTATGCTTTGTCAATGAAGTTGCTTGACAAACTGGGATAGTGTTAGTCTACAACAAAGAGAGGAGATAATATATGGATTTATGGGTGGTTGCAGCAGCTACAGGCGCAGGGTACATAGCCAAGTACTGGCGAAACTTGAAATCTAATGATAGAGAAACCTCTTCTGCATCATTTTCCTTTGATTCAATTTACAGGCAATCTGAATCCAGGAACTTGCTGCAACAAATAAGGGATCAAACCAGCCCCTTACGCAGACTAGCCGGCGAACAATTAGACATAGATGGCTTATTTATACACGGAAAAGATTTTATAGGATTTACAACTACTCAAAGGCAAGTGGAGAACAATGACGACTATAATTTGCTTTCATTAACAAGTTTTCCGCCATTGTTAAAAGAAAATAAAAATTTTCAAGGAAATGGAAATGGGATGGAGGGAAAGAGTAACTTCTCTGATGTATCTAGACATCTTAGGAGTAGGTATTATGGGAATTTTCTTGAACCCCTTGAGCTTGATTCATTGGAAAGCAGCCTTAGAGCTCAGTTGCTTATGGAATATGCTGCAATGGAGGAATATGTTCATAGTTCAGTTCCTGAGCAGTCCATACCAACAGTGAGACCATTGTTGTTAACTGATGGGAGCCGGATAATCAGCAGGGCTAGCTGCGATTCCAACCGTGAAATGCAGCTACAGAACGGAGAATATAAGCTTCAAAGTGAAGATGGGCTAGAGCAAAATGAGATGCAGCTGTTACAAAGGAAACTTAAACAAGAGATTCGAAGGCAGTCCAGAAGATTCTCCATGATGAGGGAAACTAGTCAATCATTCCATTCACAAGGTTGATTTCTGTTTTTTGATTTTATACATTCTGCATTACTTGTCTATTGCCTCTCAAGAATTAAATATGTGTTCTTATAGAATACTATCTAGAAGGAGACATGAGAAATACTTATCCTGGTCTACTTCTGTGAACTAAATAATCAAATAGTCTTGCAAAATTTGATTTCTTCTTGAAGATAGCTATAGTGGGCGTGGACTGAATGAATCAAACATCTTCAACTTTACAGAAGAAGAGACTTACATTTGTCAGCATATAAATCTAACAGTTTTCTCTGAAAATTCAAGTTTGAATTATGATGGTATCTCTTCATCTTTCGATATTTATGATGCCTTAAAGCTGCACGCTTGCCAGGACTTCCCAATCCAAAGCTTCTTTTCTTCCTTGGGATCAGTATTGGTGTAATGTCCACCATTCTTGCCAACAAAGGTGAAATGGAAAAATTAAACGAGCAGTTGCAGGAGAACGAGAACTTGGTTCAAGATTTACAGGAGGAGCTGGAAATGAAAGAACTGCTAAATGTGAAGGAGCTTAAGCTTGATGAGGCTTTTGAGTCCTCCGCAACAAATAAGGACCCATTACTCAGCGATACACCACATGGTTCATACACCAAACAAGAATTAGATATATATAACAATTCTGATGGTGAAGAACCAGACGATCAGAAAGCAGTAGGTTCTGAGGCAATGAGTAAAATTGAGGCTGAGCTTGAAGCAGAACTAGAAAGATTGGAGGTAAACATGAGGACATATAGCTTGGAGAAAATTCCTGATTATGTTGAGGTAAGTATGCTCCTGAATTATACTTAATTAAGATGCATACAATTTGGTTTTATTGAAACAAGTTCAAAATTCAAACTACGGAATTTAACAGTTTCTGATTTTTGTCTTCAGCTTGATCCTGGTTTTGACACAGATATTGTTCATGGTGATCTAAAACTAGATAAGGCTAAAGGGGACCCTTGTGGTTTATCTGATTCAGACCATGAAGTAAGCGGAACATCCACCAATCCACCTGATATAGAAAACTATGCTGTGTCACCTCGAGAGTTAAGCCTGCAACTTCATAAAGTTATTCAATCAAGGCTAGAAGCACGCATCATGGAACTTGAGGCTGCCCTTGAACATAACCAGAAGCGGTTGCATTCTATGGAATTGGAAAGCGTAAAGCCTTGGAGAAAAAGGGACTCGTATGGCGAATTAGAATCTTCTTCCCATGAAAGCACAACTTTCATTGATGAAAACTATGAGGATGATTGACTCTTGGTTATGAATTTGTCTGGGGAAGTTCCACTTCCAGCAACCTACAACAAGGCTTATGAAGTAATTACGAGGACGATCAATTAGTGAAGAGACAATAGTGATGGTTTTTGAGAAAGAAGCAGAATGTTCAGAAAGGCCAAAATAGTGAAGTAGAAGGTCTGTTGGAGTTCAACAAAGTTGGTAAAGAATTGAACTGATGATAACATCTGATCTGCTTCCTGGGAAGAATAGAAAGGTAGGAGTTAGGAATCAAATGAGCTGGTGAATATGATTTCCATAGAGCAGATTGTGAATTAAATGGGATGGCTGTAAATATCATAGCAAGAATGAAAAAAAAGGATTAGATTAGCCTCAGCTAAAATAAAATGTTTATTTTTGTATGTGTAATTAATTTTATATGCTTGGAGCATTGCAGATTGTAGAGCCAAAAGAAATTTGTAAAAAATGTCGTAGAAAAGACAAGATCAGTCAATCCCAAGGGGTTGGCCTGGTGATTAAGAAGACTTGTTCCCTTCATTAACTTTTAGGTTCACACCACCTTGGAGTCACTTATAACATTGTGGCTTATTTGGAACATTGAGCTTGTATAGAATGTTCAATGGACATCCGAGATTAGTTGAGACACAAGTTAGGCCGGACACAGTTTTCAAAAAAAAAAAAAAAAAAAGACACAGAAAGTACAGAATAGTCTTTCTTTGTCAAGAAATCTTAACCGGAAATTTGGAAGAACAAGCTGAAGAAGTTAAGTTTGAGCCAGAAGTGCACGAGGATGCCAATGAAATTAATATTCACTTGAATTTGTGACTTTAGCATCATTTATAAACCATACACATTATACTTAAAAAATATAACAAATTGTGAAGGCAAAAACATGATAAACAGTTCAATTACTACAACTGACATGCTCATAATCAATATTCACTTTTCCATGAATTCCAAAAAGAGAGCCTGTTCATGAAATCTACATGATAATATTTTACCACAATTATGTTCTAGATGTGCTACAACAATTGTGGATACCAAAAAATATATTAACATACACACGACAAACAAATATATTGAGAGATGTGATGAAAAGATGCTCAAGAGGATATCAAAATTTGAATGTCTACTGTTATTGTTTTAAACAACGCAATCAACATTTCTATGGTTTACAATGGGAAGACTTTCTTGTGTCTAAAATACAACAATAAAGATAAGTATACGAATCCACAGATAAAACCTGTTATAATCAGAACCCAATAGAATACATTTGGGTAATCAAAAATTGTGGCTGCAAAGTTCATTCCAAACACTCCCGTCACAACTGCAAATATTGTAGCAACAAAGGTTGCTGCAGTCAGAAGCAACTCGAATTGAATTAGTTGATTCTGAATGTTGCCCTGTTTGTAAAAGAAAGAAAGATCAATGTTCCGCAAAATTTAATTTTACTTTGACAAAATAAAGGTGATGTCACGAAATCTGTTAATCATCATCACTCACCAATTTAATATTGATCAAATCTTCAGTATCATCAATGTATTCTTTGAGCTGCATCACCAACAAACAATCAGTATTCTAAGCATCAGTATATACCCAAGCAACCATCTTTTTAATAAACAATATTCCCTCTTTATGTATGTGAAGTCAGCCTATTATTTAGTACTCAAGGGGATAAAATTGTAGGTTAGACTGATGGAGTGAAGGATGGATTGGGGAGTTTCACTCATTTCTATCTTCTCTTCTTGCTCTTTTCAATATATGCTATTTAATGAAAATAAAAATAAATGAACAGAAGAGACAAACACTCAAGTAGCGGGGATGAACTAAACAGCGTTCAAAACAAGAATGCTGTAATGGTTGAAAAAAATTGGCATGCCTAAACCAATCCTATAATGGCCAATTGCAAGCATTTTGCCAATAAACCATACAAATTTGAAAAGGTTCAAATATACGTTTGGTAGACAGTAAAAGATCTCTTACCGTTAACAACTTGCTGAGATTATTGTCAATAAAAACAAAATATGCTTCAAGTAACATTTCGAGTTGATCAATATTTTCCTCGCTACTAGATGAGCTGATTAAGCTTCCGTATTTGCTTGAACTCACAATACTGCTAAATGCCCTTTGCAATTTCTGGGATCCCTTGATTGATCCCACTGGTGAAACAGGTGCAGATTTTGAAGGCACTCTGTCCCCACCAGAATAATTGGTCTGACTACATACATCACTAGAGGTGTAAGCCTCCGACCTGAGTTTCTTCTCTGTAAGGTACATCTCAGCCATGTCACCGTCATCATCCATGAGATGTTCTATCTCATCATGTACCTGAAAAATTCAATTAAGTGATAATATACAGATGAGACAAACAAATTTCCAGAAGGACTAGATATTGTTGTTTTTACCTTCTGAACTCTTTGTGTCAACGCAAGGAGGTGGCCTTTCAATCTACGGACACGTTCCAGATTAGAAGTGCTAACAGATGTTGTTAGTTCATCTAGAACTGGATATATCTCCATTTCCAGCTCTTTTACCTATCAAATCAAAAAACTCAATGATGTCACGGTTTTAAGACAACAATTGAAGTTTTAAATGAGGTTATTTTGGGCTTTTTCAGTTGAGACAATTCTTTTACTTATTATTTTCTCAAAGGGTATTAATTTACTAGTTAATCCCCACAAAAAAGTATTTACTTAAACGGGTTATATAAAATTGATACATATATTCAAGTACCCTTGTGTTGACACAGTTCAAATTGAATCAGCTTTGAAAACAATTAATTGAACACTAGCTTCAATTTTTCAACAATGAATATCTTTAATCTTGTGCCCTAAAAAGCTTTACTGAATTGGACACATATGTAAATCCATTAGTACTATGGAGATAAAAGAAACCAATTTAAGTATTTTGAATAAGAACAAGGCAATTACCACGCTTAGCAAGCAAAGCAGACCACAGCTTACCTGAGCGTCAAGAGACGTGCAAGTTAATTCCAAAGCCAGCTCCAGAGCCCTAAATTCAAATGGCAGGTCATCTGAAACAAATCGGGACAAACTGTTAGCAATTTAGGCAATAGTAATTTCCTATAATTTGAGAAGTTCATATAGATAATATGTCTACTAAGAAAGTGACACCAATCAGACCTTAAGCAAAGACTATAAAGGTGCTGTTGGAACTTAAAAGAGAAAATTTGGTATGCACCACAATTTTGCTTTTAGATGCCTTCCTTAACATTCCAGTAGTTGCTACAAGAAATTTAAATAGGCCATTAACATCAGTAACATCTAGAGGTAAAAGTTACCAGATTGGTCTTTCTTGGTCCGAAGGCGTTTGCACAATTCCAAATTGTAATGAACAACACAACCATCCACAGAATTCATCAAAATAACCTCATCAGCTGTTATTATACACCTGATCTGCTCAAGACTGACTACAATAGCTTTTTCCCGTCCTAATATAGTTGACGGATAAATAAACATAGGGTCAAGAAGCCGTAAATCCCTGGCTGGCAATGAACAATGTTTCATTATAGTAGCCTTATCAAGCTGCAAAATCTCTGAGCTCCCGTCCTGGTCAATCTTTATCCATGAACGACTTCCATGACCTCTCTTCTTTGTGCTTGAATGACTAGACCGGCGACTTCCATTCACTTCTAAATTTATCCTTCCAGTACTAGTAGATGATGCAGATGCTGATGCCAGAAGAACAGGAGAAGGATGTCGTGAATCATCCATTGGATTTTAATTTTTCTTGCTTTAGGTACCAAGCCAGAATTTTGCCAAGGCCTGACACATAAGTACACATTAATCGGTAGCAAATTGCCCCTCTCAGACAAATGCAACATTGTCTGAATGAGCAGGTAGGCGAACGCATCTAGAACCACAACTATCGAGACTAATGTTATCCATGGTCTTTGTGCATTTCTGAAGTAAGACCCGAAAATTGTATCTGGTAGAAGATAAGCCAATGAATTCAGTAACTAAATATTTCACCGATTTGAATGGAGTGTAACCAACTAGAAATATAACAATCTCCCAAAATTTTGCTCTGTTTGTAGCAAAAAGTTAGTTGAATAAGAACTGATTCCTTGAATATCATATTTACTATCAATTGATACTTAAGCAATAACTCAGGCAAGCCTATTTGTCAAACTTTATAACTCCATTACAACTCAACTTCTTAGCTTCAATTACTCTGATGAGTAACATAAATAACCAAACACACACAAAAGAGAGAGAGAGAGAGAGAAAGATTGCACATAAGCAAATCACTGGAAATAATAGTAATTGAAACACCCATAATCTGAAAGTCTATACGTTGATTAGATACCTCAAACCCAAACCTTAAACAAGAAATTTCAAACATTTCAACATCTAAATCAATAAACTTCAAACTTTTAAGCGTGATGGTGAGAAAATAGGGACATGGAAGCAAAATAACTAGACCTGGAGAGTCCAACAGGTAACTACACTAAACAATATAAACAGCACTGCATCAAATAAAAAACTGACAAAAAACCCCTGGTAACACTCACCAAGAAGTAATCAAAGAACCCAGCCCATAAAAGCAAAGTAACCGAGGTGAAAAAAAACAAAAATAAAAAAAAAGAAGCAAATATACCAGTCAAAAAAAACTTCAGATTGTGAAACGAGAGAAGAAGGGATAATGCTCCATTCTTGAAAGTGAAGAAAGAGCAGGGATTTGTATTTCTGTTAAAGTGATGATTAGGAGACCCCGGTTTCAGTGCCACCTCCTCAACACATTCTTTTTCTAATTATTTTGTTTTATTTTTTTCCTATTGTCGTGTGAATTTAGAATTACCTATTTCTATATATATATATATATATATTTTTTAATTTTTGGATACTAAATTTAAAAGAGAATGTGTTGTGTACTTTTTAGACTTTGTTTTTGTGCTAATCGACAAAATTCTATAAAGAGTTCGAGTTTTTCAAAATTTGAAAAACAAATGTGTTTTATATTTAAATTTGGTTTAATTATTATTAGTATTATTGGATAAATAACAAAAGAGCTAATTGCTTACATATATTAATTTGCAAAATCTGTAATGACAATTACACCATTAGTTGGATATCAGCTAAATTTATAGGGTTTACCTCAAGTACCCTTATGATTTGTGAAATTGACAAGTTAGTCCTTCAATTATCCAAGGTTGTGTTTGTTCTATTTTTCCCAATCCTATCATATCAAATCCTACCCAAAATATATTTGTATCAATATTCTCAAAATCCAATCCGATTATATTTAACTCAAAATATTTAGATTTTTTTAACCCTCTAAGTTTGTTAATTTAACTAAACACCCTAAAAAATAAAAGTTTATAAATTGACAAAAACACTCACACCCACCTATTAAATGCTAGCAATCGACCACCACCGCCGGAAGGTGGCCGAAATTTGCTAGAATGGCACACGACCAGTCGGATATGGCAGTCGTGCACCGATCTGGCCTTTTTCAGCTAGATCCATGGTGGATTTGTGCCATTCTGGCATCTTCCAACCACCCTCCAACGGTGGTGGCCGGTTGTCGGCATTTAATGGGTGGGTGAGGGTGTTTTTGTTAATTTTTAATATTTTTATTGTAGGGAGTGTTTAGCTAAATTAATAAATGTAAAGGATTAAAAAATAATCTAAATATTTTTAGAAAATGTTTTCCAAAAATTTACCAAACACATTTTCAAATTCAAATTATATTCTCGTAATAACAACCTAACTCAACTTTTTCAAAAATACTAACTCTATCAAACACAACCCAAATTATCCAACTATCTCTCTTGCCGTCATTAGAATTTTTTTCGTTAAAACTAAAGGTAGTACTACACTTACAACTCAATCTCATAAACTTTTTCTCACAACCTTGATGTGGAAACTCGTCATTGGTTAGATCGCAATTGGGCAGAGTTGGCACGTCAGGGTTGGAGAGAAAGTTAGTAAGATTAAATTATGAGTCAATCTTTATAATAAAACTAATTCTTGACTATTTTGCCACTAAATGACATAATTGCCCTTAAAAGTAATTTTTTAAAATTTTAAAAGAAAATCCTAAAATTCTTTTTGTTAAAACTAAAGGCAGTACTACACTTACAACTCAATCTTATAAACTTTCTCTCACAACTTTGATGTGGCAACTCGTCCTTGGTTAGATCGCAATTGGGCAGAGTTGCCACGTAAGGTTGGACGAGCAAGTTAGTAAGATTAGATATGAGTCAATCTTTATAATAAAACTAATTCTTGACTATTTTGCCACTAAATGACATAATTGACCTTAAAAGTAATTTTTTAAAATTTTAAAGAAATCCTAAAAATTTCAAAAAGAACTCTTAAATTCTTTTAAAAAAAAATTTAAGAAACAAAACTCCAAAAAAATTCTCGAAAAAAATGAAAATCTACCAATATAAAAGGAATTCTAAATTTTACAATTTTTTTTTTTTTTTTGGGGGGGGGGGGGGGGGGGGGGGGGGGTGGGGGTCATTGTTTTAAGTGATTTAAATTTTTAATTTTTTTTTTTAAACTTTAGATATTTTTTCTTATTTACATAGTAATTTATTCTTTTGGGTAAATTGGTCATTCAACAATCAAAATGGTCAACAGTTGGTTTTTTCCAAATGAAAAAACTAATAGAAGGAGGTAGTTGAATAGTTCGAAAAATACAAAAATTGATTTGTCAAGTTTGCAAAGCACAGGGCACTAGATGGTATTAGTCCAAATTTATATCATATCCATCCTACCCAAAATAATCATTATTTTATTATATATTTAAAATAAAATAAAATAAAATGCCAGCTACTATCAAATGATTCATCAGTAGAAGACATATCAGCTTCTGATTCTGATTCTGTTTGGAAGGAAGATACAAAATCCTGAGTAATACCCAAAGCTACAAGACGTTGTCTTTATGTCATGTCTCTCAAAAAAGAACTCATATAATTGGAAGAGACAAGATTTTCTGAAGAGACAGGATTAGCAGAAATTTGGCGATCTTCCATCATCATCATTTGCATTGGAGTCTTATCTTTAGATAAAGGATGACGAGGCTTAGGAGATGGAGGATCTGAATGACTGGAAGAGAAAGAGTCAAGTATATCATCAGATGGTTTCCGCGCTGACTCATGTGTCTTAGCAGAATATTTTTCTCGCTTCTTTTGTTCACATTCTAGCTTATTCTTTTCATCACGTTCTTTGCAGAGTTTGGCATATAACTATTAGGTATTGCCAAAAACCTAAACGACACCAAAAGGCATGTGAGGCAAGACCAAAGCCTGACTAATCTTTATGAAAGGTGAAAATGAGGGTTGTGGCCATGCTGATGAAGAATCAAAAGGATTTGGCACCAAAGACATTTCAGGAAAAGTTTGTGGTTGTCTAAGTTTTTACTTAAGATATTCCTGTTGAAGTGATGTCATTTGAGTTTTAAGCAACTTCATTTCTGCTTCCTTCTGGAGAAATTGAGTTGAATAGCTATGAGAAGTGTTGACGATGTGCATCAATTCCTGATGGAGCTGATCAATCCGGTTTTCTAAACAAGAAATCAGCATAGTGTGGTTTTGAGACTGAGAGTCCACCTGATGAGTTACTAGATCCACTTTTTGTTCTATTCTGGTAATGGTTTTATTTTGGGCTAAAGTATTTTTAGTCTGCCAATTAAGAACTGCTTCAGCTTGGGAGAGTTTTGGTGTGGAGCCATCAGGCTGTATTACTTTGGAAGGAACTACTTTTGGTTGTTGAGTCGTAGTTTCCTTAAGAGAAGGAAAATTTGTGTCATAATTTAAATTTTGTCCTGTCTTTTGGGGGTCAGGTGATTGAATCATCATGATGGATTAGACATGAGGAGTATGAATAAGGGATGAATGGGCTGTTTTGTTTTCTTTTGCAATCCACAGGAGAGCCTGCTGATAACATGATAAAGGCTTTTTAAAGTAAGACGATTTAGTAGGTTTGGATAGTTTTAAAGGTGATCTGGGTTTAGGTTCTAGAAGAATGCCCCATGAAGGTTTAATGGATGGTGGTTCTTTCCAGGCTGGAGGAGAATATTTGACATAATAGTCAAATTTGTCGGATGGCTAACCAAGAAGGCCAACTTTGGGATCATGGTCTTCAAATCTGGAGTGAAGATCTTTTTTACTGCATCGAGCTGTTTGTCTTTTCCGTCTGGAATGTTTTCGTCTGGAAAGATAATGATCATCTATTTCCCAAATATAATCATCAAGGCAGTCCAAGCATTGACAGTCAAGATCAAATGGAGTATGACCATTGACTGGATCAAATTGATGATAGACAAGAACACCAGATTGTTGAAATGAATGAATTGAAAGTCCAGGTTCCTGTACTGTTGTAGTTGGTGAGACTGGAGTGATCATAAATTGAGTTTGTCGAAAACTCAAAGGTGGAGCACTAGGAGTTACTGGTGACTTGAATCTGATAGTTGTTGTTCCGTCACTGTTGTCATGCATGGTAGATTACGTAGAAACCACTAGAGTTTGTTTTTTATTAAGAGACTCATAACTTGTCACCCAAGAGTCTGGTAACAGTTTAATCAAATCATCTCTGAAAATCTGTTTGGGAATATTGATGCAGTGAGGAGTATTCTGAGAGTCAACAGTAAGAAGCAGTGCATCAATAGTCGTAGGAATAGTGAGATCAAGAGCATGGTCTTGAATCCGCCAAACCATCTGGCAATGCAAAGTAGCTGCAATACTTCATAATGCAAAGCTATTTTCCAAATTTGATCTCAAAGCTGGATTTTGGCAACTTGGAATTCATCCTAATGATCGTCATAAGATGGCTTTCTGCATTCTCAACCAACACTTCCAATCGACAATCATGCCTTTTGGTCTTAAGGTCACTCTTTCCCTGTTTCAAAAAGTCATGATGAAGATATTTGCTCCTCTTCTTCATACATGTCTCATGTATATCGATGATATTCTCCTCTTCTTAAAAGATGAGGAATCTCATATGCATCTTCTTCGCAAATTTGTTGATATCATACACTCTTATGGTATTATGCTCTCTAAAAAGAAAATGCAGCTAGGTCAGACAAAGATTGATTTTCTTGGTTTGGTTATTGCTGATGGCAAATATGACCTCCAGCCTCATATTGCTAATGAATTACAGAAGTTCCCAGACATTCTCACAACTCGAAAAGAAATACAACAATTCTTAGGAATTGCTAATTACATGCGCAATTTCATTCCCAACATTTCTCAACTCACTTCTCCACTTTCCTAGATGCTTAAGAAGAATCCTCCTTCATGATCTGACAAGCAAACCAATGCAGTCAAGAGTTTTAAACGCAAATCCTTCCATACACAACCATTGGAGATTCCCTCTTCTAGGAAACGAAATCTTTAGACAGATGCTAGTGACACTCATTGGGGTACAGTGCTTTTTGAACAAGATGATGACAAAGTAAGACATTTGTGTGGATATCAGAGCGGACAATTCAAACCACATCAACAACATTATCATTCTACTTTCAAGGAAATATTAGCAATAAAATAATGCTATTGAAAGGTTTGAATTCCATCTTGTTGGACATCACTTTTTTGTTGAAACAAATATGAAGTCCTTTGATCAAATGCTCTGATTCAACAAGAAAAATGTTCCACATCAATAATTACTTCGATGGGCAGAATGGTTCAGCAAGTATTCTTTCATCGTCCAGCACATTAAAGGTCACACAATACCATTGCCTATTATTTATTTAGGCCTAAAACTAAACAAGTTTGTTCATGAACCCTAGGTCCAAACCACTTCCTTGTTTCATGTATCAACCAATAACCCAGTCTAGTTCTTGTTTACCAAACCATATGCCAAACACATCTCTTGAATTTGATGACCTTGTTCGAACTCGTACCATTGATGAAAATGCCACTACCCTCATGTTTTCTTATCAGATTCAATGTATTGAAAAATGTGGACAATCCATGTATGATATTTTAAGTGTCCATCCAGATTACCCCTTTTCAAAAATCTTTTGTTTACCTCTAGGTCCAGATATTATATTTCCAGAAGAAACATTATGGTTCTTTTGGTATATGTTACACCAGTACCACATTGCAATTCAATTCCCGGTCTATTAAATGTTGAAAATGATTTCTCAGTATCAGTCATCCTCGACCTCTGAGTTACTCTCTTTGATGACTTTTTTCAAATGGTTCAAAACCATAAAAAAATGAAAATCTATGTTTGCTCATCAACTTGCCCGATACAGAGGTCCTATGTCCACCAAAATGGCATGGTCTATCATGTTTTTCCATAAACATCACTCCATCAGATCCGATGGCCTATATTTTTCACAGCATCAAGTCACATTTAATCGATCTTATCCATATGATCTCGTCAATAATATGTTTGACCATCCTGTTGAGATTAGGTCAATTCAGAATTTTTTTTTTTTTTAAAAACCAGACAATTCCAGATGAGATATGGCCATCTTTTCGCGATAATGCCCCGTGGGAACTCTTTCCTCCAGTTTACACTGAGAAATTACTTCAAGCCAAACAAACATACATACGTTCCATCACTACTCAATTAAATGCCACTTCAGATTATCCAAAATGGTGGTACCCAGACTCTTAGCCAGATACTGTGCAGAAAGAAGAGCTTCAACAGTCTCGTGATTACTATCTTCATAAATCCAAGCAATAACAATACATGCATTCACCAAGTACCTCTGTAAAGCAGCCATCTCAATCTCCAGACATTTCTTCGAATAATCATATAGGCTCCATTTGGTTCGTGATTTTACACTTTTGAGAATAGTTTTCTAAAAAAAGTTGGTTGAGTTGTATTTAATAGTTTTCTAAAAAAAGTGTTTGCATTTAAAAATGTTGTTTATTTATTAGAATTATCAATAGATAATGTCAGAAAAATGTTGTTTGCATCTAATAATGTCAGATAATGTTGTGCGCCTGCTCCTTGTGTGTTACCTTTATGAACTCCCACGCCACTCACGCCATCAGTAAGTTAGCTGAACACAGGGGTGTTTTTGATAATTCAGGTGAAATATCTATTCAAATCACTTGTTCAGTTTGGTTAATTATTTGAATATTATATTTGAATTAAATAAATTAATGAATAATTGTTTTATGTATTTTTTTAAAAAGGATTTTAAGATAATATTTTGATACATTTTATTTCAAATTTATATTATTTGATTATTGAACTTTTCAATTCACATTTAAATAATATTAATTAGTTGTTTGGTGATTTTTTAAGAGCTTAATTAAAAACAATTTCTCCATAATAAGTTCGACTACTAATATATCATTTAAAAACACGGCATTAATACATATCTAAATTAATACTACGAAGCTACTAATAATCATCCCTCAAAATTCTTTGTACCCCAATATTCAGTTATCAATACGAGTTGGACTCATGTTCTGCCCACAGAGCAGTAGTTATGCTATCCCTCACCCTTCCCATGTCATCTGTATTACGCTGAGTCAGTTGATTCGAACCCGTCCCATTTCCTTCCTCACAAACTCCATTGCCATTAAACCTTTGGAAGATAGGGTCGTTCGTACCGAGCCTTTTGATAAAATTATGAATTACACAACATGCCATAACAATGTTAGCTTGCTTCTGCAACAAGTAATTATTCATGCCATCAAGAATGCGGAACCTTTTTTTAAAAACACCAAAGGTCCTCTCCACAACATTCTGAAGCGATGCATGTCTGTAATTAAACAACTCCATAGGTCCAGAAAGGTTACGATGCACATCAGAAACATGATAAGGAACCTGTCTATGTGGGGCGAGGAACCCACCTCTGTTCGCATAACCCGCATCTACTAAGTAATATTTTCCTATAATGAATAACTGAATGTTATTTGAAGAATCATAAAAAAAATGTTTATAGTTTAGCTACAGTACATAAACAAGTTAGTTATACCTGGAGGAGGATGCGGGAAACCCGAACCAGGATCATCTAGAACTGAATTTAGAACCCTTGCGTCATGGGCAGATCCTTCCCAGCTAGTGACGACATATGTGAACAACATATTGAAGTCGCAGACGGCTATCACATTCTGCGACAATGCCCCTTCACGATTTCGATACGTATCAGCTACCTCAACTGGTGTCGACCCACGTATATGTGTACCGTCAATCGCTCCAAGACAGTCCTGTTGACAAAATTGCATTTTAGTAATATGTGAAGACGAACAACAATTATGAAACAATGAACTTAACTATCAACTAATTAAAAATAATTAAGTACCTTAAAGAATGGGTAGAAGTTTGGGTTGGTCGATATCTCCAATGGAACATCAGTGAAGTCAGGTGGCTTGATAAAGACTGACCTCAGCTCCAATATCACATCACAAACTACATGGACATATCTACAGATTGTCTCACCGGAATGTTGGTAATCCTCCCCACAATCAAGATTTGACGCATTTTTCCCAACTGTTGTCAAAAATATCATTGCTTGTTCTTCAATATTCATGTGTCTGGTTACTCGCAGTTTGTCTCGTTGTGCCAATATATAACATAAGGTTTGAAAACATCTTTTGCTCATGCGACACTTATTGTAAATTCTTCTAGGATGACCATTTAGCAGTTCCACCATATAATCGTGACCATTTAATGAAGATGTATTTACAAGTTGGCGTGGTTGCATGCTAAACTCCATTTCATATGCAATAGCCCCACACAATGCTGTTGCAGTATATATATATATATAACTGTAGTTCCTCACTCTCATTATTTTGATTATGGTTTGTATGGCTAGACGACGCCATCTAAACCTGTCCATTGTAATAATTGCTTCCATTAGTTCATACTTTTTTAATACTAACCAAGATATAAATAACATTCAATTTTAAATATATGAATCATTGCACAACAATAGATGGTGTATCGGTTCTTAGAACAAAGCAAGTTTGTAATACGAAGAAAGTAAATATAAAATATCTCAGATGTCAACAGAATCAATAAAGACTAACAAGCGAAAACAAGTTCAACAAGGAAGTCCTAAACCATCATCTACGTACGACGGTTATCATTATAAACCCAAAATTCCCTGTTCGCATGTGACATGTTCACCATAAGCTGACGCCACTCTGGGTTGGCAATTAAGTACTTCACAGCATCCAAATATACTTGCGGTGGAAGTTGCATACTTTCCAAAATTGCCTGACAATTTTCCAGGGAATATCGATCCGTCCTAACACTCGTGTTCTCTTGGGTCCCATCACCGCCTCTGCGAGTTGATGCCGCAGATCCCATAGTCTTATTGGAAATAGCTTCCGCCAACTGAGTCATCACACCAAAAAATGGGTTTCCCTCCCCGTCTCTTCTTCTCCTCCTCCTATTTACGGATCTGCTATCTCCAGACCTATTAGATTGTTTTTCTCCTGTTGATCTATTTGGATCAGGATCGAAGTCATCTTGATTCATGTTTGCCTTGATAGGATCAGAAAAAACACATGGTGGATGCCACAGGTTTAGATGCATATGTGAAAGCAAATCTGCCAGTTGCATTTTGCTTCTGGAATATGACCTCATATAACTCTCTATCAACAAGTCCTTTATGTAAGAATTGCTGCACACCAGGGTTTTGCTGTTATTGAAAAACAAACATACATTAATTTATATTTTCCCAAAACAAAAAGTGCATACCGACTACTGCGTTATAAGAATTGGAAAAAAGAAAATGTTGTTTGCCTTTATATATTCTTCCCATATCTCTTTAGGACATGTTGGAGTTTGGGACTCGTGATCCCAACCAAACCCTATATGTTCTATTAGCATACGCCAAGACCTGTATGTCGATCACAAGCGTTGGTACTTAGAAGCCAACTGTTGCACTTCCAGTTTCTTCTGTGCTACATTTTGTAATTGTTCACTAATCCTCCTATGGTCAGAAGCTCTTATTGCAGTACCGTGGGTTGTTTTTACCTGCTCAGCCAATAGTTCTAAAAACCTATGGGTGAGTTCAACAGTCCATAGAACGGACTCACTCATCTAATAATAGTAGGGTGAGAACAACAATCATGATTGAAATATTGTAACAATTAGGATACATATCAATATGAACATATGCAACATATAAAAGTATAAACAAAACATACATAAAATATTACCTCGTTTGACCCAACACTGCTTTCAACGGAAAGTACGGGGGGCACGACGGTCAAGGTTGACCAACAAGGTCTTTTGTGTACCCCAATTCCGAATAAACATCGAACTGTCTTCTGGCATCGAAAGTAATGATCAATTCTGCGATGGTGGGCTGAGTGACATGTACATTNGGTTTTGCTGTTATTGAAAAACAAACATACACATTAATTTATATTTACCCAAAACAAAAAGTGCATACCGACTACTGCGTTATAAGAATTAGAAAAAAGAAAATATTATTTACCTTTATATATTCTTCCCATATCTCTTTAGGACATGTTGGAGTTTGGGACTCGTGATCCCAACCAAACCCCGTATGTCCTATTAGCATACGCCAAGACTTGTATGTTGATCGCAAGCGTTGGTACTTAGAAGCCAACTGTTGCACTTTCAATTTCTTCTGCGCTACATTTTGTAATTGTTCACTAATTCTCCTATGGTCAGAAGCTCTTATTGCAGTACCGTGGGTTGTTTTCACCCGCTCAGCCAACAGTTCTAAGAACCTATGGGTGAGTTCAGCAGTCCATTGAACGGACTCACTCATCTAATAATAGTAGGGTGAGAAGAACAATCATGATTGAAATATTGTAACAATTAGGATACATATCAATATAAACATATGCAACATATAACATTATAAACAAAACATACAGAAAATATTACCTCGTTTGACCCAACACTGCTTTCAACAGAAAGTACGGGGGGCACGATGGTCAAGGTAGACCAACAAGGTCTTTTGTGTACCCCAATTCTGAATAAACGTCAACCTGTCTTCTGGCATCGAAAGTATTGATCAATTCTGCGATGGTGGGCTGAGTGACATGTACATTTGTTCATGGCATTGTAAGTAACTATTGCGATGAACTTGCAGTTATCAACCTACAAAATGATTAATACATAAGTTAGACAAATCATCACCTCTTCAAACCATTGATTAGTTTGCTGGAATGAATAAGAAAATAGTGCATGATGGGGGTTGAATAGAGCTGAATCAAGCAATGGAAAACCTGCTCATCTATCCACTTGAGATTAACTGAATACTCTCTGTCCATTGTATAATTAAAATTAATAATTATTCAAATCAACTCCAATAAACAAAAATTACATTGAAAAACAATAATATTTGAGCATAAGTGTGAGTGATCTCATTCTGCGTTTAATCAAAATTTTGGTGAAACACACAAAGGAAGAACAATAAATTGGAAACTTGAAAAAAAATAAAAAAATAAAAAATAACAATGATGTAGACAAGAAAACAAAATAGTTTTTCCCTTTATAAGATATAATGCTTCCACAAAGGCGAAACACAGTCATGACTTAGTTGTACTTGACCAAAAAGGTTTACTGAATATGAATGATAATATTTTAGAGGAAGTGAACATAGGCCAATTGGTCAAATCAATGACGAGGTTATCTATATCACTAATTGACATCCTCCTAGTCACCAGATTAAATTTACAGTCTTAAAGGAAAAATAAAGTTTAATCTTTCAAAGTGATTATATGGATTATGGAAGAGAAATAAAAATTTTACAGAATAGAAGGTCAAACTAGACATCCTTTCAGTTCATAATAGGGTCAAACTCACCTTCTTCAAGTAGGTTTCTACATTGGACATCTTTGAAAGTAATGAACTCCAACAAATAATCCTAAAGGAGTTTAGGTTGATCACTTACTCAAATCTCATCTTTTTATAAATTTAACTCTGTATACAGAAATTTGGATTGAGCTGTCCTGCATACGACCATGTTACTGGATCATGCCCCCACTATCCATTCAATTATGCAATTTTCATTTACTTACAACTCATTCTATCTACAGTTCTTTCAATAGTAAATCCACCAATAGCTGGTGAATATCTTCTTTCACAACTCCTTCATATCCTCTTCAATTCAATCTCAAAATTCCAACACATTTTCCGCTCTCTCCCAAAACACCCTCATCAGCCACCATATCCACCATTTCATAACTATCTCCACAATAAATGCACTGCATTACAAGAAACACAGCCATTTCAAAATTTTTCTACATTCACATAAACCCTTTTTTACTTCTTCAATCTGCAAAATCCTTAATCCCATTTAGTCAAACTCAAGACAAAACTAGCCCCACCGAATCCATTAATCATAAGGAACCAAAAAACCAAAAATATTTATGATTTTTCACCAAGTAGGTGGTCCTAATGGGTCTAACTCCAAACTTGTGGTAGCTATCAGCTATGTCCACACACAGAACTAAACTACAACAAATTACTCAACTATCACAAACCATTCATAAATTCCCACATTACTCAAACCACCCATCAAAATTGAAACTTTGCAAACAAGTCCTCTCTGTCAAACCATATAACCACAATCACAAGACACATACATACACCAAAATTCCACCATATTCACAACACATTCTGCAAAATTAAACCCTACTCGTTTCCAGAAACACAAAAAACACAACTGGGTTTTAAGTTTCACTGCAAAAATCATACAATAAAAATTGCCATTTTTTTTTCAGTTTCATTTCATTAGGGTACAAAATAGTAATATGTAAAGCTTAGAAATTGAAAAAATAAAAATAAAAATAAAATTCTGAAAGTGGAAGGTACCAACAAATCAGTGATGCATTTGATTGAAAGTTGAAACTGAGAATTGTTCAAAGAGTAGCCCTAATTTGCGCAAGGTGGTGATGAGAGCCGTTTTATATATCCTGCGCATCTTTCTTACCCTACGCTTTCTCGCTCTCCAAACATCGCTCTTGATGACTCAGAGAATGACGTTGTAGAAGGATTAAAAACCAACAATCTGCTTTGGTGGAGAATAGTGGAGTAAATGAAGAGAATAAGGAAATGAAAAGCTTAGTAGCAGTTGGGCGAGAAGGAGGAAGAGTTGTATTTCAGTGTGCTTTGTGCTTCGTTGATGGACTGAGAGAGAGGAGAAGTCACGGGTGTATGTAGTAAATAAAAAGAAGAGAAGATGTTAGTTGTTGTTGGGAGAAATAATGGCGAAAAATTCACAATGGTCAAAAAAATACTGAGTAATATTGATGGATATCTGAACCAAACACAATTTTTACTGTACCCTTTATTGAGAAACTCATTGACAGTTTTTTAAAGACTGAACCAAACGAACCCTTTGTCTTCTCTTCGGGTGAGAAGTGTACCACAATTTGCATAGAAATAATTACTTCCCTTTCACTGATAAGTTTCGACTGCCTAAATAAGCAAAGCCACTTACACTAAAACTGAAATAAAAAGGAAACTACAAGCTAATAACTGAACTACTAATAACTGAACTACACCCCATGTAAAACAGAGCATGCAAACAAGCTAATAACTGAACTACCCCATGTAAAACAGAGCATGCAAGCCACGTTCTTCATGTCCCAGCTCATCCCAACGTCGTGGCCTATCAAGGCACCTCCTTTATCTCCAGCTAGATGAGAACAATTTACAACGTCCCACACCAGAGTCCTTTGCTCTTCTTTCTAAACTCCATACGTTAATCTTTCAGAAAACAATTTGACAGAAGCACTTCCACCTGCCTTCTTCCGCAACGGCACTTCATTAAGAAATGTAGACCTATCCCACACCTATTCACTGGAAAACTTCCACAAGAAATAGTCCATATCTATGGTCCCTCAATTTATCCAACAATCAGTTTGTAGGATAACTTCGTGCATCTTTGGTTAATACTTCAATATCTCATTTGAATATGGGGACAAATAATCTTTCTGGTGAGTTGCCTTCGGCCGATATCTTGGGGAAGCTTCCTTCACTTAAATATCTCGTATCATCATATAACAATATGATAAGTCATGACAACAACAGCAATCTCGAGCCCTTCTTCTCCGCCCTGGAAAATTGCACAAGCTAGCTAAGCTTGAGTTGGTTAGCATGGGCCTCGGAGGAAGATTGCCCAGTTCAGTCAGCCAACTTAAAATAAAGAAAATTTTACTGCAAGAAAACCAGATCAATGGATCAATTCCTCCGAGTATAGCGAATTTTACTAATCTATTGTCATTGAATTTGTCTTTTACTCTTCTTGTTGAAGTGAAGATTGAAACGAGGTCATTTTGGATATTAATGAAACGCTATGTTTTGATACTAAAATGTGTTGGATCCTTGTCGTTGATCCAACTCTAATCGGACGGCTGAGAAGCTTCACTGAGTCAATGATATAAAAGAGTAATGTATAGTCATTTTCAATTCACGCATTTTGTCTATTGAAGAACATTTCATTCTCGTTCTCTCTGTTAGGGTTTCAGTTGATTTGGGGAAATCTTTGTAACTTGAGTTGATTGGGTAATTTGTTACTCAATCAGGAGGGCTCTTTGCTCTTGTTCTTAGGGATTCCTGGTGAGTGTCTCTAGGATTAGTTACGGTAAGGATTTCTTGTAATCACTGAGAGTTTGATCGGGTTTGTAGTTGTTCTTCTTTGGATCTTGATCTAATAAGTAGTGCAGTGAGCTCTCCCATTTCTGGAGCTCAACATGGACGTAGCTTATCTAATTTGGATAAGTGAACCATGATAAATCTGTGTTATGGTTGTTCTTGATTTTCTTGTGGCTTGTGTGCTTGATTGGTTTGTGCATTTTAGTAATTTGTTACAACACTTCTGAATGGAAATATTCCAGTGGAGATTAGTTGGTTGTTGAAATTGGAAGAGCTTTCCTTATCACACAATCTATTCTCTGGAGAAATTCCAGCAATATTAGGTCAACTCTTGATGTAGCATGGGACAACATAGCAGCAAACAAGCAAGCATAAGACAACATAGCAGTAGACAAGCAACACCGAAGTAGCATGGGATAAGCAAAAACCAACAGATAAGCAACACTAACGTGGCAAGGGATAGCTTTTCTTAATTTTAATTTTATCATTATCATGTTCATTTAGATTTTGTTTCATTATCCAGCAGCTGGAGTTATTAAGTAGCTAGATTAAGACTATTTTTAATTTCTGTTATTATCAAGTAGTTATAGTCACGGTTATAGGTAGCCTAAAGAGCTATGTAATCAAGCATTCCTTATTTGAATAAGCATTGTTTTACTCTTTCTTCCATTCACGTTGGTGCTTGGAATAGTTTAAGGTTATTTTGCTAATGCAAATATCATGTTTGGCTGTTTTTGCTTCCAATGAATCTCTTCTGCTACGCCAACTCCCTAATCTGGGTTTGCTTGATCTATCATACATTAATTTTAGTGGTCCTATCCCAGAAGTATTGGAAATTTAGTTTGGTTGAATTATTTGTTTCTCGACAACATTTTGCTTTCAGGATCAATACTACAAACTTTAGGACAATGATAGATCTGTACAAGCTAGACTTATCCTACAACAAGTTGACTAGGAGACTTCCCCCACAAATTTTGGGTATTCATGCAATCAGAATATTTCTAAACCTATCCCATAATCATCTTGATAGCCATTGCCAATTGAGTTAGCAAACTGGAAAATTTTCAAGAGATAGACCTTTCATCAAACAAATTTACTAGAAATATCTTCACTTAGATATCAAGCTATATTGCATTGATGTTGTTAAATCCATCCCACAATTCTATCACAGGAGACCTTCCAGATTCTCTAGGTGATTTGAAAAACCTAGTATCACTCGATGTTTCAAAACACTACTTATCTGGTATGACCCCAACAAGCCTCAGCAAAATGTATACTCTTACCTTCATCAATCTTTCTTTCAACCAGTTTGAAGGTAGGAATCCCTCAGGTGGCATCTTTGATTCAGTAACAAATATGTCATTCTTAGGCAATCAAGGTCTCTGTGGCGTAGTTCCTAAGATGCTTACCTGCTCTCAAAAGCAGCATTGGTTTCATTCACATATGTATTTAATCATATTCATCTCAATCATCTACATATCAACACTCCTTATAGCAATATGTTGTAAGCTTAAGTTTGACCTCATCAAAATTTTGATCTCAGCAAAATCTAAAACAATAAAAAGGCAAAAGACACTAGAGTTGAAGCAAAATTTCCCAAGAATTACTTACAGAGAGCTGTCAAAGGCCACAAGGAGTTTGATGAGCAGACGCTAATTGGGATAGGCAGCTATGGACGTGTTTATAAGAGAAATCTTCCGGATGGAAGAGCAATAGCAGTCAAGGTTTTGAATTTGCAATCTGGAAACCCAACAAAGAGTTTTAACAGAGAATGTGAAGTTTTAAAGATGATCTGTGATAGAAATCTAATAAGGATTATAATTGCATGCAGTCTACCTAATTTGAAGGTAGTCGTTCTTCCTTATATGGAAAATAGAAGCTCAGATAGCCATGTTTATCCCGGGACAGTTAGAGGCAGTGGCAGACCCAAGATTTTTGCCCGAAGGGGCCTCCGCGGCTCCACCATTATGTGCCAAACAACTAGTGAAAACTTTAAAAAAAATCAGCAAAAACCACAGAAAACGAATCCACTAATGAAGGTTACAGATTCGGTCAAGAGGAAGAAACTTATAATATCATAGCTACTCTTGCTTATTTTGTCGATTGATATTTCAATATGCTAGTTTCAACAATTCTCATTCTTTACATTTCTTCCTAGCTGCTTGGCATGTAATAGGTCTACCCAATGCTAGATGTAGAGACGCATAATAGATCGATATGAATATCATGAGCTGTCTCTCAATAAAACCAGTTGCTGCTAATACCTTCGTCTCAGTTCCTTCTTGCATAACCCAAGCTCGGAGAAGGAAGAGATAAGAGGGCCCTATGGATAATGTGGTCAGAAATCCATAATAGAGGTGACCACAACAACCAAATTGATTATCTTCATGCATAAGGATACTAGATTACCTAGCATAAAAGATTAAAAAATCATTTCAAACCTCCCCTTTTTCTTTTCTATTTCAATTTCTGGATTATTATATGATGATTTTTCAACTTTTGATGATTTTTTAATTTTCCATATATAGAAACAGAAACAGATTGACTTGAAACTACATCTCTTATGTCAATGACACCAAAGCAATATTAAATGAATGGAATTGGGGTATGGATGAAATATAATGAAATAGAGCTGCTTTGAGGTTCCCTATGAAATGAGGCATGGAATGAAGCCACTACAAAGAAGTTCTGAGACTTACGTAGGAAACTTCGAGTTCATATGCGTCATAGGTTGAGAATAGGAATTGAACTCTATGAGATAGAATCTCACGCTATTCCTCAGTAGCTCAGTGGTAGAGCGGTCGGCTGTTAACTGACTGGTTGTAGGTTCGAATCCTACTTGGTTTGCTACGAGTTCATTTCTATACTAAAGTTAGATTCGAAGTTCTATTTCAAGAAGGGCTCAACACAGTTTTATACGTGTACTACCTGGAGATGGAACCAAAATAGTCAAAATTTAAGTAAGTCATTATGGTTCAAATGGAGGGTGTATAATTTATAGGCTCCACAACAAGGATTCAAATGATAGGCCGTTTTTCAACATTCCCTTCATAAGGATACAAGTCACTATTCACAAATAGTAAGAAATATATTTTATCCCAATAAGTGGATTCATAATTCAGAACTATGAAAATAAGGCCTTCGTTTGTAAAATTTGTGAAAAACGTCGACTGATTTGTAAGAGAGGACGCATTATAGTAATTTGTCATAAACAAAGACAAGGATAATCTTTCGAAAAGGGACTCTCTAAAGGAACTGATGAACAAATCAAAATAAAAGATTTATTTCGACATGAAATGGATATATCCATATATCTGACTTCAAAGGAAATAATACAATATCAAGAATCTGAAAGGAAATAATGCAATCACAATCCTTTCCTACTTGAATAAATATATGGGAAGCAAAACCTTGAGCAAATGTATTGAAAATAACATCCAATTCACAAGAAAATTTTTACGTGGAAAAATCTCTTCAATGTGAAGAGAGCAAAAAACCACGAGAATCTAATGATCTACTTAAATCCAATATAATCAAAAGAGTTTACAACAACCACAATCCACAAAAAATATTTCACATAAATTTCTTATTTGTTTTTTTTTCTTTTAATTTTATTTTATTTTTGGCTTTCAAAGATTATAATATAAATTTTCATGACTTTGATCAAAGCTAGCCTAAGCTAAAATCAACCAAAACTTAAATTACGTCAACGTTTGCATTCACTTTTAATGTGAATTAATTAAAAAAGGGGAGAATTTTCTTGATATAAACATAGATAGTAACTCAAATTTCTTTAATAATTTTGAGCAACTAAACAGTGATGTTTGAAATGTAGGAAAGTGGCGGGTGAAGGATGAAGAATAACGTCCTGTGAAATATAGTTAAGGATTAATTTGGGAAAGCAGGAACATTCTTAGACATAAAACAAACTCACAAGATTCATGCCTTTTTTCCATCAAATTAGAATAAAAAAGTTCCAAAAAAACAAGCATGGTTAAACCCTAAAGTAAACTAAATTGACATGAGCAATACACATACCTAAAATTGATAAAACAAAAAATAGAGCTAATTGTGGCACCTTGAGTAGTGAAAGCTTCAAAAAATTTATTCTTCAAAAGTTTTAAGAGTGAATAGCATGAGAAAAAGAATGAGAGAGTAAAGAATTTTTGGAATAAAATCATAAAAAGCAGGTGGAGCCGTGGAGAAGAGTGGAAAGAGTTTTAAACTTTTAATATGATATGGACTTGAAATATATATATTAATAGCAAGTTTTTTGTAGGCCTAGATATATGTATAACAGTTCTCATTTTAAAAAAAAAAAATCTGAGGGTAGCCTTAGATATATATATTACCAGCAATTTTTTTGTGGGCCTATATAAGCAATTTTTAAAAAAAAAAAAAAATGTGAGGGTAGGCCCTCAAAGGGGCTGGGTCCGCCCTTGGTTAGGGGTTCAGACTTAGACTTGTCTCTCATCGAGAGAGTGAATATGTGTAGTGATATAGCTGAAGGAATGGCCTACCTTCATCACCATTCTCCTATTGGAGTCATACACTATGATCTTAAGCCAAGCAATGTTCTTCTCATCAATGAAATGACAACTCTGGTTTCTAATTTTGGGATTTCTAGGTTGATCATGCCAGTTGGAGTGGAAAATGTTAGGGACATTGAGAACCTGGGAAGTTAGACTGCTAACATGTTATGTGGATCTATTGGATACATAGCACTAGGTAACATGTTATGTGGATCTATTGGATACATAGCACTAGGTACAAACGCCTCCATTCCTTCTGCCTCAAAAACACAATACAGAAGGAAAACAATGTGTTCAAACTAAAAATTATATTGAAGTAGTGTCAATTGAGACGTTTTTAACTCATACAAACATCAATATTTTGCACATTTTGGATTCATTTTCTCAATTGATAAGTGGTGTGCTGTCGTAGGCAACCAAGATTAAAAACCTTCCTAACCTAGCTACTGAACTGTAAATAGGGTAAGCAAGGGTCGATCCCACGAAGGGTGTCTAGCCAATTTTTTTGTTTTGTGAACAAGGCTGAGGGGGGTTTTTAGTAAAACAGAAACTGTTCCAGGAAAACAAAATAATTCAAATCGAAATCAATCAAAATAACGAACTTGGTCTCCGTCAACATCCACCATCGGAATCTTACAATTGATTATTGATGCAAAAATAAATCAATTCTTACTTTGAATATTCACCGTTGGAACTATTTTCCTATCTCTCCTTAATTGTAATTAATTAGGAAACAAGCAATCTTAATTAATCTTACCACTAAACGACCCTAGACAAGCGCTCAAGATTTAATCTAGTGGTAGCCTTAAGAATTAGAGAAATCGATGAAGCTAAATAACACAAACACAAGCGGTTGTATTTAATTTAGTTGGGTGTTCTTCTTAAGATTACTAATTCCTGACGTAGCAAATTATTAACCCTAATTGCTTCACAAGTTAGAGGAATCAAACAATTACGGATTTTATATCTAACTTAGCAGTAGATTGCAACAATTAATAAACTAGTAGGCCTCCTAGTAATTAAATGCAACAATCATGATAATATGCATAGAAGAACATCCAATACTCAAAACATAAATTTAACACTAAAAACAAAAGATCTCACAGTTTCATTGATTCTGAGGTTTCCGTTTCCTTCGACCAAGTTACAAAAATCAGCCACTCATGGCCATAATCCAAAACTCAGAAAAACGAAAATCAAAAGAAAAGTTCCAGAAGAGATCCAAGAGAGACGTCCCTGATCCTGGTCTAATCTCCCTCCCTTTAACAAATCCAATTCAAGTGTTTGAAATCCACTCAATCTCCTAAAATATTCTAATATCCTAAAATCATTTATCCTAATCTAATTCTAATTAATTGAAAATACAATAAAGTCCTAAAATAAAAATAAGAAAGTGGTGTGTCCAGTTGTAACTTGTGTGCCACATGTCTTCAAATCTTCCAATAATAAACTGCCTCTTGGACTTGCATTACAAGGCGGAATGTTCCAGAACATTGATATGCAGATGCATCAACTTCAAGGCCGATTACAACCTTGATACAGCAAGTATCTCTCAAAACCCAAAACATAAAAGTTGTATATCTCTTTCTTAGCATTCCACAGCATTTTGAATAATCTCAATCGGAGCTCGGATGAGAGAGTTATGCCCAGATTACGAAACAATGTCAAAACTATCCGAATTCACTTAATTAGTTCCGTTTTGCAATTAACGCCTCCATTTGCTTCCTAAATCAAAATAGAATAATAATCAGTACATTTTAGGCAACAAATAAGTATAAAATACTAGACATTAAGAGGGTAAATATGACATTTTGCATTCTCATCAATAAGGCACACAATATGGACCCACAAAATGTTCAATATTACCATGGCATCAAATTCACACAAGAATATTTGGACAAGCCTAATTTATCAGGGTCAAATTTAATCAACAATCAATGCACTTTCTTATATTTTCAATTTTTCCTTGGAAAAACAAATTAGTGAAGTCATTGTTTGAATTTTCATATGTAGAATATGGATTTGGATCTAACATGTCAACAAAAGGAGATGTTTATAACTTTGGAATCCTAGTCCTTGAGATGGTGACTAGAAAAAGACCAATAGACAATATTGTTAGTGTATATTAGTGTATGCCTTAGAAACCATTCGTGTTGTCGGTTTCAAAACATTTTATCTTGTATCTATATATCATAAATAATAGAAGAAAGAGTTCTTCAATTCATATATGTAAATTTCTTCTTTTATTCAGTCATGCATTTAAAATAAAGTACGTATATGAATAATGCAGATGATTCATTTAATCGGTAAATGAATGATCAAAAAGGGTTTCCTATAGAAGCAATATAATTTAGGCAACTATATTGCATAGTAGGCATACTGGATGCTTCCGAAAGATATCATGAGTTGATATAAGTACGGATGACGATGACAGTCATGTCACTGGGGCATTAGTATGGATTAGTGGTTCATGAACTATTTTTCAAACGTGACCGAATAACAACAAATCACTTGGAAAAGCATGTAGTCAATGATTTATCGTTGGTTATATCAGTGCACGATGTAGTCCTTTGACTAGAGACATTGTAATCAGATCTGATACGGATGCGTATGGTTCATATGGTGTATAAGTACGAGACTAATCATGTTTCATATAATAAAGTCTGTTTGGTCATGTGTTGTTCATATTCGAAAACGAACGATAACGATGATCAAGAAGAGATCCATTGACTCGGAAATATAGGATAAGGAGTACCGCTGACTCGAACCAGATTCGAGTTCCTGGACAAATATTGATAAATTTCGGAAATCGAAATCTCTGGCTAGAGTCTATTATTAGTCATGTGAAAGCAAGTTCGTGATGATGAGTTCCAGACATATTGATCGACGATTTGGTAGAAAATCGAGTTTAGGTTTTTGACGTTCCATGAATCCATACTTAATCAGGATATATCAATGGAAGGACTTTACCTACTTGGTACATATGATCTGAAATAGGTTTGATGAAGTATTTCTTCATCTTGGTTTATGGACTATGGCACATTGCTAGATGTTTACCATAGTCGTTGGGCCTTCGGACAGGTTTTCGGATTCATCCAGAATCAGGTCATGGCTAATCCACAGTGGACCTACATGGTCACACCAATAGCCTTGAGAAGTCAGAGAAGGATGAGAGAGAGAAATGATTATCCAAAGAGGGCTAGCACCTTCAAAGGGTAATGACAGGATTTCTATGGTAATAGTTACATAGAAAATTGTTTGTGACATTTTAAGGGTTAAAATGGTCAAACAATAATTAAATATATTTAATTATTATATCTTAAAGAATTAAGATTAATGAGATGAACAAAAATAGCCTTTTAATAGTTAAAGGGTAAAAGGGCAAATTTATGGGTTGTTAATGTAAACTAATTTAGTTTACATGGGCCCTTGAATAATATTGATTATTTAAAGGGTAAAATAATAAATTCATGGGCTCCTTTTGAAATAAGATTTTATTGGGGCATGGAAATGAAAAACAACTAATTGCAAAAATTTCCCAAGTGTATATAAATGCAAATGGTTGCATTTTAGCTCATTATTCACTTTGTTCACTCAAAAGCAAACTAAAAGCTCTCTCCCTAGCCACGGCCACTCTCTAACTCTCTCAAGGTGGTGTTAAATTGTGGAGGTCTCATCATTTTGAGTCTTGTCTTCATCAACCCAAAGCAAAGGAGTAGGTATAATGCTTTTTCCAAGCTTTGTTTGAAAATGTTTTTTGAATCCAACCTTTCATGCTTTCATTCTTCATTTCCGCCAGTCTTCATGCATGTTGTTCTTTCAAATATGTTTGGTGGTGAGCTAAGCCTGCACAAATAGGTGAAGACTCATTACAATGGAAGAATGGAAAAAGTTATTGACACCTCATTGGTGAGAGCTTCAAAAGACTAGTCACCTGAAGAAAGAAGAATGTGGCACGTTGCAATAGGAGAATTGATCGAATTAGGTATTATATGCACGCAAAAATCCCCCTCTACAAGGCCTACAATGCTAGATGCAACTGATGATCTGGATCGCCTCAAGAGATACCTAATGGTGATACATTTTCCTCCTTTCTCAAAATCTATTCTTCCACTATAGGAGATGACTAATAGCTCGCCATGTTTCCTGTTGTTAAAGCAAGTGATATCTTGCTGGAAGAATAATAATGCAATCTACATGCCTATGCAATCTGAAGCTTGCGATCAAATGTGCAAGCTAAGATAAGTGTGAGTTGTAGATAGACGTGATTGGTAACAACCTGAAGAGCATGTGAACAGAAAGAAGTAGGAGATAATGCAACCTAGAAACAATGCAAGCAAGAATCCCTGTCATCAAATGTGCATGCGATCAATTGCATTATGCGACCTAAAAGTGGTCGATGGTTCAGAGCCAATCTAGAACGTGTCAGTTGCTCAACTACTCTTAGTGGTTTAGCTAACTTTTGGGAATGTTAAGTTTGACAGATTTTGTATTAGTTATGAATGTATGGCTTTGTGATAATATCTTGTAAATATCTCTATAGAGTTAGGATGCCCATGATGTCAATGATGACATCAAATGCTTGTATATAATCTTTTGATGAAGTTAATAAAAAAGTAGACAAGCAAAGAAAGACGAAATATCTAGCAAGCATTCTGTGAAAAACACTTGTCTTTGAGAACACCTAAAACTTGCGTTCTTTTCCTTTGTATTCTCTAGCTTGTAAACCAACATTTGGTATCAGAGCCCAAGTTCTCTTTACCAAGATTCATCCTTCACACATACCTTTCAACTTCTTTCAAACATAAAAACTCCCAAGTTTATAAACACAGATCTGTCTTCATGGCTTCAAGTTCAGCTTCACTCTTACCACCAGTTTTCAATGGAAAATCATATCATATATGGGCTATTAAAATGAAAACGTTCTTATGAGGCCAAAGTCTCAGGCAATATGTTATGGAAGATAAGCAACCACTTCAACTAGGACTAAATCCCACATTGAACCAGATCCGACTCCATGAAGAAGAAGCAGCAAAAGCTCCAAAAGCTTTGTCGCACATACACTCGATTGTCATAGATCAAGTTTTCACAAGGTTATGGCTTGTGAGACAGTGAAAGAAGCTTGGGATAAGCTTAAGGAGAAGTTTGGTGGAAGTGACAAAATCAGGAATATGCATGTCTTGAATCTAAGAAGGGAGTTTAAGATGTTGACAATGCAAAAGTCTAAAAACTTTAAAGAATACGTTGATCAACTGATGAATGTGGTCAACAAAATTAGACTAGCTATTTGGCAAAGAGTTGACGAATAAGAGAATAGTACAAAAAGGTGTTGGTGAATCTATTAGAGAGATTCGAGTCCAAGATCAAGTCTCTTAAAGATTCAAAAGATCTATCCCAAATTACCCTTACAGAGCTTGTCCATGCCCTACAAGCTCAAGAACAAAGAAGGCTGATGAGATAAGAAGACAACAATGAAGGAGCCATGATGGCTTCATATATAGGGAAATCAATTCAGGGAGGATATAAGAATCCTATTGTAGAGAAGAGAGGAAAGAAAATGTGAACAATCAATAGGGCAAGAATGGTGGGATGAAGGGATATCCACCATGTCCCCATTGTAAAAAGAAGAACCATGCAGGGAATAGATGCTGATTTAGGCCTAATATTCAGTGTAGGTCGTGTAAACAGTTTGACCATATTGAGAAGGTTTGCAAGAACAAAGCAAACCAGCCTCAACAATAAGCTCAAGTGGTCAAAAACCAATAGCAAAATCAAAAAGGGAAACAATTGTTCATGACCTCTTGCCATGCAACTCAACACCGGTCAGAAACATGGCTAATTGATAGTGGTTGTACCAACCACATGACACTAGATCTCACCAACTTCGTGGAACTGGATCAATCATTCCATTCCAAGGTGAAGATTGAAAATGGAGAATTCATGGAGGTTAAAGAAAGGGGTGAAGTTTCCATTTAGACTCCAATAGGTACAAAACACATTGCTATTGTTTTGTACATGCAAGGAATCAGCCAAATCTACTAAGTGTTGGACAAATGCCAGAGAGAAATTAGTCTCTGCACTTCCAAGATAGATCATATATGATAGTAGACAGTGAGGCTAGTGAGTTGATGAAAGTAAAGATGATGGGAAAAAGCTTCCCCATAGAGTGGAGAAAACTAGAAGTTCAGGCTCATTCTGCTGAATAGATGAGTCCAAACTATGGCATAAGAGGTTTGGCCATTTTCATTACAATGGCCTTAAAAAAATGAAGCACAAAAATTTGGTGCAAAATTTACCAGAGATCGAAGAAAGAAGAAATTCGTGTCAAGCTTGTCAACTTGGTAAATAGAGCAAAAAACCATTCCTAGCAAATGTGATCTACAGAGCTATGAAAAAGCTCTAGATGATACACATCAATGTGTGTGGCCCTATGCAGACTCCTTCATTGAGTGGAAGCAAATACTTTGTGCTATTCATCAACGATTTCTCCATAATGACCTGGGTTCACTTCCTAAAGCAAAATAATGAAATGGTCGATGTGTTTAAAAAGTTGAAGTTGTTGGTCAAGAACCAAACTGGTTTGAGTATCAAATCAGTCCGCAGTTACAATGGCATTGAATACACCTCAAATGAGTTTGAGGGAATATGTAAGGAAGCTAGAATCAAGCACCATCTCAATAGTCATTACACTCCACAGCAAAATGGAGTGAGTGACTGGAAAGATAGAATAGTCATCGACATGGCTAGATGCATGATTGCTAAGAAGAAGTTGTCGAAGTCATTTTGGGTAGAAGTGGTCAATACTGGAGTCTATCTGCTGAATAGACTGCTAACAAACACTCTAAATGATCAAACTTCATTTGAAGCTTGGTATGGAGTTCAACAAGCATGGAAGACCTCAAAGTTTTGCAAATATTTGCTATTCACATGTTCTAGCAAGCAAAAGAACCAAGCTTGATGAGAAAGCTGAAGCTAGAATCTGTATTGGCTATAGCAACCAATCCAAGGCCTATAGAGTCTTCAATCCAAACACGAACAAGACTCTGATCACAAGAGATGTTAGAATCGATGAGATTTCAGTTTGGAATTGGGAAGAAAAAAGGGTCGAAAAAGAAACAAGGCCTCAATAGAGAGAGGTTACTAACGACCAAAATGATGAAGAAGATTCAGATGCTGATGAAGAGCTATCAATGAGAGGGACCATGCCTCTAGCTAAAGTACATGAGAGGTATAATATTTTCATATTGGAGCCTATAAGCTAAACTGAAGTTGCAAAGTCAAAAGAATGGAGAGTTGCAATGAAGAAGGAGTTGAATATGATTAAGAAGAATGAAACCTAAAAGTTGGTTAACAGACCACCAGATCAAAAGATCATCCAAGTCAAATGGATGTTAAAGACCAAATTAAATCCTAATGGATTAGTCAACAAATATAAAGCTCGACTTGTAGCGAAGGGCTACGCTTAGTAATATGGAGTAGACTTTTTAGATATGTTTACTGTAGTTGTGAGACATGACACGATCAGACTTCTCATCCCACTTGCAGCTCAATTTAAGTGGAAGATATACTAGTTAGATGTCAAGTCAGCCTTCTTGAATGGCTACTTGGATGAAGAAATATATGTGGAGCGACTAGAGGGCTCTACAGTTGAAGGAGACAAGGACAAAGTCCATCTTTTAAAGAAGGCTTTATACGGTCTAAAGTAGACACCAAGAGCCTGGTATAGCTGAATAAATGAGTATTTAAGCAAGCTCGATTATACAAGAAGCCCCAAGGAACACACCCTCTATATGAAGAAGTCAAATAGCAATCTCATTATAGTCTCCTTATATGTCGATGACTTGCTAGTAACTGGAAACAACCCTGATTGTGTGGAGCAATTTAAGAAAGCAATGCATAAGGAGTTTGAGATGACAGACTTGGGAGAGAAGACATTCTTCCTTGGGATGGAGATACACCAATCTCCAAATGGCATATTTGTCTATCAAAGAAAATATGCAAATGAGCTCTTGAAGAAGTTCAGCATGGAGAGCTGTATCCAGTGAGCACTACTAGTACAAAATCAGAAGCTGAGAAAGAAGATGGAGGTCGCTGGGTCAATGAAAGCAGGTATAGAAGTTTGATAGGCTGCTTACTAGATTTGACAATGATTAGACCTGATCTCATGTTTGCCTCCACGCTCTTATTGAGGTTCATGAATAAGCCAAGCAAAGTCCACTTAAGAGCAGCTAAAAGGGTGCCAAGATATGTTAGAGCAAGTGCAAACCTCGAGATGTGGTATAAAGGGTATGAAGACTTTGATGGTTGAATATACTAATAGCGATTAGGCAGGATCAGTCAAAGATATGAAAAGCACATTAGGTTATGTGTTTTTCTTAAATTAGGAGCATTTGGTTGGTTTTCCAAGAAGCAAGAGACAGTGGCTCAATCAACTGCAAAAGTAGAATACATTGTTGCAGCTACTACAATGAATCAAACGATCTGGTTAAGGAAGATCCTAAAGGATATGAAGCTAGAACGATGTAAGCCTACAACGATCTTCTGTGACAATCAATTTGCTGTCGTGATGGCCAAGAACCTTGTTTTTCATGGCCGATCAAAGCATATAAAGGTCAGGTATCATGCTGTTCAAGTAGCCGAGTAGAACAAAGAAGTGAAGATCATTCATTGTCAATCAAAAGATCAAGCAGCAAATATTTTGACTAAGTTTGAAGAGCTCTGGTTCAAACATGGTGTTTCTAGCAAAGATATCAAGGAGAAGTGTTAAAGCAAGTGATATCTTGCTAGAAGAATGATAATGTGATATGCATGCCTACTCGATCTGAAGCTTGCGATCAATTGTTTAAGCTAAAATGAATGAGAGCTATAGATAGATGTGATCGGTAACTATCTGAAAAGCATGTGACCTAAAAAGCATGCAAACTGAAAAAAAGCAATCAAGAGGTAATACGACCTGGAAGTAATACAAGCAAGAATCCATGCGATCAAATATGCATGCGATCAGTTTCATTATGCGACATGAAATAGGTAAATGATTCAGAGCTGATCTAGAAGGTGTCAGAGTTGGTCAACTACCCAGAGTGGTTTGGCTGACTTTTAGGGATGTTAAGTCTAACGGATTTTGTATTAGTTATGAATGTATGGCTCTGTGATAATATCTTGTAAATATCTTTTTAGAGTTTGTATGTCCATGATGTCAATGATGACGTCAAACGCTTGCATATAATCTTTGATGAAGTTAATGAAAAAGTAGACAAGTTAAGAAAGATGAAATATCTAGCAAACATTCTCTGAAAAACACTTGTCTTTCAGAAAAACTAAAACTTGTGTTCTTTTCCTTTGTATTCTCCAGCTTGTAAACCAACATTTCTACTCATGTTAAATATCAAAGGTTGGCTACATTACTTTTGAATTTACTTCTCATAGAGTATGTATTACAATCACCATGGATCCATTGTATATATGTTGATGCTATTTTAGACTAGCAAAATAAGCAACATAGATTGTCTGGGCATTTTTGTTGCAATCACGAGATCACATTTAAATTTCTCAAGATTTATAGTCAATATCAATTATATATCCTGGTGTCTGCAAAATAGCCTACAGTTTAGAACTCTGTATTTGATCGATAGATGAAGAAGACAAACTACAATTTATTAACTGTTAAAAATCAGAATCTATTCTAATACCATGTTGAAAATCTAAATCTGCTCTGATACCGTGTTAAAAACTGGAGGAGTAAAACATAATATAAACAAAAGCAATAACAACACATGCGAAGAATATCGCACACAAAGGCACACGATATTTTATGTGGTTCGGCATAACTTGCCTACATCCACGGATGAGAGAGATCCACTATAATTCTATGAATACGATACAAGTGCTCATCACACCATCAACCTAGTACCTTTACATAGGTAGACATCTTGTTCCTATGGTGTTTAATACCTTGTGACATTTTTTCGATACCTGTGGTACCCTTACATTAAAACCCCTTGTATCATCACATTCTCTCTTTCTCTTATTCCTTGTCTCATAACCTTGAATTAGTTCTAACCCCTCTATTTATAGGTAAAATAGTGCATTATTTTTTTCTACTAGGATTCATATTTCAAATCATAATAGGACTCCTCTAATTTAATTCATTCTCCTATTTTAACGCTAAATAAAATCCTAAACCAATTCTCTTTCCTAATACAACTCAAAGTAAAAGGAAAACAAATATTCTCCAATACAAATTCCTCAACCAGAAATTTGCCTAAAACTTAAATTCTTTTTCCTTCTTGCTTGCTTTTCTTCATCAATTACCAAAAAGTGTTCACATTCCAACATTAACTATCAGACAAATAAACACATTTGAAAGTTATAACTACATTTGCTTTCATTCTAATGATGTATATGTAGGCCACGAGATATAAAGAGGGGTTATTGTGACAATTGACAACAACTAGGCTTAATTAAGCTTAAATTCAGTGTTCACTTGTAATTAAATGCAAATGGGCAGCTGATGCCTTTCTACAAATAACCAAATAGATAACGTGGAAAGAAAGGGAAATGAGGTAAAAAGCACTGCCCTGCTCAAAGTAAAAATCATATAGCATTTTGTGCCATCTACCTTTTATCACCTATAGATTCACAACTTACTATAAGTACTCCATTCTTTTAGGCATTTCTTTTTTACAGTAAGAAATTAATGAATGTAATAAGTAAAGGTCATGAAAATGGCAGGCAAGAGAAAATGAACAACCACAACAATGAAGGCAACAATGATGGCAGTGTTGAACATAGAGAACGATGCTACATCAACTTAAAATTGTTGTAACTGAAACACAAAATATTAAGTTAGTAAAGCAATGACAAAAGCATAGGATAGGATGTTGAATATTTTTGTCAAACTTTTGCTATGTATGTGCACAGGAATGTCAAACTTATGCTTTTGACAATTTCATTTCGAGTGTGTGCACAGATGATGTGTGCTTGCACACTTATGTCAGACATATGCATGTTGAAATTTATTTCGCATTTTATCACGATTGTGTGCACACTTCCTTTCTGTGCTAACATCTGAATGTCTGATTCAGTTTGTGCAAGTTGCATTTTTTCATTATCTACTAAGATTTTTTTTTTTTTTCTTATTTGATGTGCTGTCATGAGGACCACTTACAGGTGTCCTAAAATCCTCAAGTGGTCCAAAGGATTAGCTTTTTTCCCATTTTAGTTCTGGTCCCAAAAGTTTGGTGAAATCTTTTCCCTTTTTGGACCAACTCATGTCAACCTTTGTCTGCTGACTTGGCAAGAATTGTTGAGCAAGAAATATCTCTATATTATCTTCATTCTTGTGTCTCTTTGGTGCTCTGAACTTTTCAAAGAGTTGTTTTCTTGGTCAGGTTCATTTTTATGGGTTTGTGGTAAAACCATTTCGTTTATCTTCTTCGTTGAATGGCCAGTGGAACGAGGTTCTATTGTTGATGCTGAGCATGTCTTTAGGGTGTGAAGCTTGGAAGGAGCTCAAGCTTGTCTGGGAGATCGAGTTCCTGGTGTGTGAAGCAATCCAAGAGTGACGAAGCATTAGGGAATTAGAGGGTGATGTTTAGTGTATTGTAGAACAGAGAATTCTCTTTGCTATATCTAAAATAAACTCTGAGTATTTTCTTGTAATGTTTGATGTTATAGTGGATTAGTTTCGATCTGGACGAGGTCCCATGGATGTAGGCTAAGAGTGGTTTTAGCCAAACCATGTATATGTTTGTGTTCTTTACGTTTTCTTTCTTATGGTTGTTGATTCACCCTTAACTTGATAATATTTAATCAACATGGTAAAAACATTTCCGCTGTGCTATTAAAAATGGGTACCTAAACGTTTAATAGAGTTCAGTAACTCTAACTAGGAGATTAGGCAAAACAAAGCATCATGTGTTCATTAGCTAGCCACAAGACATTAACTGCAATACAGTTGACAAACTCAAAAATATTTGAATGCTCAATGGCATTGAGTAACAAAGGATATACACATAAAATACTTTTTGTGGATGCAAAACAACTAAGTTCATCACATTTTGGAGTTTGGTGTTTGGTTTTGTCCCATATATATCAGTTATAAGTTTCTGAAGAAAGACACTAAGACTGTTTGATGGAGTAACCCATTCACCTTCTTAAGTCCAATGCGCGACTCAATAGAAGTATAATCTGAATTACCTCAAAACCTTCAAATGTAACAGATTGATTTTTTTAAGTCAATTTGCAGGCTTCACGAGTCTACCCAAATTCAAGTCTGCACAATAAAAACGTACATAACTCTTAAAATATTTTGTCAAAAGGACATAATTTTAGACGGCAATATTCAGTTCATTTGCTGAAGTGGGATGTTGCATAAAAATATAAAATTGAAAGCTGATGATGACACAATTTGCTCAAAAAATTCTCAGTATATAAACAAAGTTAATGGAAAGGAAAACATTTTTTACGTCATAATCAACTCAAAGTGCGAGATAGGAATAAAAAATGAAAAAAAAAAAATGACTGATTTTAGAGTTTTTCATATCAAGTCTTTACAACTCCATCTCAAGCTATGAGACCATCACACTGAAAAATGAAAACTTCTTAGGGTGCGTTTGTTTTGCAGAATTCTTTATGACTTAAAAGATAGGATTATTACTGAGATAGATTACCTTGAAGATTATAAAGGAATGTTATATTAATATGTTTGATCAGATTGATGAGTATAAATAATTAATAACTATCGAAGGGTTTACTGAATTGCCCTTCCTTGTTAATATTATTATTATTATTATTATTATTATTATTATTATTATTATTATTATTATTTAGAACATTATTTTTAAACCCCCTACATTTGAGAATTTAGCTAAAACACCCCAACAACAAAAGTTTAAAATTTAACAAAATACACTTGGCCACCCAAGACGACTGTCGGCTGTCAACCACCACAGTCGACAATAGTCAAAATGGCGCATGACTGACCAAATCTGGCTGGTCGTGTGCTGATCTGGTCATGGCCAGATCGAAGGCTCAAAACTGCCAAGTGGCCATGGATCTGGCTGGAAGGCCAAATCCATTCTAGTCATTAATGGCCAGATCTATGGTCATTAACAGTCGTGGATCTAGTCGTTTCCGGCCAGTTCCAAGGCCATCTGGCCATTTCTAGCCGAAAACGGCTAGATTGACGTACGACCAACCAAATCCGACTAGTCGTGCCCCGTTCTGATGACTACTAGTGGCGGCTGACGACTGACAGTTGTCTTCGGTGGCTAGGGTATTTTGTGTATTATTCATGTAAAAATTGAGGGTATTTTTGTCTAAAAAAATAATATATGAGGTTAAAAAAGTCATTTCACACATTTTGGCTAATTGTTATTTAGTAGACATATGAGGGCATTTGTGTCCAAAATGTTTATTAATTAAGGGTAAAATTGGTATGACTAGTTGATTACTCCTGTAAGGAAAAATAATACTATCCCAGATGGTAATCGAATTACCCCTGTTTTTACCTACAGTAACCACTATAGGCATTGAAAGTTTACCGTAATCTTTCATTACTTGACACCCAAACATACTAATTTCTAGAAAATAAGATAGATTACTGGTGTTATCATTTATGCCCCCAAAACAAATGCACCCTTAGTTCTTTCTCTTTTCTTTTGTCCACACAAATTTTATTTATTTTAACAGAAGTTGGCTAAATGATCTTAATCTTAGTCGCACCTAACTAATTAGGCTTCATAGATGAGTCTTTTTGTTATTTGAAACTTCGTCGTGCAACGTCTTTTACACTTCAATGTTTATTTTCTCCTTTCTTTTGGTCTTTCATATCCCAAGTTTCCTATCTTCAATACATTAATGCCACATACCAAACCATGCCATGATGCCAATTGAATTAATTACTAGTAAATGAATGACTATTTGTGTTTGAGAGTAAAAGAGGTCTAAATGTGTAATAGATGTAAACAGAAAAAGTTTGACTCTGTTGTTTGACAAATTTTTCTTTTTCTCAAAAAAGACTTGAAACAAAAAAGGTTCTATGAGCTAATATTTAAATCGCGCGTGCCTATTATCTCTTGCAAAGTCTCATTTGTCATCCCATGTAATTTAATTTAAGTTGACCTGAAAATCTACTCATCGTATTACCAAACCCATGGTAAAGCTGAAAAAATCATAGCATCACTGAATATTTCTTCCTAGAAGATCTATTTCCAGCGTCACTAAAACCCAATCAGTAATCACTTGGGCAGTAATGGACTCCGGATTTGGCTCTAATGGGGCAACTTAGAAAAATAAAAATAAAAATAAACTTAGATTAAAAACCCAAAAATTGAACTTTTAAATACATTAAATTTTGTTAATAAATCTTTATATAAGAGATATCGATGTGTTTATATCATAGTGTTTGATCGATAACCAAACGCTTTTTAAAATAAAAAATATAGTTGAAGTGTTTTTTGAAATAGAAGTGCTTGATATATAAATTTTTTTTAATTGTTAAATTGTAAAAGTACTTAATAGAATACTGTAAATATAATCGTACGGCTTATAACAAAAGCGTAATCTATTAATCCCTACGTTTTATTTTATTCTTTGTTTTTTTTTTTAAATGATTAACATACTAATATTGCCGACGTGCACGTTGCTAATTCGAACACCTTGGTTACAAAAAAAAAAAAAATACCAATATTATGCTATTGATGTTTTCAATACTAATTAACTAATTAATACTACTATTTTAATTATATTAAAATAATTTAAACAAAAGAGATGAAAAAAATTAATTTGGGAACCAAAAAATGCAAGGATTTTTTTTCTTGACTACAAATAAAATAAAGGAGTGTATATCAGTGATTAGGAACCCCACCCAACCCAACCAGTTCAACCGAGACTCGAGGCCTTCAACAAGTTGGATTACAAATTTTCCTATTGATTCAAACCCTAGAAATTAGGACATCAATCCGTGAACAATTGAAAGTTGGAATGTTAGGACTTTTGAAGAGAAATGGCCGATGAGTGTAATGGTGGCGACTTAGGTGATTTCCGGTGAGTGAATCGACTGAAAATCGCAAAAATAAGTCACTGGAAAAAGCCTACTGTTGTTGGCAATTAGGGAGGCTAACAGGTGAGGGGTGAGATAGGTTTTGGTCAGGAGGCTGAGGGGAATGTTTTCATGGTAATGGAGAGTGTTGTCGTTGCCAGAAATAGCCCCTATTTGCCGACACTGACGATGGTATTTAAGGTATTTTTACAAGATTTCAAACTTATAGGGATTTATAGTTATTTTTAATGGTATTTTTGTTAGATTTCAAACTATTAGGCACCGGTTTGACCTGCTGGTAAAACTGGTTGAGCTACTCAACCCAGGTGGCCTAGCCGTGTCACTATACGAGTTGGGTTTCAAAACATTGGTGTATATTGTTAAAATATAAAGTACAAGGTAACTTTCATGCCCCCACCGAAACCCTTAGTGGCTCCGTCCCTGCCCCCAAGGGCAAATCATACCCTCTGCCTCTTCTTTGCTGGAATTCTTACTGTTACACTCCTTTACACACCTATCTATAAAAGGAGTATTTACTATTAGGACCTTAAATTTTATCCAAGATGCTCTTCATGAAAGCAATTCTCGTACTTCTTTTGATTCTAAGTACAGGTCAAGCAACTATGATGGGTCATAACCGTCATCGTCACCACTCTTTTCTTACAGACAAGGCTGCTCTTCTGGCATTCAAAAGCATCATAAAATTTTATCCGAATTGTACGGTAACTGGCTGGGGGGAAGATGTTGATGTATGCAGCTTCAGAGGTGTCAGCTGCAACAAACACCGTTTACGTGTAGTTCAACATATTCTACCAGATTGTGGACTATCGGGACCCCTCTCACCCTTTCTTTCAAATCTCACTGGCCTTCGAGTCCTAGAGCTCTATAACAATTATTTTTCTGGAGTCATTCCACCTGAATTTTCGCATCTCAGACACCTCGTTTATCCCCAGCTAGATGAGAACAACTTACAGGGTCCAATACCAGAGTCCTTTGCTCTACCTTCTAAACTCCGTATGGTAACTCTTTCATCTAACAATTTGACAGAAGCACTTCCACCTTCCTTGTTCCGCAACTGCACTTCACTAAGACTGTAGACCTGTCCGACAACTTTTTCACGGGAAAAATTCCACAAGAATTAGGAAATAGTCCACATCTATGGTCCCTCAATTTATACAACAATCAGTTTGTAGGGCAGCTTCCTCCATCTTTGGTAAATACTTCAATGTATAATTTGGATGTGGAGACAAATAATCTTTCTGGTGAGTTGCCTTAGATATCTTGGGGAAGCTGCCTTCACTTGAATATCTCCAATTATCATATAACAACATGATAAGTCATGACAACAACAGCAATCTCGACCCCATCTTCACCGCCCTGGAAAATTGCACAAGCTTAGCTGAGCTTCAGTTGGTTAGCATGGGCCTCGGAGGAAGATTGCCCAGTTCAATCAGCCAACTTAATATAGCGACAATGTTGCTGCAAGAAAACAGAATCACTGGATCAATTCCTCCGAATATAGCAAATCTTACCAATCTAATGTCATTAAATTTGTCTTCTAATCTTCTCAATGGAGAAATTCCGGCAGAGATTAGTTGGTTGTCGAAATTGGAGCAGCTTTTCTTATCACACAACCTATTCTCCAGTGAAATTCCAGCAGCAATTGGTCAACTTCCTCATCTGGGTTTGCTTGATCTATCATACAATAATTTCAGTGGTCCTATACCGGAAAGTCTCGGAAATTTAGTTCAGTTGAATTATCTCCTTCTCAACAACAATTTGCTTTCAGGATCAATACCGCGAACTTTAGGACAGTGCATAGATCTGTACAAGCTAGACTTATCCTACAACAGGTTGACTGAGAGACTTCCCCCAGAAATTTCGGCTATTCTTGCTATCAGAATAGTTATAAACCTGTCACATAATCATCTTGAGGGGCCATTGCCAATTGAGTTTAGCAAACTGGAAAATGTTCTAGAGATGGACCTTTCATCAAACAAATTCACTGGAAATATCTTAACTCGGATATCAAGCTGCATTGCATTGACGTTGTTAAATCTATCTCACAATGCTCTTGAGGGAAACCTTCCAGATTCTCTGGGTGATCTGAAGAACCTGGTATCACTCGATGTTTCAGAAAACTACTTATCCGGTATGATCCCAACAAGCCTCAGCAAAATGTATACCCTTACCTTCATCAATCTTTCTTTCAACCAGTTTGAAGGTATGATTCCCTCTGGAGGCATTTTTGATTCAGTAACAAATATGTCGTTCTTAGGGAATGAAGGTCTCTGTGGGGCAGTTCTCAACGTGCCCATTTGCTCTCCAAAACGACATGGACTCCATTCACCTATATTCCTGATCCTATTCATCCCAGTCATATGCATATCAGCATTGTTATCAGCAACATTTTGTGTGCTTAGGCTCCGCGGCATCAAAGTTATAACTCCCTTGGCAAAATCTGAAACGACAAGGAAGCATACAACACTAGAATTAAAGCAAAATTTTCGAAGAATTACATACAGACAATTGTCACAGGCCACTGCAGGGTTTGATGCGCAGACAATAATTTGTACAGGTAGCTATGGACGTGTATACAAGGGAATTCTTTCAGATTGAACAGCAATAGCAGTCAAGGTGTTCCATTAGCAATCTGGAAACTCTGTGAAGAGTTTTGATAGAGAATGTCAAGTTTTGAAAAGGACTCGGCATAGGAATCTGATAAGGATTATAACTGCATGTAGTCAACCTGATTTTAAGGCACTTATTCTTCCTTACATGGCAAATGGGAGCCTGGATAGCCGTCTTTATCCACTTCCTGGGACAGTTTTGGGTTCCAACTCCTCAGATTTGACTCTCATCGAGATGGTGAATATTTGTAGCGACATAGCTGAAGGGATGGCCTATCTGCATCATTATTCTCCTGTTAGAGTCATACACTGCGATTTAAAGCCAAGCAATGTTCTTCTCAACGATGAAATGACCGCTGTGGTTTCTGATTTTGGGATTGCAAGGTTGGTTATGCCAGTTGGAGCGGACAATACAGGGGATGTTGATAACATCGGAATCTCTACTGCTAATATGTTATGTGGTTCTATTGGATATGTAGCACCAGGTATAGACATTTGCTATGCTCCTACCATTTTGCTAAAAGCATTTGTAAATTGAGGCATTCCTCATAAAAACTTTTAGGTTTCAAAACGAATGGAAAATTGAGTCATTCCTCACTGTTCGTATTTTTGTCTATTCAGAATATGGAATCGGATCTAACACCTCGACAAAAGGAGATGTTTATAGCTTTGGAGTTCTAGTCCTGGAGAACTGACTGAATTGGGTATTCTATGCACACTGGAGTCCCCCTCTGCTAGGCCTACAATGCTAGACGCTGCTAACAACTTGGATCGCCTCAAGAGATGCCTAAGTGATAACACAGCTTCCTCCTCTTCCAGGATTTCTTCTTCCACTCCACACGGTGACTAACGCTTTCCCTATTTCTAGTACTACATTAAATGGCATAAGTTAGGTACAATGCTTTTGAATAAAATTTTCTTAAAGTTTGTTTTACAAACCACCATAGAACTGTTGAATTTATTCTGGAGTTTCATAACAACCAGCGGAGGTTGTCTGGGAATTTTATTTACATCGCCACATTGGATTGATTTCTCCAGTTTTTTAGTCTAAATCACTTATTTGTCATGGGGCACGCTAAATTGCCTAAGGTCCAAAACTCTCTATCATATAGGCAGATAACAAAGAGAAACTACAAATTTTTTTTAATCAGACAATTATTGAAGTTTGAAAGATATGATTACATCTGCTTTCTAATAAAGGGGAAAAACAAAAACAAAAAACAAACCCACAAACACAAGCTCTCTCTACAAGCTCCAGCAAAGTTCCAAAAGAACCAGAGATAATCAACTAAATGCATACACCTTTCTACCTCTCTTTGGCCTCAGGAGATAATATCATTTCCCTCCAAAATAAAAAAACAACTTAAGTATTGATACAGAAGTGGCGTAGTGCACACCCTGGCTATAATGCCGGAGGGATCTGTACTTTAGACCACAAGACCGTATTTCTAGTTATGTATAACGATGAGTAGGTTATATATGATGGCAACCACTGCCATAAGACTGAATTCAATATTCATTTGCAATTGAATCCCAAGTGCCAAATAAACTACAGGGAAAGAAAAGGGAAATGAGGTGAGAAAAATAGTTCCGCTCAATTGAAAATGATAAAACTGTGTCTAACAACTTCCTATAAAACTCAATTTCTAGGCTTCACCAGTCTAACTTAAATTCAAGTCTGCATAAAAAAACTGATAAAACTCTTTAAACATTTTGTCAAAAGGTACCATAATTTTATATGGCAATATTCAGTTCATTTGTTGAAGTGGGTTGTTGCATAAAATATAAAATTGAAAGTTGATGATGACACAATCTGCTCCAAAATTCTCAGTATATATGCAAAATAAAAGGAAAGGAAAACACTTTTGTTACGTCATAATCACAACTTAAAAGCTCGAAATAAAAAATAAAATAATGGGCATTTGGTTATGAGAATATTGTATTACCAAAAAAAGATTAACTGTGAAATAGATTACCTTATAAATTAAGGGGCATGATGTTTGGTTAGATTTATGGGCATAAATAATTAATATGTTTGGCTGGGTGGAATAAAAGAATTCCGGGAGACCCTTTTACTGAATTGACCTTTTTTAAATATTATTATAATATAATTATTATTTTATTATTTAGATTATTACCTTTAATCCCATAAATTTAAGAATTTAGCTAAAATACCTCAGTCAAAATAAAAGTTTAAAATTTGACAAAATACCCTAACCACCCAAGACAACTACCGTTCGTCAACCACCACTGTCGACTGCTATCGGCAATCACTAGAACGACCCATGACCGGTCAGATCTACCCAGAAATAGCCATATCCATGATTGTTTTTGGCCAGATCCATGGATCTAGCCTTTTCTTTTCGACCAGATCCATGGATTTGGCCAGAAGCGACTAGATCAGTGCATAGCCGCCACATTCTGACTGGTCATGTGTCATTTTAGCGACTACCAACAAGGGCCGGTGGCCGTCCTAGGTGGTTGGGATTGTTTGTTTAAATTTTAAACTTTTATTTTGACTGGGATGTTTTAGCTAAATTATCAAATATGAAGGGTTAAAAGTTATTTTTTACAGTTGGGCTAATTATTATTTGATAGACATAGGAGGGCATTTCTGTTTGAAATTTTAATTAATTAAGGGTAAACTGGAAACAAAAATTTGATTATTCCAGTAATCTTAAATAACACATTTTCTTAGATAAACAGATTATCCCTAATATCATCAATAATAATTATTATTTGTATTTGAAGATTACCTGAATCTTTTATTACCTAACAATCAAACAAGATGCCATCAGATTTTAGGATAGATTACCATAATATTCTTTTCCTACCGCTAACCAAATGGGCCCTAAGGCCCTAAGGGTTTTATTTTCCATCCCCCCGTCAAATATAAAAGTCTCAAATGGCATAACGATTATTGAAAATTATCGAATATCCCCTCGTCTAAATAAAATAAAATTTTATAGAGACCCTTAAACTTTTCCTGTCTCCCCTTCCCCTTTTTTTTCCTCCTTGAAATGTCGCAACCGCCGCGCCAAAAGCCTTTTGGCTTGCCACATCTGCTTGAGGCTCTCGCATCTAGCCACTACCGTCGCCGTGAGAGCCTCACGTTTAGTTGAATATTGCCAGCACGTGAAGCCCTTGCGTTTGGCCATGCCCGTCTGGTTGTGGTTACCGTGTTTCTTCCTTGAGCAATCTAGTTTATGGACATTCTAGATTGCATCAATTCCACAAGTTTATGGTGAAGCAACAGTGTAGTAGTTCAATATTTTTGACATCTTAAGATTGTAATAGTGGTTTTGGGATCAAATCTTGGATAGAGATTTGGTTATATTTATAAATTTGAGAAAATTAAGAAGAAAATAAACAATGGAGTAATAGAAAACCTCTTTAGTTCATTAGCAAAGCTTAGGCTTATGAAGTTGCGAAAATGGCATTTGCTTGAATTAAAAAGTGATTCATTGTCGTGGATTGGGGTTGGGTTTGTGGCTGAGTTTGTAGCAGTTCTATGGCATTGTGTGTTGTTTGTTGTATGGTTGGCCGGATTGTGGTTATTCAGTGGTGGATAGAGGCTGAGTTTGTGGCAGATTGTGGCTTGAAGGGCTGCCCAATTTGAAGAAACCCAGATCGAAAGGGTTTCTTTGCAAGTTTGAAAACCAGCAGGGGTCTACAGGGGTCTCATTGCAGATTTAAAAACCTATAGGGCTTGACTAAAAGCTTTAATAGTATTAAAAAGTTTAATACAGATTTAAAAACTGTAACAGCGTCTTAGCGGCAAGGGTGATTTTAATAGTTTTCAATAATTGTTCTCCTCATAAAACTTTCATCTCAGAGGATTTTAATACTTTGATTAACCAAAAACAATATTTAAAACAAATGTAGAATTGGAATGAAAACTCACATATGTTATAAATGTGGATCCATCAAGGCGGTTTGCTGGCTCCTTGCCTCAAATCTATAGTGCTCAAATCCCCTTTTATTAATTTGCTGGCTGTGGCGGATCTAGGATTTTTGCCAAGGGGGGGCCTCCGCGACTCCGCTATTGTTTATCAAACAACTAGTGAAAATTTTAAAAAATACCAAACCTTAAGGAAAAATAATAATGCAATAACACAATACTTTCCTGTTTGAATAAATCAATGAGAAGCAAAATTTTGAGTAAATGTGTTGAGTAAACCTTGACCAAAACTTCTTTTAATTTTTTTAATTTTGGTTTCCAAAGATTATAATATAATTTTTTATGACTTTGATCAGACCTAATCTAAGCTAAAGTCAACCAAAACTTAAATCAAGTCAACGTTGCGTTGACTTTTCATATGAATTAACTAAAAAAGAGGGAATTTTCTTGGTATAAACAAATATAGTAACTCAAATTTCTTTAATAATTTTGAGCAGTTAAACGGTGACGTTTGAAATGTAGGAAAGTGATGGGTAAGGGTGAAGAATAATGCCTTTTAGAATATAGTTAAGGTTTTAATTTGGGAAAGCAGGTTCATTCTTAGACACAAAACAAAAAATAAACTCACAAGATCCATGTCTTTTTCCTTCAAATTAGAATAAAAAACCTCCAAAAAACAAGCATGATTCAACCCTAAAATAAACTAAATTGAAATAAGCAATATACATACCTAAAACTGATAAAACAGAAAACGAAGCTAATTGTGACACCTTGAGTAGTGAAAGCTTCAACAATTCCAATTTTGAAAAGTTTTAAAAGCGACTAGCATGAGAAAGAGAATGATAGAGTAAAGAATTTTAGGGATAAAATCATAAAAAGCTGGTGGAGAAAAAGAGTGGATAAAGTTTTAAATTTTTAATATGATGTGGGCTTGAAATGTATATATTAATAAAAAAAAATTTGTCGATCTAGATATAAGTATAATAGTTCTCATTTTTTTAAAATCTAAGGGTGGGTCTCGGTATATATATTAACAGCAATATTTTGTGGGTCTATATATTAATAATTTTTTATTTTTTTGAAGAGCCTACCCTCAAAGGGGTTGGATCCGCCCCTGTGATTGAGGATGTTCGGACTAGCTTGTTTGCACCTCAACTAATCCCCTAGGACCCTAGAACTATTGGCCATATAAGAGCTCCAATGGCCACCCTTATTAGCAGTCATGGACTCATAGGAACTCGGACTCGGGAGAACATGTTAAATCCTCCTCTTGCTCTTTTACCATTATTGTGTGTGATTTTTCCATCAAGGTCAGCGAGTTTCAAGGTATTAGATCGACCCAGGATCAGTCCGACTCTACCAATTGTCCGACCCAGCATAAGCTCATCGACATATAGCTCGACCCAGCACAAGCTAGTCTCGAGCAACCCGAATGATCATTCAATCGATTCTCAAATAACTTTAGATCCCAGATATTACGGGAATGATCCGATTAATAGCAATCTCTGTGCAATCACAGTGGCCAATCGCGAGAATATCGGAGTTTCATTTCAAATCAATTGTAATCCCTTTATTTTCGCTCTTTCCTTTGTACAAATATTGCATATAAACCCCCTCAAATGATGAAAAAAGGGGTTAGAAATTTTCCATAGAACTCTTATTGTAGGCTCTCACAGCAAATACAAGAACGGTGGACGTAGGCTCAAGAGTTTACCTTGCCGAACCACTTTAAAAATCTCATAGTCATTTACTTTATCGCATTTATCTTATATCCATAGCTGATTATCCGTAATCACGCCCATATCCGTTCCGATTCCACCAAGGTCAATCGGATCTCTCTGGTTGGTGCGAATTTTCGTATCAACATTTTGGCGCTAGAATGAAGGCCTCTACCAATATCTCAGAAATTTCGGTGAATAGCCACAATAACCTACTCAATCCAAGCTCGCAATGGTGTGTACCAGATCAAAGACCACCATCGAAAACCACAAAAATGTGGAAACTACCCATCAAGAGGTGCAGCAGGATGCCACTGGACGTCAACCACCTGTGCCGCCAACTCAGCATGTCACGAATAACCAGGGGACAGGGACGTCAAACCCCAAAAACGGCTAGCTAGTAGAGATGATTAGAACAATGGTTGCACAGGCGGTGCAACAAAACATGGCTAAGCTGAGAAATCAGCAACCAACTGCCCAAAACCTTGACTAGCCATGCTTCGCCAATGCCTCCCCAACAAGTATGAATTCAGCAGGTGGCCGATTCGGCTCATTGGTGCTGAGAGGCGACCGATACCCCTGCCATCATAAACTCCACTCTACTCACGAGCATGAATCCCACGGGCAAATAGAGCCAGCCAAGGCAACCACAATGAAGATTTAGATCGTGTGTAGAAAATGCTCGTGATCTAAGGGCTCGCCAGAACGGCATAGTGGAAGAAAGAGTGAGTTCCTCCTTCACGGAAGAGGTTTGCTAGACCTCACTTCCATAGGGGTTCACGGCATTAAAGAGTAAGTTCGACGAGATAGGAGACCCTAAAGACCACCTCGACAATTTCAATGACTTGATGGAGCTACACTAGGTCAGTAACTTGGCGAAGTGTTGCTGCTTCAGAGTCACATTAGTAGGGGATACCAAGAGGTGGTACAAGAGACTCAAGGGGGGATGCCAAAAGGTGGTACAAGATACTCAAGCCAAGCTTCATCAGTTCCTAGCAACAATTCTCCTCGCTGTACCTACATCAATTTCAAGCGAGGAGACAGTTTGCAATGTCGATTAGTTACTTAAGCAACATTTGTCAAGGGAGGGACGAAATGTTGACCTTGTATTTAATGAGATTCCAGAATAAGAAGCAAAGGTTGCGGATGCACCCGATGAGTCCATCCGAACTTTACTAATTGCAGGCATCAAGCCGCACATGGAGCTGTGGAAAGAGCTCCAGAGTGAAGATCACGTGACCCTGGCCAAGTTTTACCAAATGGCTGCAAAACACCAACAAGTAGAAAGCTTGTTGGTAGCATTGGCCAAAAGCTCAACACGAGGACCCTCGAATAGGTGACAAGATCGCCCATCAAATAAGTGCAGGGATTAAGACCGCAATGACAAAGATTGCAACAAGTCACAAAAAAGATAGAGAATAGATAACCATGGGGACAAGCAATCCTTCCCGCGGTATGCAGAATATAGCCCCCTCATGCAAGATATAGCCGATATCTATGAAGTCTCCCGTGAGGCCAAAAGATTGCCCGCTCCAGAAAGGATGAAGGAGGCTCTAAGTAGAAGAGATCGGCAAAAATATTGCCAATACCATGGGGACATTGGGCATAACACCAATGAATGTCGGGCTTTGAAATATGTCATCGAAGACTTGATACAAATGGGGCAACTAAAAGAATTCGTCAAGGAGACACCAACTTGCAAAGGTGCTAGTGAGCAAAACAATCAGGTGTAAAACCAGGTCTAGCCAGCCTCGGCGAACGCCAATAATGAGGTCCTAGTAGGTATGATCTACGGGGGCCCTACATAGCGAATAGCTCAAGGCGCGCCCATGAACAATATGCTCGTGAGGCCAAAACAGACTTGCTTCCCTGAATAATGAGTTATGAACAGAGGACGCCTAAGCAACCCAGACAAGAGAACAAGGTAGTAGGATCATAGTTGAGGAATGCAAAGAATCCCCTCGTCACAATCATGACGCGATCGTAATCACAGCCAGAATCGACAATGCTAGAGTACTAAAGGTAATGGTCGATAATAGGAGTGCAACGAACATTATTTTCTTGGGAGCTTTCTGAGGAATGAGGTTCATAAAGAGAGACCTAAGGGCATGCCCTTCACCACTCTATGGATTTACTGGGGACAACATGGTTCCCAAGGGGATGATCGACCCCCCTATTACTCTGGGGGCAGAGTCAAATATCAGGACAGTGATGGCTGAATTCCTAGTGGTAGACTATCCAACCACCTGTAATGTCATCCTCGGAAGACTGATCTTGGATGACTTGAGTGCAGTCACATCAGTATGCTGCCAAGTAATGAGGTTTCTAACTCCTTAGGGAGTAACGACTATCAGAAGCTGTAGAAAGAAATCTTGAGAATGTTATAACCGTGCTATAAATGTTACATAGAAATGGCCACTCCTGAGAATAATGGTTATCACAGAATCTGAGCTAAGCCCCAGGCCTCTTCAGGATGCCATCAATCCTCGCATCCATAGAGAAGAGCCCACAACAAGGCTAGTGGAAGAGCTACAAGAGATATGTGTAAGCGAGGAAGATCCAACTCACGTACTAAAATCAGCAGCAGCCTGAGCAAAGACATGGCCAACAACCTGGCAGGGTTTTTGAAGAAAAACCTCAACATTTTCGCATGGGTGCATGCAGATATGGTAGGGATCAACCTCGAGGTAATGTGTCATAGGCTGAACATTGAATCGAAAGCTCGACCAATAAGACATAAAAGAAGGTTTATGGATGCAAAGCATTCCAAAGCGCTCAAGGATGAAGTTGATAAGCTCCTGAACATCAACTTCATCAGGGAAGTGAAGTACTCGGATTGGCTCGCCAACCTAGTCCTAGTTAAGAAGCCGAATGGCAAGTGGCAAACTTGCGTCGACTTCACAAATCTGAATAAAGCTTGTCCAAAAGACAAATTTCCCCTACCATGGATTGCCCAGCTAGTAGACGCGACAGCTGAAAATGCACTACTTAACTTCATGGATGCGTACTCGGGATATAATCAAATCCCGATGTACCAGCTTGATGAAGAACATACTTCTTTTATTACTAACCATGGAATTTATTTTTATAGGGTTATGCCATTTGGTCTCAAAAATGCTAGGACGACCTACCAACGCTTGGTGAACAAGATGTTTGCCGACCAAATTGGCAAGACCATGGAGATATATATCGACGACATGCTCATCAAGTCAAAGGTCACCAAAAGCTATATTAAGCTTGGGGAAAATGTTTGACATCTCAAAAGATACCGAATGATGCTCAATCCTTTAAAATGTGCTTTTGGAGTGAGCTCAGGGAAATTTTTTGGCTTCCTTGTAAACCAACGGGGTGTTGAAGCCAACCCGGAGAAGATTCAACCTCTGCTCGATATGAAGAGCACAACCAGCATAAGGTAGGTACAGAGCTTGAGGGGCGTGTGGCCGCACTCAGCAGGTTTGTTTCTTAAGCCACATACAGATGCTTACCATTCTTTGAGACCTTGAAGGGGAAGAAAGATTTCAAGTGGACATAGAAGTGTGAAAGAGCTTTCTAGGAGCTTAAGAAACATTTGGGACAACCTCCTTTATTATCAAAACCCGTCTAGGGTGAGCCATTGCTATTATACTTGTCAGTATCAAAGTCTGCTATCAACACGGTGTTGGTACGCAAAGAGGGAGGAGTGTAATGGCTGGTATGCTATGTGAGCAAGAGGCTGCTCAATGCAGAGATGAGATATCTTGAAATAGAGAAGCTCACCTTCGCCTTTGTCATCATTGCTAGGAAGCTGCAACCTTATTTCCAAGCACACTTCATTCACATGCTAACCAACTTTCCGCTGAAGAAAATAATGCAAAAGCCAGAGACATCAGGTAGATTGATCTAGTGGACAATGGAAATGAGTCAACACGATATCAAGTACATCCCGAGAACAACAATCAAAGGTCAAGCCTTGATAGATTTTATATCAGAATTCTCCTATCAATAGGAAGGTGAACCAAGCCCGCTAGGGGCATATATCTTGGGAGAAGTTAAGCAACAAAAACCAAAGCTCGATGACCTATGGCAATGGACTTTATATATGGATAGCTCCTCGAATGAGAAAGGGCAAGATTGGGGCTCTTGCTTGAAAGTCTAGAGGAAACCCGATCAGAGCCATAGTAAGATTCGAGTTTGCCACCTCCAACAACGAGGCTGGATATGAGGCGTTGCTCACAGGGATCTACTTTGCTAAAAAATAGGGCAAAGTCCATTAAGATTAATAGTGATTCACAGCTCGTAGTCCACCAAACTACCGAGGAATACCAACGAAGGAAAACAGGATGGCATCCTACCTCCAACTACTGGAAACCAAGCTCAAACAGTTTAGATCCTTCACAATTCTCCAGATCCCGAGGGAGAAGAACTTGGTAGCAGATGCTTTAGCCCACTTAGCCTCTACAATGAACCAAGAGAAAGTTGATTCTATCCTAGTTAAGTTCCTCCAAAGACCAAACATCTCCACTCCATAAGGACCAGTTTTAGCAACAAGACAGAGATATAGTTGGATGGACACAATCACTGCCTACCTAAGGGATGGTACACTACCAGAGGAGAGAACTGAAGCTAGAACACTTCGCACAAAGGCATGTCGGTACACGTTCATCAATGATAAATTGTACAAACTCAGTTTCAATGTATCGTTATTGCGATGTATCAACCATGAGGATGCGGATTATGTTCTAATGGAGATCCATGAGGGAATTTGTGGAAATCATGCAGGAGGTAGATCTCTAGCATACAAAGTGCTTCGCCAGGGGTATTATTGGCCAATAGTTTTTGACGATGTAGCTGACTATGTGCGCAGATGTGATAGATGCCCAAGGTTTGTAGATACTATGCGAGCTCCACCTCAAAAATTGACTACTCTGACAAGCCCTTGGCCATTTGCGATCTGGGGCATCAACCTGATTGACCCCTTGCCTCAAGGAAAAGAAGGTGTCAAGTTTGTAGTGGTTGCTGTTGACTATTTCACCAAGTGGGCAGAGGTTGAGCCCTTGGCTATCGTCACATCAAACAAGCTGAAGGATTTTGTTTACAAAACCATTATTTGTCGGTTTAGAATCCCCCACACCATAATAATCGACAACGAAAAACAATTCGACAGTGAAGACTTTAGATCTTTCTGTCACAATGGCCAAGAACCTTGTTTTTCATGGCCGATCAAAGCATATAAAGGTCAAGCATCATGTTGTTCGAGAAGCCAAGTAGAACAAAGAGGTGAAGATCATTCATAATAGATCTAAAGAACAAGCAGCAAATAGTTTGATTAAGACGTTAAGTATATCTAAGTTTGAAGAGCTCTGGTTTAGACTTGGTGTTTCTAGCAAAGATATCAAGGAGAAGTGTTAAAGCAAGTGATATCTTGCTGGAAGAATGATAATGCGATATGTATGCCCACTCGATCTGAAGCATGCGATCAAGTGTTTAAGCTAAGATGAATGAGAGCTATAGATAGATGTGATCGATAACGATCTGAAGAGAATGTGACCTAAAGGGCATGCGAACTGAAAAAAGCAACCAAGAGGTAATGCGACCTATAAGCAATGCAAGCAAGAATCCATGCGATCAAATGTGCATGCAATCAGTTTCATTATGCGACCTGAAAAAGGTAAATGATTCAGAGCTAATCTAGAAGGTGTCAGAGTTGGTTAACTACCCAAAGTAGTTTAGGGATGTCTAACAGATTTAGTATTAGTTATGAATGTATGGCTCTGTGATAATATCTTATAAATATCTCTGTAGAGTTTGTATGTCCATGATGTCAATGATGATGTCAAATGCTTGTATATAATCTTTGATGAAGTTAATGAAAAAGTAGACAAGTTAAGAAAGACGAAATATCTGGCAAACATTCTCTGAAAAACACTTGTCTTTCAGAAAAACTAAAACTTGTGTTCTTTTCCTTTGTATTCTTTAGCTTGTAAACCAACATTTCTACTCATGTTAAATGTCAAAGGTTAGCTACATTATTTTTGCATTGACCTCTCTTAGAGTTTGTATTACAATCACCATGGATCCATTGTATATATGTTGATGCTATTTTAGACTATTAGAATAAGCAGCATAGATTGTCTAGGCATTTTTGTTGCAATCACGAGATCACATTTAAATTTCTCAAGATTTATAGTCAGTATCAATTATATATCCTGGTGTCTGCAAAATAGCCTACAGTTTAGAACTCTGTATTTGATCGATAGATGAAGAAGACAAACTACAATTTATTAACTGTTAAAAATCAGAATCTATTCTAATACCATGTTAAAAATCTAAATCTGCTCTGATACCGTGTTAAAAACTGGAGGAGTAAAACATAATATAAACAAAAGCAATAACAACACATGCGAAGAATATCGCACACAAAGGCACACGATATTTTACGTGGTTCAGCATAACTTGCCTACATCCACGGATGAGAGAGATCCACTATAATTCTATGAATACGGTACAAGTGCTCATCACACCATCAACCTAGTACCCTTACATGGGTAGACATCTTGTTCCTATGGTGTTTAATACCTTGTGACATTTTTTTGATACCCGTGGTACCCTTACATTAAAACCCCTTGTATCATCACATTCTCTCTTTCTCTTATTCCTTGTCTCATAACCTTGAATTAGTTCTAACCCCTCTATTTATAGGTAAAATAGTGCATTCTTTTTTTCTACTAGGATTCATATTTCAAATCATAATAGGATTCCTCTAATTTAATTCATTCTCCTATTTTAACACTAAATAAAATCCTAAACCAATTCTCTTTCCTAATACAACTCAAAGTAAAAGGAAAACAAATATTCTCCAATACAAATTCCTCAACCAGAAATTTGCCTAAAACTTAAATTCTTTTTTCTTCTTGCTTGCTTTTCTTCATCAATTACCAAAAAGTGTTCACATTCCAACATTAACTATCAAACAAGTAAACACATTTGAAAGTTATAACTACATTTGCTTTCATTCTAATGATGTATATGTAGGCCACAAGATATAAAGAGGGGTTATCATGACAATTGACAACAACTAGGCTTAATTAAGCTTAAATTCAGTGTTCACTTATAATTAAATGCAAATGGGCAGCTGATGCCTTTCTACAAATAACCAAATAGATAACGTGGAGAGAAAGGGAAATGAGGTAAAAAGCATTGCTCTGCTCAAAGTAAAAATCATATAGTACTTTGTGCCATCTACCTTTTATCACCTATAGATTCACAACTTACTATAAGTACTGTATTCTTTTAGGCATTTCTTTTTCACAGTAAGAAATTAATGAATGTAATAAGTAAAGGGTCATGAAAATGGCAAGGCAAGAGAAAACAAACAACCACAACAATGATGGCGGTGTATGAACATAGAGAACGGTGCTACATCAACTTAAAATTGTTGTACCTAAAACACAAAATATTAAGTTAGTAAAGCAATGACAAAAGCATAGGATAGGATGTTGAATATTTTTGTCAAACTTATGTTATGTATGTGCACAGGTATGTCAAACTTATGCTTTTAACAATTTCATTTTGAGTGTGTGCACAGATGATGTGTGGTTGCACTCTTATGTCAGACATATGCATGTTGAAATTTATTTTGCATTTTATCGCGCTTGTGTGCACACTTCGTTTCTATGCTAACATCTGAATGTCTAATTCAGTTTGTGCAAGTTGCGTTTTTCCATTATCTACTAAGATTTTTTTTTCTTATTTGATGTGTGTTGAGGATAATAACCAGAAATCCTCCAAGAGAGATTTCAACATGATCAAGAAACGCCAAGAAGAATACAGCAAAACAAAAATAGGAGAAAACAGGAAGAAGAAAGAAGCACAAGTGATTTACTTGGTTTGGATTGTACAAAAGAATCCTACTCCAAGGCGGGGTTTTAAGGCCCTAGATCATCCACTATAATGAAGTCTGATACAACCACTAATCTGAAAATTACAATATGAAAGACTATCTCTCACGGCTCTCTCTATTTCAGTACTAACATAAAGTACAGACCACCCTCTTTATACGTGAGCCTATGACGAAGTGTATTAGAAGATTTTGGAGGTTATCAGAGCTGTGTGATATTAGCCAGGTTAGTTAGCAAATAACTAACGTAACAAACACTAGCCATGCAGCTGAATAACCGTCTTACTCTCTTAACAAATAAGAGGCATTATCCAACAATCTCCACCTTGACTCTTATTTACATGGTAAACCAAAATAGGTACCCTGCATGCCCTTCCAAAACTACTAAGTTTTCTAAACTCCTAGGAATTCCAAAGCTGAGTGAAGCTTGCTGGTTGGAACTCCTTTCGTCAGTATGTCAGCCGGGTTTGTTAACGTAAAGATCTTTTTCATTTTCACAAATCCTTTGTCTATTATGTCCCTGATAAAATTCAGCTTAACGTCTATGTGTTTGGTTCTTTCGTGGTACATGTTGTTTTTGGTTAGGTGAATAGCACTTTGAGAGTCGCAGTGAACATGGATACATTCCTGTTGCAGGCCGAGTTCATTGACTATTCCTTTCAACCAGAGAGCTTCCTTCACTGCTTCTGTAATGGCTATTTACTTAGCTTCTGTGGTAGAGAGAGCAACCACATGCTGAAGAGAGGACTTCTAACTCACCAGATTTCCTCCAATCATGAACATATAACCTGTTAGGGATCTTCTTTTGGTTAAGTCACCTGCATAGTTTGAATCACAATATCCTTCTACTTCAATCTTGGAGTAGTCTGACCTAGTGTACTTCAAACCAATGTCAATGGTGCCCTTCAGATACCTTAGAATCCATTTAGTAGCTTCTGAGTGAGCCTTCTCTGGTTTGTTCATGAACCGACTCACCAAGCTAACTCCATATGCAGTATCAGTTCTGTACATACCATTGCATACATGAGGCTCCCCACAGCACTTTGATAAGGAATATCTTTCATATCCACATCTTCTTCAGATGTAGCAAACTCATCAATGGGAGTTGTAACAGGTTTGGCTTCTACCATATCAAAGGCCTGAATTATTTTTCTAACGTAGCCTTTTTGAGATAGAGCTAGACCTTCTTTGGTCTGTCCCTATTGATGTCAATCCCAAGGATCCTGTTAGCTCTCCCTAGATCCTTCATTTCAAACTCAGATTTGAACTTATCTTTCAAAGCTTGGATATATGTTTTATCATGACAGGCAATGAGCATATCGTTTACATATAGCAGGAGATAGATGTAGTTGTTGTCATTTAGCTTTTAAAAGTAAACGTAACTGTCATGGTAGCTTCTTTTGAACCTTTGTTTGAGTATGAATTCATCAAAACTTTTGTACCATTGGCGGGGAGACTGCTTTAGATCATAGAGGGACCTCTTCAGCAAACACACTTTGTTTTCTTCCCCTTTCTTGATGAAACCTTCAGGTTGAGCCATGAGAATGTTCTCCTCCAGATTCCCATGTAAGAAGGCAGTTTTTACATCAAGTTGTTCCAGTTCCAGGTCCTTTATGGTAGTGATGGCAAGGATGATTCTAATTGATGTGTGCTTAACAACCGGTGAAAACACATCACGATAATCGACTCCTTCAACTTGTGAGTAACCTTTTGCCACAACTCTAGCTTTAAATCTAGCTTTCTCTCCCCCTAGAATTTCTGGTTTTCTCTTGAAAATCCATTTGCAGCCAATAACTTTCTGATTCTTTTGCTTTTCCACTAGAATCCAAGTCACATTTTTGGTGAGAGACTTCATTTCCTCATCCATGGCTGTTTTCCAGTGTAGCCTATCTTTGCTTTTGTAGGCTTCGAAATAGGTTCTTGGCTCTTCTATATTAACGAAGTCAGCCACATTCAAAGCATATGCTATCAGCTCTGTGTGGGAAAAAGTATGTGGAGGGGCTATGGTTTGAGCATATCTGGCAGGTCTGGTCACTTCCCTTCTGACTCGATCTCTAGCCAGCTGATAGTTCATAAGGTCACTGCTTTCTGCTACAGCTCCACCTTCTTCTTCTGGTTGCTGAATGTCACTCACGTCTGCTGATGTATTCTCTTCATTCTCTTCATTCTCAAGGTCATCTTCTCTTGAAGGTGTTTCGAATTTTCACTCAGCTCCACCTCAATCTGAGTAAGGGCTGTTGTTTTCTCTTTTGGTTCCTGCATGTTAGTCTAATACGATACTAGCTCATTGAAAGTAACATCTCTGTTTATTATGGTTTTATTTTCAGAGATTATCCACACTTTGTACCCTTGACACCTTGAGGATATCCTAAGAAAATGCACCTTTTAGCTCTTGGATCTAACTTTCCTTGTTTAGAGTGAACAAAGGCAATGCAACCAAATATTTTTAGGTGCTGATAACTTGGGGATCTATTAAACCATTTTCCTTCAGGGTTTGTGAAACCTATAGCCGAACTAGGTGACCTATTAATCAGATAACAAGCAGTGTTAGCTGCTTCAGCCCAAAACCTTTTCAACAAACCAGAGTCTACTAACATGCATCTCACTTTATCCAAGATCGTCCTGTTCATTCTCTCAGCAATACCATTTTGCTGAGGGGTATAGGTGCAGGTCTTATGTCTAGTGATCCCATTAGCCACACACAAGTCATCAAATTCCTTATTACAATATTCCAGTCCATTATCAGTCCTTAATGTCTTAATTTTCTTTCCAGTTTCAGTTTCAACCAAGTTTTTCCATTCAATGAATTTACTAAGGGCTTCACTTTTTTGTTTCAGAAAGTATATCCAGACTTTTCTAGTGAAGTAATCAATGAAACTAATGAGATATTGATTCCCGGATAAAGACAAAGGAATTTGGGTTGAACCCCATAAGTCAGAGTGGACATATTCAAGCACATCACAGGATTTATAAGAAGCGTTAGGAAATTTGAGTCTATGAGCTTTACCAAACGTGCAGCTTTCACAGAAGCCAAGATCTTTTATTTTCTCTGCTTTTATCAGACTTTGCTTGCACAATTCTTGAAGACCTTTTGAGCTGATATGTCCCAATCTCCTATGCCAGGTAATCATCTCATCTTGTTCTATGGTGGTCACGGCAGCTTTCCTAGTAAGGACTGTTCCTTGTAAGATGTACAGACCATGCTTCATAGTCCCCTTCATCACCATCTCTTTATCCTTGAAGACTTTGAGAGAACCTCCACCTGATGTATACGTTAACCCCTTTGTATCGAGCAAACTCAAGGAGACCAGATTTCTTTTCAAGTCTGGAACATATCTAACTTCCTGAAGAGTCTTTAAACTGCCATCCCACATCCTGAACTGGATTGAACCAATACCAGAAACTTCACATGTCATGTCATTTCCCATAAGCACTTTACCTCCATTCATGGACTGATACGTATAGAACCAACCCCTCCTAGGTGTCATGTGATAGGTACATGCTGAATCCAATATCCAGTCTTTGTGATCATCAATAGAGGACACCGTTAGAGCAGTGGCAACCTCACTTTCTGCAACAGCAGCAATGACCTTTGAGTTTCCATTTTCTTTCAGTTTCTTGAGCCTTGATTTGCAAAATCTTCTGATATGACCTTCTTTATTGCAAAAATAACATATCAACTTCTTGTTAAAGTACGATTCTTGCTTGTTTTTGTGACAGTTCTTACCCCTCTTGGTATACTTCTTTTCTGGTCTTGCGTTAACATAGAGACCATCACCATTCCCTTTTCTTTCAGCCTTAATCTCAAGATCTCTTATCCTAAGGGCAGCTATCACATCATCTAGAGATACATTTTCTCTGCCATACTTAATGGCATTTTTGACATCTTTATAAGAATTGGGTAAAGAGTTTAACAAAAGAATAGCCTGAGTATTATCACTTAGTTCTTCACCACTGTCAGTAAGATCAATCACCAATTTTTGAAAATCATCAAGATTATCTTCCAAGGATTTTGCAGAGTCTATTCTAAAACTGAAGAGTTGTTCCTTTATATATGCAATTCCAGGAACTGATTGGGACATATATAAAGATTCAAGTTTAAGCCAGACCTTAGCAGCTGTGTCTTCATTTCTGACTTTTCTCATCACACTATCAGATAGGTTCAAGATGATGGTACTGTAAGCGAGTTCCATCATATCTTCCTTTTCCATTTGAGTCAAACTTGGAGGCATGTTCTTCTCTCCACTAAGGGCACGATGGCATTTCTGTTGCACAAGAATTGCCTTCATCTTTTGTCTCCAAAGGACAAAATCTATCTTCCCGTCAAATTTCTCAACTTCAATCTTCGTACCACCCATTTCTGAAATCTCTTCTTCTTCTGCAGAACAACTCTTACTCTTCAGGAAACAATCAATCTAAAGCTCTGATACCAATCTGTTGAGGATAATAACCAGAAATCCTCCAAGAGAGATTTCAACACGATCAAGAAACACCAAGAAGAATACAGCAAAACAAAAATAGGAGAAAACAAGAAGAAGAAAGAAGCACAAGTGATTTACTTGGTTCGGATTCTACAAAAGAATCATACTCCAAGGCGGGGTTTTAAGGCCCTAGATCGTCCACTATAATGAAGTCTGATACAACCACTAATCTGAGAATTACAATATGAAAGACTAACTCTCACGTCTCTCTATTTCACTACTAACATAAAGTACAGACCACCCTCTTTATACGTGAGCCTATGATGAAGTGTATTAGAAGATTTTGGAGGTTATCAGAGCTGTGTGATATTAGGCAGGTTAGTTAGCAAATAACTAACGTAACAAACACTAGCCATGCAGCTGAATAACCGTCTCACTCTCTTAACAAATAAGAGGCATTATCCAACAATGTGCTGTCATGAGGACCACTTACAGGTGTCCTAAAATCCTCAAGTGGTCCAGGGAATTAGCTTTTTTCCCATTTTGGTTATGGTCCCAAAAGTTTGGTGGAATCTTTTCCCTTTTTGGACCAACTCCTGACACCTTTGTCTGCTGACTTGGCAAGAATTGTTAAGCAAGAAATATCTCTGTATTATCTTCATTCTTGTGTCTCTTTGAACTAACCTGAATATCCATTTTGTTGGTGCTCTGAACTTTTCAAAGAGTTGTTTTCTTGGTCAGGTTCATTTTTTATGGATTTGTGATAAAACCATTTTGTTTATCTTCTTTGTTGAATGGCAACTGAAACGAGATTCCATTGTTGATGTTGAGCATGTCTTCAGGGTGTGAAGCTTGGAAGGAGCTCAAGCTTGTCTGGGATATCGAGTTCCTGGTGTGTGAAGCAATCCAAGAGTGATGAAGCATTAGGGAATTAGAGGGTGGTGTTTAGTGTATTGTTGAATAGAGAGTTCTCTTTGCTGTATCTAAAATCAACTATAAATGTTTTCTTGTAATGTTTGATGTTATAGTGGATTAGCTTCGGTCTGGATGAGGTCCCATGGATGTAGGCTAAGAGTGGTTTTAGCTGAACCATGTATATGTTTGTGTTCTTTGCGTTTTCTTTCTTATGGTTTTCATTTGCGCTTAACGTGATAATGTTTAATCAACATGGTAAAAACATTTTTGCTGTGCTATTAAAAATGGGTACCTAAACGTTTAATAGAGTTCAGTAACTCTAAGATAGGAGATTGGGCAAAACAAAGCATCATGTGTTCATTAGCTAGCCACAAGATATTAACTGCAATACAGTTGCCAAATGAATCTGTTTTCTCAGAAAATTATACTTCAATTTTCAAGGACAAACTCAAAAATATTTGAATGCTCAATGGCATCAAGTAACAAAGGATATACACATAAAATTATAAACATAAAATACTTTTTGTGGATGCAAAACAACTAAGTTCCTCACATTTTGGAGTTTGGTGTTTGGTTTTGTCCCATACATATCAGTTATTAGTTTGTGAAGAAAGACACTAGACTGTTTGATGGAGTAACCCATTCACCTTCTTACGTCCAATGCGCGACTCAATCGAAGTATAATCTGAATTACCACAAAACCTTCATATGTAACAGATTTATTTTTTTAGGTCAATTTGCAGGCTTCACGAGTCTACCCAAATTCAAGTCTGCACAATAAAAACGTACATAACTCTTAAAATATTTTGTCAAAAGGACATAATTTTAGACGGCAATATTCAGTTCATTTGCTGAAGTGGGATGTTGCATAAAAATATAAAATTGAAAGCTGATGATGACACAATTTGCTCAAAAAATTCTCAGTATATAAACAAAGTTAATGGAAAGGAAAACATTTTTTACGTCATAATCAACTCAAAGTGCGAGATAGGAATAAAAAATGAAAAAAAAAAAATGACTGATTTTAGAGTTTTTCATATCAAGTCTTTACAACTCCATCTCAAGCTATGAGACCATCACACTGAAAAATGAAAACTTCTTAGGGTGCGTTTGTTTTGCAGAATTCTTTATGACTTAAAAGATAGGATTATTACTGAGATAGATTACCTTGAAGATTATAAAGGAATGTTATATTAATATGTTTGATCAGATTGATGAGTATAAATAATTAATAACTATCGAAGGGTTTACTGAATTGCCCTTCCTTGTTAATATTATTATTATTATTATTATTATTATTATTATTATTATTATTATTATTATTTAGAACATTATTTTTAAACCCCCTACATTTGAGAATTTAGCTAAAACACCCCAACAACAAAAGTTTAAAATTTAACAAAATACACTTGGCCACCCAAGACGACTGTCGGCTGTCAACCACCACAGTCGACAATAGTCAAAATGGCGCATGACTGACCAAATCTGGCTGGTCGTGTGCTGATCTGGTCATGGCCAGATCGAAGGCTCAAAACTGCCAAGTGGCCATGGATCTGGCTGGAAGGCCAAATCCATTCTAGTCATTAATGGCCAGATCTATGGTCATTAACAGTCGTGGATCTAGTCGTTTCCGGCCAGTTCCAAGGCCATCTGGCCATTTCTAGCCGAAAACGGCTAGATTGACGTACGACCAACCAAATCCGACTAGTCGTGCCCCGTTCTGATGACTACTAGTGGCGGCTGACGACTGACAGTTGTCTTCGGTGGCTAGGGTATTTTGTGTATTATTCATGTAAAAATTGAGGGTATTTCTGTCTAAAAAAATAATATATGAGGTTAAAAAAGTCATTTCACACATTTTGGCTAATTGTTATTTAGTAGACATATGAGGGCATTTGTGTCCAAAATGTTTATTAATTAAGGGTAAAATTGGTATGACTAGTTGATTACCCTGATATGGAAAAATAATATTGTCCCAAACAGTAATCAAATTACCCCCGTTTTTACCTACAGTAACCACTATTGACATTGAAAGTTTACCGTAATATTTCATTACTTGACACCCAAACATAGTAATTTCTAGAAAATAAGATAGATTACTGGTGTTATAGTTTATGCCCCCGAAACAAACGCACCCTTAGTTCTTTCTCTTTTCTTTTGTCCACTCAAATTTTATTTATTTTAACAGAAGTTGGCTAAAATGATCTTAATCTTAGTCACACCTAATTAATTAGGCTTCATGGATGAGTCTTTTTGTTATTTGAAACTTCGTCGTGCTAATGCTAAACGTCTTTGACACTTCAATGTTTATTTTCTCCTTTCTTTTGGTCTTTCATATCCCAAGTTCCCTATCTTCAACACATTACCAAACCATGCCATGATGCCAATTGAATTAATTACTAGTAAATGAATGACTATTTGTGTTTGAGAGTAAAAGAGAAGGTTTAAATGTGTGATAGATGTAAACAGAAAAAGCTTGACTATGTTGTTTGACAAATTTTTCTTTTTCTCAAAAAAGACTTGAAACAAAAAAGGTTCTATGAGCTAATATTTAAATCGTGCGTGCCTATTATCTCTTGCAAAGTCTCATTTGTCATCCATGATAAAGCTGACCTGAAAATCTACTCATCGTATTACCAAACCCATGATAAAGCTGAAAAAATCATAGCCTCACTGAATATTTCTTCCTCGGAGATCTATTTCCAGCGTCACTAAAACCACAATCAGTAATCACTTAAGGCAGTAATGGACTCCGGATTTGGCTCTAATGGGGCAACTTAGAAAAAAAAAAAAAAAACAAAAAAAACAACGTAGATTAAAAACCTAAAAATTGAACTTTTAAATACATTAAATTTTGCTAATAAATCTTTATATAAGAGATATCTATGTGTTTATATCATAGTATTTGATCGATAACCAAACGCTTTTTAAAATAAAAAAATATAGTTGAAGTGTTTTTTAAATTAGAAGTGCTTGATATATAATTTTTTTTAATTCTTAAATTGTAAAAGTACTTAAGAGAATACTGTAAATATAATCGTATGGCTTATAACAAAAGAGTAATCTATTAATCCTTACGTTTTATTTTATTCTTTGTTTTTTTGAAACGATCAACATACTAATATTGCCGAGGTGCACGTTAGCTAATTCGAACACCTTGGTTAAAAAAAAAAAAAAAATACCAATATTATGTTACTGATGTTTTCAGTACTAATTAAGTAATTAATACTACTATTTTAAGTATATTAAAATAATTTAAACGAAAGAGATGAAAATTAATTTGGGAACCAAAAAATGCAATGATTTTTTTCTTGACTACAAGTAAAATAAATGAGTGTATATCAGTGATTAGGAACCCAACCCAACCCAGCCAGTTCAACTGGTTCAACCAGGATTCGGGGCCTTCACCAAGTCGGGTTACAAATTTTCCTATTGATTCAAACCCTAAAAATTAGGACATCAATCCATGAACAATTGGAAGTTGGAATGTTAGGGATTTTGAAGAGAAATGGTCGATGAATGTAATGGTGGCAATGGAGGTGATTTCCGGTGAGTGAATCGACTAAAAATCGCAATAATAAGTTACCGAAAAAAGCCTGTTGTTATTGGCAATTAGGGAGGCTAATGGGTGAGGGGTGAGATGGGTTTTGGTAAGGAGGCTAAGCGGAGTGTTTTCATGGTGATGAAGAGTGTTGTCGTTGCCAGAAACAGACCCTATTTGCCAACGCTGACGATGGTGTTTGGGGTATTTTTCCAAGATTTCAAACCTATAAGAACTTATAATATTTTTAGAGGTATTTTTGTTAGATTTCAAACTATTGGACACCAGTTTGACCTGCCGGTAAAAATGGTTGAAGTACTCAACCCAGGTGGCCTGGCCGTGTCACTAAACGAGTTGAGTTTCAAAACATTGGTGTATATTGTTAAAATATAAAGTACAAGGTAACATCCATGCCCCCATTGAAACCCTTAGTGGCTCCGTCTCTGCCCCCAAGGACAAATCATACCCTCTGCCTCTTTTTAGCTGGAATTCTTATTGTTACACTCCTTTACACACCTATCTTTAAAAGGAATATTTACTATGAGGACCTTAAATTTTATCCAAGATGCACTTCATTAAAGCAATTCTCATGCTTCTTTTTATTCTAAGTACAGGTCAAGCAACTATGATGGGTCATAACCGTCATCGTCACCACTCTTTGCTTACAGACAAGGCTGCTCTTCTGGCATTCAAAAGCATCATAAAATTTTATCCGAATTGTACGGTAACTAGCTGAGGGGAAGATGTTGATGTATGCAGCTTCAGAGGTGTCAGCTGCAAAAAATACCGTTTACATGTAGTTCAACTTATTCTACCAGATTGTGGACTATCGGGACCCCTCTCACCCTTTCTTTCAAATCTCACTGGCTTTCGAGTCCTAGAGCTCTATAACAATTACTTTTTTGAGTCATTCCACCTAAATTTTCGCACCTCAGACACCTCGTTTATCTCCAGCTAGATGAGAACTGTTAAGATTTTCATAATATTTTGTAATCAAGTGAATATTATGTAATCTTTTAGTTATATCAGGTATACGATCTTAGAATATTCTAGAGATTATGTAATCTCCTAATTATGTCAGACAAAATATTGTGTAATCCACAATTAACATAATTAGGAGATTTAGGAGATCGTATACTCCCTATATAAAGGGCGTAATTCCTTAGTGATAAATAAATGAATTGAAAACCCAATTCTTTCAAATAAACATGGTATCAGAGCCACTCTCTGATCTCTAAAAAAAATTCTCATTGTAGAGCAGCCATTGGAAAAATCACCGGTGAGTAATCATCCCATCGTCGTCAATCCAAGAAGGAGAAAACGACTGCAATCAATCCAATCCTCCAAACTTCAGTCACCAGAAAACACTACCAGCCATCAAATCCAGCCGCAAAACAACACCAAAACTTCCTGCCATATCAACGTCCTGCCATATCAACCCCCTGCCATATTCAACCCCCAGACTATCCTAATCATCTTCAACAAATCTGCCATATTCAATACCAAAATACCCAAAAAAAAAAAATTCCAAAACCAACCATCTTCAACAAATCTGCCGCAAATTCACATCATCACCCAAACAACTTCAATCACCAAGAAACACCACCACGCTGACGTCAAACCCGATCTGTTTCTGGTGACTCTGATCGGCAGTTGCTGTGCCACCGTAACTTGCCTGTTGTGCTTGTTAAGAGTTTGTTTTTAAACTTTTTTTTTATTTTTCCTTTTTTCTTATTTATTTTTCTTTTATTTATTTATTTTTTATTTTATTCTTAAGTAATATTTAAAAAAAAAAAAAACAGGGTAGGATGTGTGGAGAAATTCTACGAAACTCAGTTCCAAATTTGGAAGCAAGTTACTCAGAGACGACTAAACCCGACATGCTCAATAACAACAAAATAAAAAGTTCTACTGATGTTGATGTTGTTGTGGAAAAGAAAGCAGATGTCCAACAATCTTCATCATTTGTAGCTGCTGCTGGAAATGATGGTAAGTCTTTAAATATGTGTACATTTGTTTCTAATAGTGCATGGATAATTGATTATGGTGCTACTGATCATATGACATTTGATTCTAGGCATGTGTCTAACCTTAAGTCATCCTCACAAAACTTTGTTTCTACTGCCAATGGTGAATCTAACCGGGTCATTGGGGAAGGTTCGTTAACCCTAAAAAACTCTTTATACTTAGATTCTGTCTTAGTTGTCCCATCCCTAAATTATAACTTGTTGTCAGTCTCCAAAATAACCAAAAGCTTACAATGTGTGGTGATTTTTTGGCCTGAATTTTGTGAGTTTAAAAGTATTCAAACAAAGCAGACGATTTGTTGTGGTATTAGACAGGGGCAATTGTATTACTTGGATTTAGAGTCACAAATTTCTACCATGTTATAACAGGCTTTGACTGTAGATTACTCTAAAAGGGATAAACAAAAATCCGACATTTGGTTATGGCATCGGCACCTCGGACATGCTTCGTTCGGTTATCTGAAGAAACTTTTTTCAAGTTTGTTTGAAAAAAATGATATCAGTAACTTCCGCTGTGATGTTTGTGAACTATCAAAAAGCCATCGAGTCCCATTTCCAATAGCAATCACTAAAAGTCCTAGTCCTTTTATGCTTATACATTCAGATGTCTGGGGGCCATCACCAGTTCCTACTTTAGGTGGATCTCGTTGGTTTATTACTTTTATTGATGACTGTACGAGAATGACTTGGGTATGTCTAATGAAATCTAAAAGGGAGGTTAATTTACTCTTTCAGAGATTTCACAAAATGGTTCGTACGCAGTATAATGCACAGGTTTAGATCCTTCGAAGTGACAATGGAGGAGAATATCAAAGTTCAGATCTTCAACAGTACTTAGCAACACATGGTATCATTCATCAGACTACTTGTCCCAACACATCCCAACAAAATGGTGTTGCTGAGCGAAAAAATCGACACTTATTGGAGGTTGTTCGTGCCTCATTAATAAAGGCTCACATGTCGTTATCTTTTTGGGAAGAAGCACTTACTTCTGCAGCCTACCTAATCAATCGGGTACCCTCTAGTTCTCTTCGGTTTGAGACACCTTTTCAGGCTCTTGGTAAAGCAGTGAATACTCCAATGGTCCCGAACTTACCGCCTTATGTTTTTGGCTGTATTGCATTTGTTCACCTCCATAAACATCAACGCAACAAGTTGTCCCCTCGTGCATTGAAATGTGTTTTTGTTGGGTATGGTGTTCATCAAAAGGGGTATCGATGTTATCATCCTCCAACTCAACAAACGATGGATGTTGTTTTCCATGAAGAGTTGATGTATTTTCCTTCTGAGTCTGAACTTCTGGGGGAGTATTGTCAAGAAGAAATTCAGACTCTTGACTATGCAGTTCAAGATGACGTTCAAGATGTGGGAGACCATGAGTCACAAACTAGACCTATTGTTCGACAAGAAGATGAAGTGGATAATGGTAATGTGGAGGTGGTATCAAACCCGACTGTAGAAGCTTTTCAGTCCGAGTCTCTTATTCCTGGTATGTCACAACCATCATTTGTTGAGAATATTCCTGATTTAGAGTCTAAACCAATTAGGAAAGAGTTACCACCACGTAGTACTAGAGGGATTCCCAAAGCAACATACGAACCAGAGCTATCTAGTAATTATGTGTCTAACCATCGTCTATCAGAATCGAATATGTCATTTGTGAATCAATTATCTACTCATGGTCTCCCACATCTTGAACGTCATCTTGAACTGCATAGTCAAAAGTCTGAATTTCTTCTTGACAATAAGAACAACTTACAGGGTCCAATACCAGAGTCCTTTGCTCTTCCTTCTAAACTCCGGATGGTAACTCTTTCATCTAACAATTTAACAGAAGCACTTCCACCTTCCTTCTTCCACAACTGCACTTCACTAAGAACTGTAGACCTGTCCGACAACTTTTTCACGGGAAAAATTCCACAAGAAATAGGAAATAGCCCACATCCATGGTCCCTCAATTTATACAATAATCAGTTTGTAGGACAGCTTCTCCCATCTTTGGTAAATTCTTCAATGTATAATTTGGATGTGGAGACAAATAATCTTTCTGGTGAGTTGCCTTCAGATATCTTGGGGAAGCTGCCTTCACTTGAATATCTCCAATTATCATATAACAACATGATAAGTCATGACAACAACAGCAATCTCGACGCCTTCTTCACCGCCCTGGAAAATTGCACAAGCTTAGCTGAGCTTCAATTGGTTAGCATGGGCCTCGGAGGAAGATTGCCCAGTTCAATCAGCCAACTTAATATAGCAACAATGTTACTGCAAGAAAACAGAATCACTGGATCAATTCCTCCGAGTATAGCGAATCTTACTAATCTAATGTCATTAAATTTGTCTTCTAATCTTCTCAATGGAAATATTCCAGTAGAGATTAGTTGGTTGTCGAAATTGGAGCAGCTTCTCTTATCACACAACCTATTCTCCATTGAAATTCCAACAGCAATAGGTCAACTTCCTCATCTGGGTTTGCTTGATCCATCATACAATAATTTCAGTGGTCCTATCCCAAAAAGTCTCGGAAATTTAGTTCGGTTGAATTATCTGCTTCTCAACAACAATTTGCTTTCAGGATCAATACCGCGAACTTTAGGACAGTGCATAGATCTATACAAGCTAGACTTATCCTACAACAGGTTGACTGGGAGACTTTCCCCAGAAATTTCGGGTATATTACAACCATGGATCGTTCCTTAGAACCCAAAAATCAGGGCATAGAAAATTATAGTTTATATTTTATAAGAATCTGCAGAAAAATAAATCCAAAGGTTTAGATTCATATCCATGTTGGAGGCTCCACCAATATTATCTCTGAACGTGTTTGCTACCGATCCAAGTATAGGATCGAACCGTAGAGGTCCACACGAAGACAATCAACAAGAACCAAGGAGGGATTTGCTAGATCCTCCTTGGCCTTAAGAAATCAAGAAGAAAAACAAAAGTGTTTGTTTTTCAATGGAACAGTGAAAGGGGCGTGGGAGAGTGTATGGGGTGTTGTGTTTTCTTTTGTTTTTCAAAAGGGCAAAATGAATTAATTTCAAAACACACAAACACTATTCTTTTTATAGGCAAACCAAGTTGCCCTATTCCCACATGGAATGGGCTTGGGCTCCAACCCAAACAGCCCATGTTGCCAAACACTCCCAATTAGATATTTTTTTTTAATTTAATTCATCATTATTTCAATTAAAATCAATTAATATATATATATATATATATATATTAACATTTAACATTAATGATAATTTATTTAAATATATGCGAAAATATATTTAAACGGAATTTCACTTATTTAATTTTTTCTAACAAATTAAATAAAGGCTACAACCTCAGCAAATTTAATTGCTGTGAAATTACCAAAATACCCTTTCGCCCAAAAAGACGAAAACGCCCTTCTTTCTTCCTGAGTCTTAAGAAATCAAGAAGAAAAACAATATGTTTGATTTTCAATCAAACAGTCAAGTGGCGTGGGAGAGTGTTTTTGGGGCTGCTGTATTTCTACCTTTTTCAATGAAATAGTGATGAATGAAAAGTTATCTCAATTTTTACAAAGAAACATTTTCTTCGGATGTCAAGCTGCATTGCATTGACGTTGTTAAATCTATCTCACAATGCTCTTGAGGGAAACCTTCCAGATTCTCTGGGTGATCTGAAGAACCTGGTATCACTCGATGTTTCAGAAAACTACTTATCCGGTATGATCCCAACAAGCCTCAGCAAAATGTATACCCTTACCTTCATCAATCTTTCTTTCAACCAGTTTGAAGGTATGATTCCCTCTGGAGGCATTTTTGATTCAGTAACAAATATGTCGTTCTTAGGGAATGAAGGTCTCTGTGGGGCAGTTCTCAACGTGCCCATTTGCTCTCCAAAATGACATGGACTTCATTCATGTATATTCCTGATCATATTCATCCCAGTCATTTGCATATCAGCATTGTTATCAGCAACATTTTATGTTCTTAGCTCCACGGTATCAAAGTTATAACTACCTTGGCAAAATCTGAAACGATAAGGAAGCATACAACACTAGAATTAAAGCAAAATTTTCCAAGAATTACATACAGACAATTGTCACAGGCCACTGCAGGGTTTGATGAGCAGACAATAATTGGCACACGTAGCTATGGACGTGTATATAAGGGAATTCTTTCAGATGGAACAGCAATAGCAGTCAAGGTGTTCCATTTGCAATCTGGAAACTCTGTAAAGAGTTTTGATAGAGAATGTCATGTTTTGAAAAGGACTCGGCATAGGAATCTGATAAGGATTATAACTGCATGTAGTCAACCTGATTTTAAGGCACTTGTTCTTCCTTATATGGCAAATGGGAGCCTGGATAGCCGTCTTTATCCACTTCCTGGGACAGTTTTGGGTTCAAACTCCTCAGATTTGACTCTCGTTGAGATGGTGAATATTTGTAGCGACATAGCTGAAGGTATGGCCTATCTGCATCATTATTCTCCTGTTAGAGTCATACACTGCGATTTAAAGCCAAGCAATGTTCTTCTCAACGATGAAATGACAGCTGTGGTTTCTGATTTTGGGATTGCAAGGTTGGTTATGCCAGTTGGAGCGGACAATACAGGGGATGTTGATAACCTCGGAATCTCTACTGCTAATATGTTATGTGGTTCTATTGGATATGTAGCACCAGGTATAGACATTTGCTATGCTCCTACTATTTTGCTAAAAGCATTTGTAAATTAAGGCATTCCTCATAAACACTTTTAGGTTTCAAAACGAAGGGAAAATTGAGTCATTCCTCACTGTTCGTATTTTTGTCTATTCAGAACATGGAATCGGATCTAACACCTCGACAAAAGATGTTTATAGCTTTGGAGTTCTACTCCTGGAGATGCCGACTAGAAAAAGACCAACAGATGACATGTTTGATGGTGAGCTAACCCTGCACAAATGGGTGAAGAGTCACTAATATGAAAGGGCGGAGAAAGTTATCAACCCTTCGATAGTAAGAGCTTCAACAGACTAATCTCCTCAAGATAGAAGGTGGTGGCATTTTGAAATAGGACAATTGATGGAGTTAGGTATCCTATGCACACAGGATTCCCCCTCTACTAGGCCTACTATGCTAAATGTTGCCAACAAGTTGGATTGCCTCAAGAGATACCTAAGTGGTGGTGACACATTTTCCTCCTCTTCCTCTTCTGGAATTTCTCCTTCCACTCCAGAAGATGACTAACAGCTTTCCCTATTTCTAGACTTTCATTAAGAGGCATAGGTTGGCTACATTACTCCTATATAAAAATTTCGTAAAGTTTGTTTTAGTATCAACATAGGATCTGTTGATGTTATTCTGAAGTATCACAAGAAGCAGCATATATTGTCTCGGAATATTATTTACATCAGAACATGGCATTAATTTTCTCCAAGTTTTCAGTGAAAGTCATTTATCAGCATACCAGATCAAATGGTTGATCAATATGCTGAAAATTATTGCACACTCAAGTGCATTTAAACTTTAACATCACCAAAAGCTGATCTAGTGCACTTGCTGTCACATAACATTGTTAAAACCTTTTGACTGCAAGTGCCTTCCAGTACACATAATTACCCATCTTAGAAGAGATTCAAAAACGACAGCAATCAAGATTGGAAAACAAGTAAAAAGTTTATTCTATTGTAAATTTGAAACAACTATTACTTACATTTGTAAATTTTTAACTCTGATTTAGAAATCTCTCAAATCCTATTCTATATTACCATGCATTACATAATAACCCACTCAAGCACAACCAAAAACAGAGTAGAAAAAACAGAGCCCCAAAACAGAACATCTCTATATGACACCCCTTTGGTGCTTCAATCGACTTCCTCAATCTTAGGCCCAGCACCGGCACCACCAGAACTGGCCTTGCCATATCCGTTCGGCATCTCTGCACCACCGCCCATAGGAACATCCCCGCCAGCTCCTTGATACATTTTGGCAATTATTGGGTTGCACAAGCCCTCCAATTCTTTCAACTTGTCTTCAAGTTCTTCAACTTCAGCCAATTGGTTCCTGTCAAGCCATTCAATGGCCTCATCGATCGCCTTCTCGATCTTCCTCTTGTCTGCAGGATCAAGTTTTCCGGCAAACTTCTCATCTTTTACAGTGTTCCTCATGTTATAAGCGTAATTCTCCAGAGCGTTCTTCGCATCAACTTTCTTCTTGACTTCCTCATCCTCCGCTTTGTACTTCTCCGCCTCTTGAACCATTCTTTCAATCTCCTCCTTGCTCAATCTTCCCTTATCATTTGTAATTGTAATCTTGTTCTTCACTCCTGCAGTTTTATCTTCAGCTGACACATTCAATATCCCATTTGCATCAATGTCAAAGCACACATTGATCTGTGGAACACCTCTGGGAGCTGGCGGAATCCCCGTGAGCTCGAATTTTCCAAGCAGATTGTTGTCTTTTGTTCTAGCCCTTTCACCTTCATAAACTTGAATTAAAACTCCAGGCTGATTATCAGAATAAGTTGAAAAGATTTGCTCCTTCTTGGTGGGAATCGTCGTGTTTCTCGGAATCAAAACTGTCATTACACCACCAGCAGTTTCAATTCCAAGGCTGAGAGGTGTGACATCAAGAAGTAGCAAATCTTGAACCTTATCATTCCCTTCACCGCTCAAAATAGCAGCCTGAACAGCAGCTCCATACGCGACCGCCTCATCCGGGTTTATGCTCTTGCAGAGTTCCTTGCCATTGAAGAAATCTTGCAATAGTTGCTGAACTTTGGGAATTCTTGTTGACCCACCAACAAGAACAATATCATGAACCTGACTCTTGTCAATCTTGGAGTCCCGAAGACATTTCTCCACAGGCTCCATACACTTTCTGAACAAATCCATGTTCAATTCTTCAAATCTTGCTCTAGTAATAGTAGAATAGAAATCAATACCTTCATAGAGCGAATCAATCTCTATCGTCGTCTGCGTGGTGGAAGATAAAGTCCTCTTCGCCCTCTCACACGCCGTCCTCAAACGCCTCAATGCTCTGGCATTGCCACTGATATCTTTTTTGTGCTTCCTCTTAAACTCCGCAACAAAATGATTGACAAGCCTGTTATCAAAATCTTCACCTCCGAGATGAGTATCTCCAGCAGTCGCCTTCACTTCAAAGATCCCCTCCTCAATTGTCAACAACGAAACATCAAAAGTCCCTCCACCAAGATCAAAAATAAGCACATTCTTCTCACCCGACCTTGACGCCTTCTTGTCCAAACCATAAGCAATGGCAGCAGCAGTCGGCTCATTGATAATTCTCATAACATTCAGCCCTGCTATAGCTCCGGCATCCTTTGTAGCTTGTCTTTGCGAGTCATTAAAATAAGCCGGAACAGTAATCACAGCGTTCTTCACGTTCTGACCCAGATAAGCCTCAGCAATCTCCCTCATCTTCGTCAACACCATTGAAGAAATCTCTTCGGCGGCGAACTGTTTCTCCTCTCCTTTATACGAAACCACAATCATAGGCTTATCTCCCGGACCCGCCACAACCTTAAAAGGCCAATGCCTCATATCGCTCTGAACATTCGGGTCAGAGAACCGTCTGCCAATCAAACGTTTAGCATCAAAAACAGTGTTCTGAGGGTTCATTGCAGCCTGGTTTTTCGCTGCATCTCCGATCAAACGTTCAGTGTCAGTGAAGGCCACGTAAGAAGGAGTAGTTCTGTTGCCCTGATCATTGGCAATAATCTCAACACGGTCGTTCTGCCATATTCCGACGCAGCTGTAAGTCGTGCCGAGATCAATGCCAATAGCTTTGCCTTCAATCTTTGATGCCATAAAGCAAAATAATTAGTCGCAATCTACCCAGAACAGAAACAAGGAGTGTTTTGAATTATTAGAAAGAGAAGTTGGAAAAAGCGCTAAAGAATTTGGTTCGCTGTGCGAGAACAAATTTGATTGATGCTGGTGGGTTGAGGCGTTATGGGATGTGAATATTTATAAGGGCGGGAGAAAGTTTGAAGGTAAGGAAGAAATTTCGGGAGAAGTGTAGAAGAAGAAGTTGATTGGAGGAATCGGGATGGAAAAAGAGAGTTCTGGAAAGGCTGTTAGATTTTTCTTTAGTAGTCCAGAAAGTTGTAATGTAAAGAAATAATTCATTTTCATCCCCGTAGTTTTAATATCATTTTTTAAGGACAATCATTTTAAATATTATTTTTTTAGTCCTTTGACTTAATAAAGGATAGTTGACGGTTAATTATCTTTAAATTTGTATTAAAAAGACAAAAACACTCATCTTTTGAAGTTATTAAAATACTATTAAACAGAAGTATAAAAATATATTTTAAAAAAAAATAATGCATTCTTGTCAAAAAAAAAAAAGCAATGGAAAAAAAATTAAAAAAATATGTTAAATAAAAAGTATTCTTGTTAGAACAAAAACGTACATTTTTTTTTTCTTGTTGAATAAAAAGTATTATAAAGTTCTCACTTTTAAAATATATTTTTTATATCAATGTTTAATAAAATCTTAATAACTTGTAAAAGATGGATAATAATTTCAATATAAATTTAAAAGGTAATTAGCTAAACATTTATTAAGTCAAAGGACTAAAAGGGCATTATTTTGAAACAACAAGGACCGATAAATACTTCAAATGATTGTCCTTAAAGGAATAAACTGAAACTAAAGGGATGAAAAAGAATTATGTCGAATATAACTTAATTAAGATAAGAACTTTTTATAATTATCAAAAATCCCTTATAATTTTAAGGACATTTTCAATAGCTAGGGATAGTACTTATTTTCCTTACATGTTTAGCCTATGATTAGAATTTTAATTGCAGTATTATTATTATTTATTTATTTATTTATTTATTTGTAAGAAAAGATTTAGTTGTTGAGCAGACCTAGGGTATTTAATTGTGCAAACCAGTGAGTGTATATGATTATCTTTTTTAAATTATTTTTATCATCAAGTTTTTAATTACAAGTATAATTATAAATGTAACTTCCTTCAGAATCTAGAAAAAAATTTAGCATGTTAGACCACTAAGGAGAAGAAAATAGTTACCATTTAAGTAATTGCTTTAGTAATTTTTTTAATAATTCTCAAATTATCATAATTTTTAATTGCTTTGCTGTTCAAATGCACTAATTTTAATTAATTTATTAACTTTTATGCAGGGTAATTTGGTATATCCAACGACAAGCAACAAATTTTTGCCCTTGTAAATGATGATTTCATACAGCATTTTAAGTTTTTCCGATAGCAATTTGTTTCCTGGAAAAGGCTAAATTTGTAGTAGTGTGCGTAGCAATTATGCAAATAGGGAAGAATTGCGATTGTATGAATAGTTAACTATTTTATCATACCCAAATAATGGTTTAATGACACTTTCCTACTTATAGACTTTTTAAATATCACTTTATTATCCAAATTTATATTCCCATGACGAACAGAAAGTAAACTCGATACAGGCTCTTGGGCTTTGAAGAGGGGAGGTTGAAAAGTCTTTTGGTGGTCAAAAGTTTAAATTTTGATGGTTGTGATTGATCAAAATTTGAATTGGGAGGAGCGGTTGTGCAAACCCTAATCCCTCGATTGCCGACAATTGGCGAGGTCGACGTAAGTAAGATTTAAGGGGTTTTGGTGAGTGATGATCGAAAAAGATAATGGTGGTGGTGTGGAGTCGCAATGATGCCGGAATCGAAAACGAAATATAAATTTAGATAGTAAAATAGTATTTTAAAAGCCTGTAGGTGAGAAATCGTCATTACGTCATTATTTGGGTGGAAATAAGCCGTCTACTCTTGTTTAAATTATAAATCATAATTTTGTTAACATTTTCAATATTTTATATACCAATAAACAACTTTTTCCCACCCAAGGTTTGCCTTAATGACACTTTCCCACCCAAAAAATTTCAAAAAACCACTTTCCCACACAAAGTTTATATTTCATTAATACCCAAAGCCAATTCTGATGATGAAAATTCTCTCCGTCATTACCATTTGAATTTTCGATCTCTTCTCTCCAAAACCCCTCTCACTCCTGTACCTGATTTCTTGTTGATTCTCGGCTATCGCAAAACTAAGATTTCTTGCTCTTAGTTGATTTCCAATGACGAATATTTAATCGGTCACCATCATTCGATCCACTGACCTCCACTCTACAAAACCCCTCTTATCTTGGCTCCTAGTAACTTGTCGAACACCCAATAAAAAAGTAAAGTGTATTTTGTGTGTTACAGAATATAAAATTTGGGTGGAAAAGTGGTATTTTGAAACTTTTTGGGTGAGAAAGTGTCATTAAGGCAAACCTTGGGTGGGAAAAAGTCGTTTACTCATGCACTTAGGGTGTGTTTTGTTGGGGGTAATAGGGGATTACTGAGATAATGTTATCTTATATTTCTTAACTACCATGCTTGGTTGTCAAGTAATATAAAATTCCAGTAATCTTCCAGAATTAATAGTAATTAATGTTGGTAATATAGGAAATAATCTAATTACCTCCATTTTCTTAGATATTTTAAGATTACTTGGTAACTTATTTTTGTTACAATTTTACCCCTTATTTGTAAATGTTTTGGAAAAAACCCTTATTTTGAAATTAATTTACAAATATATTCATATACATAAATACCCTTGGACTTTAAATAAATTACCCAAGGGTGGTGGCCTGATCTGGCCGTCGACCACCATCGTAGGAGGTCAATGGCGGCAACGGAAAAGCGCACGACCAACCAGATCTAGCCAGCCGTGCATCGGAAACAGTCAGATCTATGGCCATTTCATGGCCAAAGATGTGGGTATGAAAAAGCCAGATATTTAGCCATGAAACGACGGCCATTTCACAGCGAGATCTCCACTATAGTTGCTAGCAATGGCTTAGGGTGGGTGGGGGTGTTTTTGTTAACTTTTAAACTTTTTTGTTGCTACGATGTTTTAGTTAAATATGAAATGTAAGTGGCTAAAAAAATTATTTAAAAAATAATATTAAAAAATATGGGCAATTTAATAATTTATATAACATACTGTTGTTGATTTTCGCAAGTGTACGAAATCGTATAAGTAATAAAGTGTATAAATATAGATATCGAACCCAAGAGAATTACTATTATCAATTACTAATTAAACTATCTTATTACTATTTGATCAATTCAAATTGTATCAAGGAAAACCTAAATTAAATAAAATTAACAATTGAAATTAAAAAGAAAACCGAAAAGAGAAAAATTAAAATAAACCTTTGGGTAAAAACAAGATGACTATACCTAGGGCATAGACTTTACACTATTTTATTCATATGTATTGATCTCTTATGCTAATTTCATTAAGTTCTTTCTACATGTCAAACTCCCTAAATTTCCAATAACTTTCTCTCGAACAATTATCAAATTGACCTCTAATTACTAACCTGAATTATCTCTAATTAGATTTAAGCAATTGGAGATCATTACACTCTATGGAGTTTACCAAGACCTCACAAGTCATGGTAACCTATCTCTAGTATCATCTCTCGATCTCAACCTAGTCCATTAGTTCATTCAATTCTTGGGCCCTTAAGAATCAAAAGAATTAAAAATAATAGTAAAATTTAGGAAGAATTCTTAATAAACATTAACAATCAAAGATCAATACATAATTAAGAGATTGGGCTACATCTTAGCCCTAGAGAATAAATTTAGTTCATAATAAACATGAAAGAAACAATCATCTTTATTAAAACATTCATTATGAGTTTATAAGAAAAGAATAAGGAAAACTTCTCTATATAGTGAATCAAAGCTCCAGAACTTCTATTATTTCTCTTCTCTGCAGATTTTTCTCCCTTTCTTCTCACCCAAAAAATCCCCCAAAATAATGCTAAAATACCTCCGTTGATATCCCACAAGGGTTAGGGTTTTATTTCCTTCAATTCTATTAGGGATAGGACTCTTAACCCTATTTTTCTACCTCAAAACGAATAGGTGATCTTTAAGTTCCGTGACTGTGCCCCAGCACTGTGTTGTGGCACAGTAGCTACTGGAAAATATGTGACGTGGCACAATAGCTGCTGACCTTCTTCCTGCATCATTCCGCTGTTCGGAGATGGTGATTTGTGAACCTGATTACGATGGAATTTGGAAAAGTGGTAAACATATGAAATATAGCCCTTTGAATTATCTTTTCAACGGTTCAAGAATCGTCTTAATCAGAGTTCTACAGCTCAAGATATTCTCAAATACCGAGGTATGCTCAAGCTATAACGTAATCTAGAATCTTCTCTTTACTTCAACTTCCATAACTTCTTCAATTCAACTTCGATTCTTGATCCGTTTGTTTCCACTCGTCACTCATTCTGTTGCCAACATGATTCTTCATCCAAGCATAATATTTAAGCACTAGTAGCCTGGAAAACACTCAAAAACACCAGTGATCCCATAAAAGATAATTATGAAAATATTAAGCAACTTTACCAAATTAAACCTAATTTCCTACAATTAATCCTCATAAACTACTAACTAAATATGTATTTTCAAGCTCTTATCACATACCCACCAATTTATTCCTCTCAACCAAACATATTAATATCATATACTCACCAATTTATTCCGATCAATCAAATATATTTCCCTAAACATTTCTAATAATCTTCAAAGTATTCTATCTTTCTATTAATATAACATTCTTTAAACCAAACACACCCTTAAGTTCACACCATTACTTACAGGAAAATTAAATTAAATTAAACCAAACCATCTTATTAATTAATAAATTGTCACGCAAATGTTATTCTGATTCCTAAATTATGGAGAACAATGTTGACTTTATTACAAGATTTTTTTTTTTATTATTATTATTACATACGTTAGAAAATCGGATCCTCAATAAATTTTATTTAAAGCGAAATTTAAATTAATAACAGCATTTTTATAGAAAATTCCCACAGAAGAACGAAGTAACATCCTCTCTTTATAAGGAATCTCATGCTATGCGTATACTTTTAGCTATTTGAGGCGAAGATTTATACTTTATTATATTTATTTTTACATAATATTATTAACTATATACAGTATTTGTACCATGTAAATTTCAACTCAGAAGATAATATTGGTTTTTTTTTTTTTTTAAGGAGTAATTTATCACAAATTTTTTCCTGGTTCAAGGAATAAATAATTTTGTGTTTATTTTATGTGTTTGATTTTAAAAAAAAAAATGATTTTTAAAATTAAAAATAATAAGTAGAGTATTATCTAAGGAAATACTAGATATGTATTATATTATTATCATGTGACATGTTATCAAAATAGTTTTCAAGCTTTCTATTTTTTTTTTCCCAAAAAAAAAAAATAAATAAATAAAAGAACTCTTTACTAAAAAAAAAAAAATACTTTCAAATTAATGCATGTGCAATGAAATTATTATTTACTCATTAATCCCAAAACTTGTTCTTAGAAAATGATAATGAGCAAGAAAAAAAAAATTATAATTTCAGAAAAAATCAAATAATTCATATTGCTATTTGAGTAAATTAAGATAAATTAGATCAAATGAGAGAAAAATCAATCTGAGATTAAGATAGTAGGAGCTCTTTTATTTTTATATTCTATTCACAAAATAAAATAAAATATAGTTGATGTTTCAGAAAAACAAATAATAAAAAAAGTGATGAAAATGCTTGAATTTAGGCTATTTTGATTAAATAAAATAAATGGATGTTAATGTTAAAACATAAAGGTATAATTAAAAGTTTACCAGTCAGTGCGGCTTCACCGCTTCATGGTTCCGTCCCTATTTGTATCTATTAAAAAAAGTAATGTTAGTCTTACTCAGTCCCCCTATTCACTTCTCTTACTTATCTTTGTAAATATACAATATAGTAAGGGTATCATACGTATAGTATGAATACCATATATCATTTTAACAAAGGTGAGTAAGAGAAAGGAGTAAGTAAGGTTAGCATTTTTCCTATTAAAACTATCTGTGTTATTTAAGCCTTACAAAAAACTCATATAAATCTCTTTTAGTTTAGAAGTTAGTTTTTAATAATATTATAATTCATTTTTAAATAACCCTCTTTTTTATTTTCTTAGAATTCTTTCTTCACATATATGGATTTTTACTTCTTTTTTTCTTCATAACAAATTACCGATGTTTTATCATTTAAATGTAGGTTTCATTTTGAAAAGGAAGAGAAATGAAGATAGAGTATCCATATTATAAATTATCTCTTTTTTTATTTAGAAGATTAATAAAATTGCTTTTAATTTAAAATTTTAGAAACAAATAAAAGAAAAAAAAGGTGTGGAAATAAGAGAAGAAGATATATGGTTAATTCTAATAATATTGTATTTATATCTTTCTCTTTTGTTTTCATATTTCTGTTTACTGATACGTATATTGACTTAGAAACTGGAACCATTTAATATTATTGAGATATTTTTCTTGTAAATATAAATTAGGTTGAATAACAAATTATATATTAATTTAGATTGAATAACATACAATTTATCAATGTTTCGAAACCTGGGTTGCAAGATGACTCGGTCAAGTAATCGGTTTTCGGTCTGAACGGTCCAACCGGTCTGACCGCCAGATTAGATCGGTAATGTTATCAAATATTGGCTCCGTTTGGTTCACAATTTTGTGTTTTTGGGAAAAGTTTTTTGAAAAAAGTTAAAAAAAAAGTTGAATTGGGTGGGTATTACGATGTAGGATTTACAAATTGTAAAATACCTCCTATGTTTGTTTTTTTTACAAAACACCCCTTATAATAAAACATTAAAAGTTAACAAAAACACCCCCAATCCACCCTCAAATACGGACAGCCGGCCACCACCGCCAGAGGGTGGCTGGAGTCGCCGTAACAAAAACATTAAAAATATTTAGGGGTATTTAATTGAATTAACAAATTTAGGGGGTTTAAAAAATGTTGAATAAAGTTGAATAATATTGTGAGTTTTTTGGTATTTTACTGTTTAACTTTTTTGGGAATACTAAAAGTAGTATTCCCAAAATCAAACCAAACGAAGCCATTATATTTTAATATTTATGTCCTATCATGCCATTTCATCTTTCTCTTTCTTCTTTTCTCCCTCATTTTTTTTCCACTCTCTTTCTTTCCGTCCTCTCTTTCTTTTTTATATTATATATTTTTAAAATGTCACCTCATCTTCTCTTTCTTCTTCTCATCCGTCACCTCGGCTTCGTTTGGTTCAAAATTTGAGGGTTTTAGAAAAAAAATTTTGAAAAAAGTTGAAAAAAAGTTGAATTGTGCGGATATTACGAGGTAAGATCTATAAATTAATAAAATGCCCCTTATGTTTATTTTTTTACAAAATACCCCCTATAATAAAACATTAAAAGTTAACAAAAACACCCCTAACCAACCCTCAAATACCCCCAGCCGGCCACCACCACCGGAGGTGGCCGGAGTCATCTTATCGGCGCATGATGGGCTGGATCTTGCCGGTCATGCGCCGCTATGGCCTTTTCTGGCCAGATCCACGGTGAATTTGGCTGGCAAAGGCCAGATCTACGGCCAGATCTGGCCGTATTTGCTCTCAACGACGGCCAACAAACGGTCGTCGTTGATGGTCAACGACGACCGTTTGTTGGCCATCGTGACCGACTGTTACGGCCAAAGATCCGGCCGTCAACGGCCAGATCTTTGGCCTTAGATCTGGAATTTTCCGGCCAGATCCACCGTGGATCTGGCCGGAAAAGGCTAGATCGGCGCACTACCGGCCAGATTCAGCCGGTAGTGCGCCATCCTATCAGATTCCGGCCATTTTCCGGCGGTGGTGGCCGGAATCTGGTAAATGTTGATTGTTGGGGTGTTTTTGTAATTTTAAAAAAAATATTTAGGGGTATTTAATTAAATTAACAAATTTAGAGGGTTTAAAAAAAATTGAATAATATTGAAAGTAGTATTTCTAAAAATGAGAGTTTTTTGATATTTTACTGTTTAACTGTTTTGGGAATACTAAGAGTAGTATTCCCAATTTTGAACCAAACGAAGCCCTCATCTTTCATTTCTTCTTCTTTACTTCCATCTTTCTCGCCGTCTCTTCTCTTTCTTATTTACTTCTTTTATATTCTCTTCTCTTTTCTCCAGTATTCTGAAACCCAGACCAGATCGGACGGTTAAACCAATCCAATCGGGTTTCACTTATATTTTCGGTTTAAAAAAGAGTAAAAATCCAAATTTTTACATTAGATCATTTCAAACCGTGGTTGGACCGTCTTATTGTAGCAATGGTCCAACCAGTATAACAAAGAAATCTAGTCCACATCCAATCCGCTGCTTAAAAATACAAAAAAAATTAAAAAAATTAAAACCACAAACACAAAATCAAAACCCCCCAAATTTTTTAATACATTTCAATTTGCTTTTACGAGTGGTCTGCCACTTTTAAAATTTTGCTTTTTGCTTTTGCCTTTTTCATTTTGGTTTGCTTTTTTATTTTGGTTTGCTACTTTGCCATTCGCGATCTCCAGTCCAGTCCTCCTCCATTCGCGATCTCGGATCTCCTTCAAGCTTCAGCTTCAGCAGTTTAGCCTTCAAGTCTTCACTCTTCAAGTCCTCTTCATCATCGCGATCTCCTCCTCTTCAATCAACCTCTTCAGGCTCCAGTCTAGTCCTCCATTCGCGATCTCCTTCAAGCTTCAGCTTTCAGCCTGTGTATCAATATAGATATCGAACCAAAGAATTACTTTATCAATTAACATTAAACTATCTTATTACTATTTGATCAATCAAATTGTATCAAGGAAAACCAATTAAATAAATAAACATTGAAATTAAAAAGAAAACCGAAAAGAGAAAAATTAAATAAACCTTTGGGTAAAACAAGATGACTATACCTAGGCAAGACTTTACACTATTTTATTCATATGTTTGATCTCTTATGCTAATTTATTAAGTTCTTTCTACATCAAACTCCCTAAATTTCAATAACTTTCTCTCGAACAATTATCAAATTGACCTCTAATTACTAACGTAATATCTCTAATTAGATTTAAGCAATTGGAATCATTACACTCTATGGTTTACCAAGACCTCACAAGTCATGGTACCTATCTCTAGTATCATCTCTCGATCTCAACCTAGTCCATTATTCATTCAATTCGTGGCCCTTAAGAATCAAAAGAATTAGAAATAATAGTAAAATTTAGGAAGAATTCTTAATAACATTAACAATCAAAGATCAATACATAATTAAGAGATTGGGCTACATCTTAGCCCTAGAGAATAAATTAGTTCATAAAACATGAAGAAACAATCATCTTTTTAAAACATTCATTGAGTTTATAAAAGAAAAGGAAACTTCTCTATATAGTGATCAAGCTCCAGAACTTCTATTATTTCTCTTCTCTGCAGATTTTTCTCTCCTTTCTTCCACCCAAAATCCCCCAAAATAATGCTAAAATACCTCCGTTGATATCCCACAAGGTTAGGTTTTTTTTCCTTCAATTCTATTAGGGATAGGACTCTTAACCCTATTTTTCTACCTCAAAACGAATAGTGATCTTTAAGTTCCGTGACTGTGCCCCGTCACTGTGTTGTGGCACAGTGCTACTGGAAAATATGTGCTGGCACAATAGCTTGCTGACCTTCTTCCTGCATCATTCCGCTGTTCGAAGATGGTGATTTGTGAACCTGATAACGATGGATTTGGAAAAGTGGTAAACATATAAATATGCCCTTTGAATTATCTTTCAACGGTTCAAGATTCGTCTTAATCAGTTCTACAGCTCAAGATATTCTCAAATACCGAGAGTATGCTCAAGCTATAACGTAATCTAGAATCTTCTCTTTACTTCAACTCCATAACTTCTTCAATTCAACTCGATTCTTGATCCGTTTTTTTCCACTCGTCACTCATTCTGTTGCCAACATTTCTTCATCAAGCATAATATTTAAGCACTAGTACCTGGAAAACACTCAAAAACACCAATGATCTCTAAAAGATAATTATGAAAATATTGCAACTTTACCAAATTAAACCTAATTTCCTACAAATTAATCCTCATAAAACTACTAACTAAATATGTATTTTCAAGCTCTTATCACATACACCAATTATTCCTCTCAACCAACACTATTAACATATACTCACCAATTTATTCCGATCAATCAAATATATTTCCTAAACTTTCTAATAATCTTCAAGTATTCTATCTTTCTATTAATATAACATTCTTAACCAAACACCCTTAAGTTCACACCGTTACTTACAGGAAATAAATTAATTAAACCAAACCATCTTATTAATTAATAAATTGTCACGCAAATGTTATTCTGATTCCTAAATTATGAGAAACATGTTGACTTATACAAGATTTTTTTTTTATTATTATTATTACATACGTTAGAAAATCGATCCTCAATAAATTTTCTTAAAAGCGAAATTTAATTAATAACAGCATTTATAGAAAATTCCCACAGAAGAACGAAGTAACATCCTCTCTTTATAAGGAATCTCAGCTATGCGTATACTTTTAGCTATTTGAGGCGAAGATTTATACTTTATTATATTTATTTTACATATTTATAACTATATACAGTATTTGTACCATTAAATTTCAATCAAAGATTTATTGGTTTTTTTTTTTTTTTTTAAGGAGTAATTTATCACAAATTTTTCCTGGTTCAAGGAATAAATAATTTTGTGTTTATTTTATGTGTTTGATTTAAAAAAAAAAATGATTTTTAAAATTAAAAATAATAGTAGAGTATTATCTAAGGAAATCTAGATATGTATTTACTATTATCATGTGACATTTTATCAAATAGTTTTCAAGCTTTCTCCAACCCCCCCCCCCCCACCCCCCCCCCCCCCAAAAAAAAAAATTACTAAAAAAAAACTTTCAAATTAATGCATGTGCATGAAATTATTATTTAATCATTAATCCCAAAACTTGTTCTTAGAAAATGATAATGAGCAAGAAAAAAAAATTATAATTTCAAAAAAATCAATAATTCATATTGCTATTTGAGTAAATTAAGATATATTAGATCAAATGAAGAAAAATCAATCTGAGATTAAGATAGAGGAGCTCTTTTATTTTTATATTCTATTCACAAAATAAAAAAAAATAAAATATAGTTGATGTTTGAGAAAACAAATAATAAAAAATGTGAAAAATGCTTGAATTTAGGCATTTTGATTAAATAAATAAATGGTGTTAATGTAAAACATAAAGGTATATAAAAGTTACCGGTCGTGAGGCTTCACCGATTCAATGGTTTCGTCCCTGTTTGTATCTATTAAACAGTAATGCTAGCATTTTACCCCCTATTACTTCTCTACTTATCTTTGTAAATATAAAACAGTAAAGATATTATAGTATAGTACGATACCATATATATTTTAACAAAGGTGAAGAGAAGTGAGTAGAGGAGTGAGTAAGGCTAGCTTTTCCTATTAACCTATCTGTGTTATTAAGCCTTACAAAAACTCTATATAAATCTCTTTTAGTTTAGAAGTTAGTTTTTAATAATATTATAATTCATTTTTAAATAACCCTCTTTTTATTTTCTTAGAATTCTTTCTTCACATATATGGATTTTTACTTCTTTTTTCTTCATAACAAATTACCGATGTTTTATCATTTAAATGTAGGTTTCATTTTGAAAGGAAGAGAAATGAAGCTTTATTAAGTCAAAGGACTAAAAGAGGATTATTTTGAAACAACAAGGACGGATAAGTATTTCAAATAATTGTCCTTAAAGGAATAAACTGAAACTAAAGAGATGAAAAAGAATTATGTCGAATATAACTTAATTAAGAAAAGAACTTTTTATAATTATCAAAAATCCCTTATAATTTTAAGGACATTTTCAATAGCTAGGGATAGTACTTATTTTCCTTACATGTTTAGCCTATGATTAGAATTTTAATTGCAGTATTATTATTATTTATTTATTTATTTATTTATTTGTAAGAAAAGATTTAGTTGTTGAGCAGACCTAGGGTATTTAATTGTGCAAACCAGTGAGTGTATATGATTATCTTTTTTAAATTATTTTTACCATCAAGTTTTTAATTACAAGTATAATTATAAATGTAACTTCCTTCAGAATCTAGAAAAAAAATTTAGCATGTTAGACCACTAAGGAGAAGAAAATAGTTACCCTTTAAGTAATTGCTTTAGTAATTTTTTTTAATAATTATCATAATTTTTAATTGCTTTGCTGTTCAAATGCACTAATTTTAATTAATTTATTAACTTTTATGCAAGGTAATTTGGTATATCCAATGACAAGCAACAAATTTTTGCCCTTGTAAATGATGATTTCATACAGCATTTTAAGTTTTTCCGATAGCAATTTGTTTCCTGAAAAAGGCTAAATTTGTAGTAGTGTGCGTAGCAATTATGAAAATAGGGAAGAATTGCTTGTATGAATAGTTAACTACTTTGTCATACCCAAATAATGGTTTAATGACACTTTCCTACCCATAGACTTTTTAAATATCACTTTACTATCCAAATTTATATTCCCGTGGCGAACGGAAAGCAAACTCGATCCAGGCTCTTGGTTTTTTAAAGAGGGGAGGTTGAAAAGCCTTTTAGTGGTCGAAGGTTTAAATTTTGATGGTTGTGATTGATCAAAATTTGAATTGGGAGGAGCGGTTGTGCAAACCCTAATCCCTCGATTGCCGACAATTGGTGAGGTCGACGGAAGTAAGGTTTAAGGGGTTTTGATGAGTGATGATCGAGGAAGATAATGGTGGTGGTGTGGAGTCGCAATGACTCCGGAATCGGAAACTGAATATAAATTTGGGTAGTAAAGTGGTATTTTAAAAATCTGTGGATGAGAAAGCGTCATTATGTCATTATTTGGGTGGAAAAAAGCCTTCTACTCTTGTTTAAATTATAAATTATAATTTTGTTAACATTTTCAATACTTTATATACCAATAAAGAATTTTTTCCCACCCAAGGTTTGCCTTAATGACACTTTCCCACCCAAAAAATTTCAAAAAACCACTTTCCCACACAAAGTTTATATTTCATTAATACCCAAAGCCAATTCCGATGGTGAAAATTCTCTCCATCATTACCATTTGAATTTTCGATCTCTTCTCTACAAAACCCCTCTCACTCCTGCACCTGATTTCTTGTTAATTATCGGCTATCACAAAGCTAGGGTTTCTTGTTCTTAGTTGATTTCCAATGACGAATATTTAATCGGTCACCACCATTCGATCCACCGACCTCCACTCTACAAAACCCCTCTTATCTTGGCTCCTAGTAACTTGTCGAACACCCAATAAAAAAGTAAAGTGTATTTTGTGTATTACAGAATATAAAATTTGGGTGGGAAAGTGGTATTTTGAAACTTTTTGGGCGAGAAAGTGTCATTAAGGCAAACCTTGGGTGGGAAAAAGTCGTTTACTCATGCACTTAGGGTGTGTTTTGTTGGGGGTAATAGGGGATTACTGAGATAATGTTATCTTATATTACTTGATTATCATGTTTGGTTGTCAAGTAATATAAGATTCCAGTAATCTTCTAGAATTAATAGTAATTAATGTTGGTAATATAGGAAATAATCTAATTACCTCCATTTTCTTAGATATTTTAAAATTACTTGGTAACTTATTTTTGTTACAATTTTACCCCTTATTTGTAAAATTTTTGGAAAAAACCCTTATTTTGAAATTAATTTACAAATATATTCATATACATAAATACCCCTGGACTTTAAATAAATTACCCAAGGGTGGTGGCCTGATCTGGCCACCGACCACCATCGTAGGAGGTCAATGGCGGCAACGAAAAAGCGCATGACCAACCTGATCTAGCCAGCCGTGCATCGGAAACAGTCAGATCTATGGCCATTTCATGGCCAAAGATGTAGTCATGAAAAAGCCAGATATTTAGCGATGAAAAGACGGCCATTTCACAGCCAGATCTCCACTATAGTTGCTAGCAATGACTTGAAGTGGGTGGGGGTGTTTTTGTTAACTTTTAAACTTTTTTGTTACTGGGATGTTTTAGTTAAATCTTAAATGTAAGGGGCTAAAAAAATTATTTAAAAAATAATATTATATTAGTATTAAAAAATAAGGGCAATTTAATAATTTATATAACATACTGTTGTTGATTTTCGCAAGTGTAAGAAATCGTGCAAGTAATAAAATGTATAAATATGGATATCGAACCCAAGGAAATTACTATTATCAATTACCAATTAAACTATCTTATTACTATTTGATCAATCCAAATTGTATCAAGGAAAACCTAAATTAAATAAAATTAACAATTGAAATTAAAAAGAAAACCGAAAAGAGAACAATTAAAATAAACCTTTGGGTAAAAACAAGATGACTATACCTACGGCATAGACTTCACACCAACTCTTATTCATATGTATTGATCTCTTATGCTAATTTTATTAAGCTCTTTCTACAAGTCAAACTCCCTAAATTTCCAATAACTTTCTCTCGAACAATTATCAAATTGACCCCTAATTACTAACTTGAATTATCTCTAATCAGATTTAAGCAATTGGATATCATTACGCTCTATGGAGTTTACTAAGACCTCACAAGTAGCGGTAACCTATCTCTAGCTTTCGCTCAACCTATGGTTTTACTACCATAGACCAACTAAGTATCATCTCTCGATCTCAACCTAGTCCATTAATTCATTCAATTCTTGGGCCCTTAAGAATCAAAAGAATTAGAAATAATAGTAAAACTTAGGAAGAATTCTTAATAAACATTAACAATCAAAGATCAATACATAATTAAGAGATCGGGCTACATCTTAGCCCTAAAGAATAAATTTAGTTCATAAGAAACATGAAAGAAACAATCATCTTTATTAAAACATTCATTATGAGTTTACAAGAAAAGAACAAGGAAAACTTCTCTATATAGTGAATCAAAGCTCCAGAACTTCTGTTACTTCTCTTCTCTGCAGATTTTTCTCCCTTTCTTCTCACCAAAGAAATCCCCCAAAATAATGCTAAAAAACCTCCCTTTATATCCCACAAGGATTAGGGTTTTATTTTCTTCAATTCTATTAGGGATAGGACTCTTAACCCAATTTTTCTACCTCAAAACGGATATGTGATTTTTAAGTTCCATGACTGTGCCCCGGTACTGTGCTGTGGCATAGTAGCTACTGGAAAAAGTGTGTCGCGACACAATAGCTGCTGGCCTTCTTCCTGCATTATTCTACTGTTCTTTAGAGATGGTGATTTTTGAACCTGATAACGATGGAATTTGGAAAAGTGGTAAATATATGAGATATAGCCCTTTGAATTATCTTTCCAACGGTTTAAGAATCGTCTTAATCAAAGTTCTACAGCTCAAGATATTCTCAAAATACCGAGATATGCTCAAGCTGGAACGTAATCTGGAATCTTCTCTTTACTTCAACTTCCATAACTTCTTCAATTCAACTCCGATTCTTGATCCGTTTGTTTCCACTCATCATCATTTTGTTGCCAACATGATTCTTCATCTGAGCATAATATTTAAGCATTAATAACCTGAAAAACACTCAAAAACACCAATGATCTCGTAAAAGGTAATTATGAAAATATTAAGCAACTTTACCAAATTAAGCCTAATTTCCCATAATTAATCCTCATAAACTACTAACTAAATGTGTATTTTCAAGCTCTTATCATATACCCACCAATTTATTTATCTCAACCAAACATATTAATATCATATATCTATCAATTTATTCCAACCAATCAAATATATTTCCTTAAACATTTCTAATAATCTTCAAAGTAATCTATCTTTCTATTAATATAACATTCTCTAAACCAAACATACCCTTAAGTTCACACCGTTACTTACAGGAAAATTAAATTAAACCAAACCATCTTATTAATTAATAAATTGTCACGCAAATGTTATTCTGATTCCTAAATTATGGAGAACAATGTTGACTTTATTATAAGATTTTTTATTATTATTATTATTACATACGTTAGAAAATCGAATCCTCAATAAATTTTCTTCAAAGCGAAATTTAAATTAATAACAGCATTTTTATAGAAAATTCCCACAGAAGAACGAAGTAACATCCTCTCTTTATAAGGAATCTCATGCTATGCGTATACTTTTAGCTATTTGAGGCGAAGATTTATACTTTATTATATTTATTTTTACACAATATTATTAACTATATACAGTATTTGTACCATCTATAATTTAACTATAAGATCATATGGTTTGTTTTTTTTTTTTTTTTTTTTTTTTAGGAGTAATTTATCACAAATTTTTTCCTGGTCAAGGAATAAATAATTTTGTGTTTATTTTATTGTGTTTGATTTTAAAAAAAAAAATGATTTTTAAAATAAAAATAATAAGTGAGAGTTTCTAAGGAAATACTAGATATGTATTATATTATTATCATGTGACATGTTATCAAAATAGTTTCAAGCTTTCTATTTTTTTTCCAAAAAAAAAAAAATAAATAAATAAAAGAACTCTTACTAAAAAAAAAAAAAATACTTCAATTAATGCATGTGCAATGAAATTATTATTTAATCATTAATCCCAAAACTTGTTCTTAGAAAATGATAATGAGCAAGAAAAAAAAAATTAAATTCAGAAAAAAACAAATAATTCATATTGCTATTGAGTAAATTAAGATAATTAGATCAAATGAGAGAAAAATCAATCTGAGATTAAGATAGTAGGGCTCTTTTATTTTATATTCATTCACAAAATAAAATAAAATATAGTTGATGTTTAGAAAAACAAATAATAAAAAAAGTGATGAAAATGCTTGAATTAGGCTATTTTGATTAAATAAAATAAATGGATGTTAATGTTAAAACATAAAGTATAATTAAAAGTTTACCATCAGTGCGGCTTCACCGCTCATGGTTCCGTCCCTATTTGTATCTATTAAAAAAGAATGTTAGTCTTACTCAGTCCCCCTATTCACTTCTCTTACTTATCTTTGTAATATACAAATAGTAAGGGTATCATACGTATAGTATGAATACCATATATCATTTTAACAAAGGTGAGTAAGAGAAAGGTAAGTAAGGTTAGCATTTTCCTATTAAAACTATCTGTGTTATTTAAGCCTTACAAAAAACTCATATAAATCTCTTTTAGTTTAGAAGTTAGTTTTAATAATATTATAATTCATTTTAAATAAACCTCTTTTTTATTTTCTTAGAAATCTTTTCACATATATGGATTTTTACTTCTTTTTTTCTTCATAACAAATTACCGATGTTTATATTTAAATGAGGTTTCCTTTTAAGAGAAATCAAGATGAGTATCCATATTATAAATTATATCTTTTTTATTGAGAGATTAATAAAATTGCTTTTAATTTAAAATTTTAGAAACATAAAAAAGAAAAAAAAGGTGTGGAAATAAGGAAAGAAGATATATGGTTAATTCTAATAATATTGATTTTATGTCTTTTCTTTTGTTTTCATGTTCTGTTTATTGATACGTATATTGACTTAGAAACTGGAACCATTTAATATTATTGAGATATTTTTCTTATAAATATAAATTAGATTGAATAACAAATTAATATTAATTTAGATTGAATAACATACAATTTATTACTGATTTTGACCATTGAAATGTCACTTTTACCCTTAGTAATAACAATCAAAATGGACACATGTTGAAGAAAACTATCCTAAGACCATCCAAAGTAGCCCAAGCCCCTTCATTATCAACTGGGCCCGCTCAACCAAATAGAGGTTTAAAAAATGAGTGATGTTATTTAAACCTTATTAAATCTCTTTGTAAACTCTAATAATAATTAAAATTATTTTAAAAATAACTTTAATAAGAATTTATATCAATATCATGAGATGGATGTAAAAATAATTTATCTTTCCATCATTCTCCTAAATTATAATTTTTTTTTTTTTTTTAATGATCAGGGTGTCCAAATCAATTTATGTACATTTCAACTAATTTCTTGAATCTTAGAAATACCAGTTGAATAAGAGATCTAATAACTATCCCTATTAGCAACTATGAAGGGATTCGAACTCATGACTCTTAAGTAATTACTTAAGAGTCTCTATTGAACCACTCGATATCCAAAAGTAATTAGTCCTATATATTATTAAGTTCCATCATTCCTAATTTTCTCCTATATTATTAAACTAAATTTCTTAAATCAAACACTAAGTATGAAAATATCTAAATTTTTTTTTTTTATGTTTGATTCGATCTTCCATCTCTTCCAAAAAAAAAAAAAAAAAAAAAATTCAATTATGCCAACATAATTTCTAAACAAAAAATTTCAAATTACAATTTTATGAAAAGTTTAGGGAATTTAGAAAACTAGTAGAAGCATAAATGTGTATATGATGATTACTAGCTTAAAAGAAATATAATATATTTAAAAAAAAAAATTATCATTGAGGTTTGAAAGAAATTTGATTGGTCTTAAATAACACTACTATTAATAAAAAATATCAGACAGACCCTCCAGAATTCTCTGGTATTTTCCCTCCTTCGCCTTTTCTTGATCTTTCTCCAGTGCTCGCTTCTACCAACTTCTCCATTTTCTTTACATTTCCATAACCTCCTCACTCACTCTATATATATGCTCCTCCATAACCCCACTTCTCATCAAACATCGAAAAACAGCGACAAAGCATTCAACTCAACAACACAAAACACCAAATTTCTTCAACTCTCTCAAAACCATCAAACACCTTTCTTGGTTCTTGAATTCTGAACCATGGCATCCAAAACTGAAGGCAAAGCTATTGGCATTGATCTTGGCACGACTTACAGCTGCGTCGGCGTATGGCAAAACGACCGCGTTGAGATCATTGCCAATGATCAGGGCAACAGGACTACTCCTTCTTATGTAGCCTTTACTGACACTGAACGTTTGATCGGAGATGCAGCTAAGAACCAAGTTGCTATGAACCCTCAGAACACTGTCTTCGATGCTAAACGTCTCATCGGGAGGCGCTTCTCTGATCCGGCTGTTCAGAGCGACATGAAGCTTTGGCCTTTTAAGGTCATTCCAGGGCCTGGAGACAAGCCTATGATCGTGGTTCAGTACAAAGGGGAGGAGAAACAGTTTGCCCCAGAAGAGATTTCATCAATGGTTTTGACTAAAATGAAGGAGATTGCTGAGGCTTTTCTTGGTCTGAATGTGAAGAACGCTGTGATTACTGTTCCGGCTTATTTTAATGATTCACAAAGGCAAGCTACAAAGGATGCAGGAGCTATAGCTGGACTCAATGTTTTGAGAATTATCAATGAGCCAACTGCTGCTGCTATTGCTTATGGTTTGGACAAGAAGGCGTCGAGGACCGGTGAGAAAAATGTGCTTATATTTGATCTTGGGGGAGGAACGTTTGATGTTTCATTGTTGACCATTGAGGAGGGGATCTTTGAAGTAAAGGCTACTGCTGGTGATACTCATCTTGGAGGTGAAGATTTTGATAACAGGCTTGTTAATCATTTTGTTGCGGAGTTTAAGAGGAAACACAAGAAAGATATCAGTGGCAATGCCAGAGCTTTGAGGCGTTTGAGGACCGCGTGTGAGAGGGCTAAGAGGACTTTGTCTTCCACCACACAGACGACGATTGAGATTGATTCACTTTATGAAGGTATTGATTTCTATTCTACCTTTACTAGAGCAAGATTTGAGGAATTGAACATGGATTTGTTTAGAAAGTGTATGGAGCCTGTTGAGAAATGTCTTCGGGACTCCAAGGTTGATAAGTCTCAGGTTCATGATATTGTTCTTGTTGGTGGATCAACAAGAATTCCCAAAGTTCAGCAACTTTTGCAAGATTTCTTCAATGGCAAGGAACTCTGCAAGAGCATAAACCCCGATGAGGCTGTCGCTTATGGAGCTGCTGTTCAGGCTGCTATTCTGAGTGGTGAAGGAAATGAGAAAGTTCAAGATTTGCTACTTCTTGATGTTACACCTCTTAGCCTTGGAATTGAAACTGCTGGTGGAGTAATGACAACCTTGATTCCGAGAAATACAACGATTCCCGCCAAGAAAGAGCAAGTCTTTTCAACCTATTCTGATAATCAGACCAGTGTGTTAATTCAAGTATATGAAGGTGAAAGGGCTAGAACTAAGGACAACAATCTTCTTGGAACATTTGAGCTGAAGGGCATCCCTCCGGCACCAAGAGGTGTTCCTCAGATCAATGTATGTTTCGACATTGATGCAAATGGTATACTGAATGTGTCTGCTGAGGATAAGACTGCAGGGGTGAAGAACCAGATCACAATCACCAATGATAAAGGAAGATTGAGCAAGGAAGATATCGAGAGAATGGTACAGGAGGCGGAGAAGTACAAGTCCGAAGATGAACAAGTGAAGAAGAAGGTAGAGGCCAAGAATGCGCTAGAGAACTATGCTTACAGTATGAGAAACACAGTGAGGGATGAGAAAATTGCAAGCAAGTTGGACTCAGCAGACAAGCATAAGATTGAGAAGGCGATCGATGAAACCATGGAGTGGCTTGACAGGAACCAACTGGCTGAAGTTGATGAATTGGAGGACAAGTTGAAGGAGTTGGAAGGATTGTGCAATCCTATAATTGCAAAGATGTATCAGGGTACCGGTGGAGATGTGCCAATGGGCGGCGGTCCTGAAATGCCAAGCGGCGGTGGCTATGGAAAATCTGGGTCTGGTAGCTCTGGTGCTGGGCCTAAGATTGAAGAAGTTGATTAAATATGAAAAGTGACACCTGGGAAGTTCTGTTTCTGAGCATTGCTCATTTTATTCTGTTTCCTCTTATGCTTGAGTGACTTTCATTTGATGCATAGGTTCAGAAAGCCGTGAGAGATGATAAAATAATGTAACAGATGTATATTTATTTTTCTAAATAAAATTATTGTTCAATATTTTGTTTGAAAGTGTTACAATAAGAAATTGTGTTCTATTTTCTTCATCAAACAGCAGAATTGGAGTACAATTCCTCTTATTATTATTATCTATATAGCATTGACAATACGGGATGTGAAAATTGCAAGCAAATTGGACTCAGCAGACAAGCAAAAGATTGAGAAGGCGATCGATGAGACCATGGAGTGGCTTAAGAGGAACCAACTGGTTAAAGTTGATGAATTGGAGGACAAATTGAAGGAGTTTGAAGGATTGTACAACCCCATAATTGCACAGATTTATCAGGGTGCTGGTGGAGATGTGCCAATGGGCGGCGCTCCTGAAATGCCAAGTAGTGGCTACGGAAAATCTGGGTCTGGTGGCTCTGGTTCTGGGCCAAGATAGAAGAAGTAGACTAAATTTATGAACTGTCACTTGGGAAGTTCTGTTTTTGAGTATTTCTCATTTTTCTTATGCTTGAGTGACTGTCATATGATGCATAGGTTCAGAAATACTGCAAGAGATCATAAATAATGATGCAGATGTATATTTATTTTTCTAAATAAATTATTGTTCAATATTTTGTTTGAAAGTGTTACCTTGCAATAAAAATTTGTATGTTCTTTTCTACATCAAACAGCAGAATTCGAGTACCATTCCTATTATTATTATTATCATCGATGTATCTACAACAATACGGGATGTGACAATTCTTCTATATGATCTCTTCGAAGAGAACCTCAGAATTTCTGTATTGATTCAAGTCTGCTGATGGAAATAAGGAAATGTTCCTCCGAGGTTCATGCCTACCAAATGCAGCCCAATTAAACCACTGCAATTTTCCAGGGCGGTGAAGAAGGGGTTGATATTAGTGTTGTGGTCATGGCTTCCCATATTTTTATTGGAGATATGTGAATGAGGGCAGCTTCCCCACTGTCCGAAGGCAACTCACCGGAAAGATAATTAGTCGACACATCCAAATTGTACATTGAAGTGTTTATGATAAGACTCCCTGCACTGATAACAAACAACAGCACAAACAGCCCAAGATAACAGAATATATTCACTCAAGCAAGTCTCAACCAATTATATTACTAGAGAATGGAAAAGAAACAACCAAAATATTGATAACTCAAAAGATAGATCCTAGCAATTCGAGGAGCTGGGGGCCTCCCACAATGACACTATTTGATCTGTGTCATTCACCAAAATAGACCCTTTATTTATACTACCTTCATGACTATCTATTCCACTAACAACTTTGATTCCCTTCTCATACGTGGCTATAACCACTTCTTTAACAACCTACAGCAAGGCACCTTACACTCTTAACCCCTTTCTGTCCCTATTGTCCCTTATGCCCTTTGTATTGGTAAACATGCTTAATGGGAGGTCTATTAATAACAACCCCACCCACCCCCCCTGGAGAGCCACCTTGTCCTCAAGGTGGAAATGAGGGAATTGTTGCTGGATCACATTGTAAGCCTCCCATGATGCTTCAAAAGGAGTTAAGTCTTTCCATTTGATAAGTACTTCCTGAGAGCCATTTAATAAATTAAGTGCGGTCAGCCAACAACGATTCTATTTGAACAATGAGTTCCATATCCTCAGTGAGGCAGGATGGCAGGGGTTGGATGGGTACCAAAGGGTGCAAACTGCGTTTCAGTTGAGAGATGTGAAAGACGGGATGAATTCTAGCCGTAGGAGGCAGCTCCAACCTATAAGCCACCTGCCTAATCTTCTCTAGTATGGGGAAAGTCCCATAAAACCGAGGGTTGAGTTTTTCATTCAGTTTTTTGGCCAAGGACTTGAAACGGTACGGTTGGAGCTTCAAATATACCTAGTCCCCTGGTTGAAAATTAATATCCCGACGACAGAGGTCAGCAATTTCCTTCATTTGTGCTTGAGCTACAAACAAGTTATGCTTTAGTTCAGCCAATATGGAATTTCAGGCAGCCATTTGCTGGTTGACTTCTTCCACCGAGGAGGGGTAATCTAAAAACTTGAGGAAAGTGGGTGGATCCTTGCTGTAGAGGGCTTTAAAAGGGATCATTTTAATGGAGTTGTGATGTGTGGTATTGTACCAATATTCTGCCAAGACAGCCACTTATCCCACTGTTTTGGCTGCGAATTACAAAAACATCATAAGTAAGTTTCTAAACATCGGTTGACCACCTCTATTTGGCCATCGATTTGGGGGTGATATGCCAAACTGAACTTCAGCGAAGTGCCAACGGCCTTAAAAAGTTCCTGCCAGAAGTTGCTGATAAAAATCCTGTCGCGGTCCAAAACTATAGACTTGGGAAAACCGTGGAGTCGTACAATACCAGAGACAAAAATGGCTGCAACATCCTTAGCGCTGTAGGGGTGACACAGCAGAATAAATTGGTCGTATTTAATGAGTCGGTCCACTACAACCATTATGGTATCCTGTCCTTTTGCTTTTGGTAATCCTCCAATGAAGTCCATGCTAATATCTTCAAAAACCTGGGATGGAATGGGTAAGGGCTGAAGAAGACCTACTGGTTTGAGAGAAGAATATTTATGTGATTGGCAAATGGAACACCGTTGGACATACTCTTGCACATCCCTTTTAATACCGTCCCAAATTACTATATTCATCAGTTTCTTATATGTTCTGAAAAAGCTTGAATGGCCCCCTCTCGGGCTGCTGTGAAACTCATCTAAAAGCTTAGGAATGAACTTCGAATTTCTGAGCAAAACCAACCTGTTTTTGTAGATGAGACAGCCACGGCGAAAACCATACAAAGGATGACTGGTAGGGTCAAAAAGAAGGTCTTGTATGATTGCTTGTAGCTTTAGGTCTTGCTGTGCTTCAGCCGCTAACTCATCCCATTCAGAAAATTGTACTACCGAAATGGCTGCTAATTCAGCACCCTCTCCGCGTCTCGACAAAGCATCAGCCACTTGGTTTGAGTTTCTCGGTTGGTAGTGGATTTCGAAGGAGAACCCTAAGAGCTTGGAAATCCATTTCCATTGTTCAGGTGTTTTAACCCGCTGATCCATTAGAAACTGTAGACTGCGTTGGTCAGATTTAATGATAAATTTGCGTCCACTTAAGTAATGGCTCCACTTGTGGACAGCGAACACAATGGCCATCAGCTCCCTCTCGTATGCTGATTTCTATAAGGCTTGGTGGGAGAAGGCTTGGCTGATGAATGCAATGGGTCGCTAATTCTGGACCAGGACAACTCCAATTTCCTAACCTGATGCGTCTGTGTGTACCTCAAATGGAATATTGAAATCTGAAACTGCCAGCACCGAAATTGAAGTCATTGCCCTTTTAAGAGTTTCAAAGGCCTGTTGTGCTTGGTCATCCCATGCAAAAGAGTCCTTTCGCAGCAACTATGTTAACGGTTGCGCGATTAAACCATAATTCTGCACAAAATGGTGATAGTACCTAGTCAAACCCAAAAACCCCCGTAATGCTTTGATTGTGCATGGGACGGGCCAATTTAGCATTGAATCAATCTTCTGTGGATCAACTTCTACCCCTTTCGCTGAAATTAAATGACCCAAATAGTCCAATCTTTGTCGGCCAAACATACACTTCTTGTAATTGATTACCAATTCATGTTGGGTGAGGATCTGAAAAGCATGTCTCATGTGGCTTAAGTGAGTCTTCAAATCAGGACTGTAAATAAGGATGTCGTCAAAAAACACAAGTATGAATTTCCGCAAGACTGGTTTAAATATGGTATTCATCAAAGCTTGGAAGGTGGAAGAGGCATTGGTTAATCCGAAGGGCATGACCAGGAATTCATAATGCCCTTCATGTGTCCTAAGAGCTGTTTTGGGAACATCCTCCTCTTTCATCCTAATTTGGTGGTAGCCGGATTTGAGGTCCAATTTCGTGAAAATGGCTACCCTTGATAGTTCATCCAACAGTTCGTCAATGGAGGGAATTAGAAACTTGTCAGGTATAGTGATATTATTTAGGGCCCTGTAGTCCACACAAAAACGCCAGCTTCCGTCTTTTTTCTTAACCAACAATACAGGACTAGCAAAGGGACTAGTGCTGGGTTGTATTATCCCTTCCACCAGCATCTCACCCACCAACTTTTCTATTTCATTTTTTTGGGAGTAGGAGTATTTGTATGGGCGAATGTTAGGAGGTTTGGCATTGGCTGCTAAGACTATGGCATGATTAGTGGGTCTCTTGGGTGGGAGTGGAGTAGGCTGTTCAAACAGATGGCTAAACTGATTTACAACTACTGCTATTACCGGATCCATAGGTTCCTTTGCTTCTTCTTCCTTGACCCCCATGGAACAAAACTCAATCACATATCCCGCATCCTCTTGCTGTAGGGATTTCATCATTGCTTTTAAGGACACAACCGTCTTGACTAATGATGGATCCCCTTGTAAAGCCACCCTATTTCCTTCACTAATAAAGGCCATTGTCAGATTCCTCCAGTTTGCACACACATCACCCAATGTACTAAGCCAGGAAACCCCTAATACGACATCTGGCCCCCCTAACTCAAACGGAAAATAGTCCTGGCACACTTCAATCCCCTGTATCCTCAATTTTACTCCCCTACAAATTCCCTCCCCTTTGATAGTAAACCCATTTCCCACCATCACTCCAAACGATTTTCCCTTTTCCACTGCTAAACCTAATTTTTACACCAGGTCATGCGAAATGAAATTGTGGGAAGCCCCACTATCGACCAGCACAATCACCTCTGTACTTCCAATCACCCCTTTCAACTTTAAGGTTTTATCGGTGGTTACCCCAACGATTGAGTGCATAGACAGGGCCAATGGATTACCTTCTTCGTCGTTTTCTGAGGTAGGTTCAAGCGTGCTTTCGTCGTTTTCGGTCACTTTGTCGTCGGTGACCAGCAAGATCTGGATTGATTTGCTCCTGCAGTGATGGTTGGGTCCGTATTTCTCATCACAGCAGAAACAAAGGCCCTTTTCTCGTTTTTGCTACAGCTCAGCGTCGGACATTTGTCGGAAAGTATCCCCGCGAAAGTTCTGTGTCATCACGTCGCTGAATCGATTTCTGTCATGAAATCGATTTAGGGAAAATAGGTGACCTGAATTTGGGTTTCGTGTTGGGTTAGTCCAATTTGGGCGAATGGATTCTGGGCTTGGGTTTGGGCTTGGGGTGACCATAGTGTAAGAGTCCAGCTTGTGTCCTCGGGCTTTAACAAACTTGGGTCTGTTTTTGTCTAAGACCCAATTTCTTTCTTCCACGTGATGGGCCTGGTCCATCAATGCAAACAGGGACATGGGTTGGGTCAAACGAATTTCAGCCTTGATTTCTTCTTTTAACCCATTTGTAAATACCCCCATCAGTATATCTTCCCCTACCTCACACAAAGGAGCTGCGTGAGCTTCAAAATTTTCCCTGTACTCTGTCACTGTACTAGTCTACTTCAAAGCTACCAGGGCTTTGTAAGCTGATCCTTTAAATGATGGTCTGAATCTCTCCACCACTACCGTCTTAAATTCTGTCCACGAACCAATAGGTGCTTTGGACTCTATCCATTGATACCAGTTCAGGGCACGACCTTCCATACACACTACGGGTGCTGCCACTTTTTCTCCTTCCTCATATTGATTCACCGAAAAATACCGGTCAGCTCTAAATGTCCATCCATATGGATCTTCCCCATTGAATATGGGTAGTTCTAATTTTTTTTAACTTTCGAGTTCTCTCCCCCCTTGTTCTTATCACTTCCCCTACTGTTTGCAGGATCAGAGTTAGATGCCTCCCCTTTATCGTTATTCAGATTTGCATCCCTCTCTTCCCTTCGTCTCATCCACTCGCGCAGCTTTGATAAGTGCCCCTTAATACTCCCTAGCTCTTCCCTTACAGTTCCCATTTCTTTCTCAACGTTCCCCATCCCCTTTTCCAAACCTTTAACTATGTTCTCCATCTTCGATTTAACCATTACCCAAACGAAGCTCTGATACCACTTGATAAGACTCCCTGCACTGATAACAAACAACAGCACAAACAGCCCAAGATAACAGAATATATTCACTCAAGCAAGTCTCAACCAATTATATTACTAGAGAATGGAAAAGAAACAACCAAAATATTGATAACTCAACAGATAGAGCCTAGCAATTCGAGGAGCTGGGGGCCTCCCACAATGACACTATTTGATCTGTGTCATTCACCAAAATAGACCCTTTATTTATACTACCTTCATGACTACCTATTCCACTAACAACTTTGATTCCCTTCTCATACGTGGCTATAACCACTTCTTTAACAACCTACAGCAAGGCACCTTACACTCTTAACCCCTTTCTGTCCCTTATGCCCTTTGTATTGGTAAACATGCTTAATGGGAGGTCTATCAGATTACTAAAGATGCAGGAAGCTCGTCTGGAAAACAGATTGTTATTTAAATTGAGGCCCATAGATTTGCTTTGTCCTATTTCTTGTGGAACTTTGCCTGTGAAAAAGTTGTGGGACAGGTTTACATTTCTTAGTGAAGTGTAGTTGTGGAAGAAGGAAAATGGAAGTGCTTCTGTTAGAATGTTCTCATCTAGCCGGAGATGAGGTGGGACAATTCAGATGGAATGACTCCAGGAAAGTGATTGCCAGAGAGGTCGAGGATTCAAAGGCCGGTGAGATTTGAAAGAAAGGGCGAGAGAGGTCCAATTAGTCCACAGTCTGGTAGAAGAAGCTGAGCTAGTCTGTGATGGTGTTTGTCGCATCTGACACCTCCGAAGCTGCAAGAATCCGTATCTTCTTCCCAGTCAGTTAGCGTGCTATTTGGATCAAACATCACAGTGCTTTTGAAGGCTAGAAAAGCAGCTTTGTCGCTAAGCAAAGAGTGGTGAACATTATACTTGCTATGATAATGATCAGTTGTTGCCTGACTTGTAGTTGAAGTCAAATGTTAGAGAAGCATGAAGATGGCTGCAATGAACGCCATCTTGGTTAAATTTCAAGAGCCAGGTAATAATTTGTTCTTCTGCTTTGATTTTTCTTCTATAAATAGATTCAAGTACACAAAGATGGTTTTGACTGCTGGCTATGATTTGTGAAGAGAATTAAAATACTTTTTCGAGCTTGGTCATGGATTTGCAATTATGATCAATAGATTTTCAATGCTAAAGAAACTTTGTCTAAGATATGGTAGGCACAAACAAATGAGAATCATGGTTGTGTGTGTTTTGACCATATTCAACTATATATTTGATGGGAGTTTTTATTTAACTCCACAACCCTGATATTTATTTATATTGCCTCATTTCATTGTTTTATTGGGTTATATATATGCTTGGTTTAATGACTTGCTATTGACTATACTTACTTCGTTGTAGGAAGACCATTTTACAATCACTTACTCTCTTAAAATGTTAAATTCGAAGGTAAAATCGGATGAAAATCCAACTTTCTATTCATTCGTGGGATCCTGCAATTCTGGGGACTACCACAGCTCCTCTCTTCTTGAGTCTATACTTTAGAATTCAATTATAATTTTACAAGAAAATATATATATTCATTAAATAATTCTAGTGTTAGCAATGCTAGTGTACTACAGTTCTTGCAGATTAAGATTACAGAATTTGTTTATATTCAGATTGCAGCTACTGGGAGTATGTATACCATTCTTCTCTGTCTTCGTTTAGAGGAGAACCTCAAGATTGATGTCTGTATTGGTTTAAGTCAGCTGACGGAAATTAAGTAGGCAATGTTCCACCAAGGTCCATGCCAACCAAATGCACCCGAAATAAACCAGTGCAGTTTTTCAGCGCGGCGAAGAAGGGATTTATATTAGTGTTGTGGTAATGACTTACCACATCGATATATGATAATTCGATATATGCAAGTAAGGGAAGCTTCCCTAAAATATCCGAAGCCAACTCTCCAGATGATTGTAAGTTGTAACTCACATCCAGAATAAGCAATGAAGTATTAACTAAAGATGCAGGAACTGTCCTGTAAACCCATTGACAGATAAATTGAGGTTCCAGACCCGAGGACTATGCCATATTCCTTCAGGAATTTTTCCCGTGAAGAAGTTGTGGGATATGTTTACATCTCTTGGTAAAGTGAAGTTGTAGAAGGAGAACGGTGAATTGTTTCTGTTAAATGGTTACAAGAAAGGATAATGACCAGAGTTCAGAAAGGAGAGCGAATGACTCTGTTATTGGACCCTGTAAATTGTTCCCATCTAGCCGGAAATAATGGAGGCGTGTTAGGTGGGAAAATTCAGGTGCAATGACTCCATACAAGTGATTGTCGAAGAGCTCTAGGAGGCCAGTAAGAGCTGAAAGAAAGGGCGAGAATGGTCCGATTAGTCTGCAGCCTGATAGATCAAGTTCAGCTACACGGTGATGTTGTTTGTTGCACGCGACGCCTGTGAAGTTGCAGACATCAACGTCCTCTTCCCAGTTAGTCAGCGTGACATTTGGATCAAATTTTACAGTGCTTTTGAACACCAGAAGAACCGCCTTGTCGCTAAGCAAAGATCTGTTGCATGACTTGTACTTGAAGTCAAAAGTTGGAGAAGTATAAAATTGCTGTAAGGAACACCATCTTGGTTAAATTTTAAGAGCCTGGTAAAAGTTAGTTCTTCTGCTTTGATTTTGTTTCTGCTTCTATAAACAGATACAAGTACAAGAAAGAAAGAATGGTTTGAGTTTAGGCTACGATTTGTGAAGAGAATGAAATACTTTTTTGAGCTTCATCATGGATTTTCAATTATGATGAATAGATTTTAAATGTAAGCCCTAGACATGAGCTCTTAGAACAGGATTCACTCACAAACGAGTATCATGGTTGTGTGTGTTTTGACCATATTCATTGGTTTAGTCATTAGTGGGTAATATATGCTTGGTTTAATGACTAGCTCATTGATCATACTCACTGGGTGGTAAGTAGAACCTTTTTACAATTACTCTCTTAGAATGTTTAAATTTAAAAAGTATGAAACAAAACTCTTCATCAGGAGATAGATGAGGCCATTCAGGTGAGATGGAAAGAAAATCCAACTTTTCATCACTCGTGTGATCTAAGGATTCGGGAGATACTATGACTCCTCTCTTCTTGATAATTCATACATTCTTTATCAGTGTATGGACAATTATCTCTCAAGCACAGGCTTAGGTTCGACCTCAATGTAAAAAACATCGAGCACCTAAACGCCTATTTTCATTCAAGAACTACTAGATCATTTCTTTCAAGCTTTTCCCTAATTCTCATAGTTGTTTAAGATTTCACATGTAGAAGCTAATTCTTAACAACTTAAGTCATCAAATCTTAGAGAAAGATGAAAATAGAGCTTTTAAAGATTAAATTTGCTTCCTCTACGGATTAAAACTTATCTGGCCTCTACTTTTCTAGGACCAACTTTTGAAAGAGAATACGATATGAAGGTTATATATCCTATAAATTAAAGCAAAAACTGATTTCATGAACACTTAGAAAAGCCACCTGAATCTAGCTCTCAACCATCTATCCATACTTTCAACTGTCAAACTAATTTCTGGATTTGAGCCTTCATTTCATTGAGAATTGAATAATCTTCGATGCTGATTCAATAGCATTCAACATCATTTAACTTTATCAACTGTACAGTTTCAAGAATCCTGGAAGAATAATCTTCCGTAACTATGTGACTCATCATCCATTTCTGGCATTCCAAATTCCCTCTCATTCCCACAAACTTGAAGCTTGACACTTGATACCTTATCATTACCCAACATGTGTCATGCTCACGACCTCTAATTCTAATGATTCAAAAAAAGAGTAAATTACTTTTTCCCACCCAAACAATGGTTTAACCTACCCACACACTTTTAAAATATCACTTTATTACCCAAATTTATATTCCGTTTTTTATTTCGACATTGTTGCGACCCCACACCACCATCGTTCTCTTCCCCGATCATCACTCACTAAAACCTCTCAAACCCTACTCTCGTCGACCTCATCAATCGTCGACAATTGAACGATTAGGGTTTGTGAAGCCACCCCTCCTAAGTCAAATTCTGATCAATCTAACCTTCCACCACCAAAAACTTATTGACATTCCCTCTTCAAAAACTCTAGCAGTCTGAATCAAGTTTGTTTTTTGTTTATCATCGGAATATAAATTTAGGTAATAAAGTAGTATTTTAAAAGTCCGTAAATGAGAAAATGTTATTAAGACATTATTTGGGTGCAAAAAAGCCATTAACTCTTCAAAAAAAAAAAAATTCATAATAATGCACGCAAATTTGAGAAAAATTAACGTAAGATTTTGTCAGCAATGCGTTAGACTCGAGCCGAACTCTTGCTAACAATTAGAATCTTCCTTAACATATGCTTTCACTACACAGTTAATATAAGTAATTAAAATTATGTGACAAAGATGCCAAAGACAATAAGAGATAATGTGTTTTAAACAAGATCAGGATTATGTGATCTTGTGTTCAGAAAAGATAATTAGGCGATCGGATGCTTGTAGAAAATACTTTAAAAAAGAGAAAAGAAGTGAGCATCCAATTCATCAGCAACTTTATTTAGCTCACAGAAAGTCGATAAATCTAATGGCTTTTGAAAAAATAAAATAACAATAACTCTTTATGCTTTATTCTTGAAACCACCAGAGGGACCTAGTCAATGCTGCTAGTTTAAGCAATTAAAAGCGGAAAACCTAACTGATACCTTCCATCCATTTGAAGAAACAAGAACAAACAACTTTCTATCAAATGGTCATGAATAAAATAAACACACATGATTTTGATCATATCAGAGCTAATATATATATATATATATATATATAAAACACAAAGTATGCAGAATTTGAGAAAGATAAGCCAAGAATATGAAAGAGATTATCGATAAAGTGAGCTAAGGTAGAACTCATTCCCAAAAGCTAGTTCGAAGAATGGGAGAATTCAAACACATATATAAATCATAACTATCTACCAATTTGATAATTTAGGATAAATTCAACTTCAATACCTTCCCTCACACTCAGCGTACATGGCCGAGTCCAAACTCATCAAAGTGAGTTTGGGTAGAACTCAATCTCAAAAGCTATCTCAAAGGAGGAGAGAACTTAACCACATATATCTACTATAATAATCCACAAACTTGGCAATGTGAGAGAAATTCAACTTCAACAATTATAATATTCATCAAGAAAACAAATCAATATTTGGTTTGCATAGTTGTGAGTTTGCTATTATTTTTTAAACTTACTTAATAGCTTAAGCTTTTTAAGTCCAGTGGGTACATCGCAAGCTTCAAAAGTCAGATTTTGAAGTCAATCACTGCTACAGTGAAAATTACAGCACCTGAGACACATGAATAATAATCTAACAAAATGCTATCTTTAAGCTACTGCAATTTGGACCGTCTTTTCTGTTCATAATATATTTATACTATTAAAATAAACCGAAAGTTCCTTTTACACTATCTTGATGTTTACTAGACCACCCTGGTAACCTGTATGAGTCACTCATTTTGATTCCATCTGAAAAGAACAGCATATTTCATATCATTTCCATTCACTCTCTACAGGAAACCTGAACCCCATATAATATAACATCTTACAGGCTTGTTAGAACAGCTCAACCATACCCTAAAAACCTCTCCAATCATATCCTAAAAGTTTCCATAACCAACGAAAATTAGAAAAATAAATAAAAGATCCAAAGACTGTAAATGGAGGTAAGGTTTCTCGCATGGTTCTTATTTATATTGTGTACTCTTTGTTTAACATGTTTGGGGTTTGAAGGCTTTCCCACATCAAAAGTTGAAGATTTCAATCTTACGGAACCAAAATTTGGAGGACAGCTTCATGGTATGCAATCTTCTTTTTTATATAGTTTTTGTATAGAGAGAGCTAAAAAAAATTTCTCCAGAGTGGTTAATGATTCATCGGTTTTTCGACAGTGAGACATGCAGCTGCAAATATCTCAATTGGATTATATGCAGAAAGCGAAAGAAGAGGATTAGAGGGAAATCATGATATTATTAATGAAAGAAAGGGACAGAAAGGAAAGGGAACCTATGGCGGTGGAAATCCGGCTCATCATCCACGCAAAAATAGAAGTCCAGCTTCACTATCATCAAGTATTTGTTTCATGTCTACTGCTGTGATAAACATAAGCTTGGCAGCTTTCTTAGTAATATTGCTGCTTGGGGTGTTTTAACCTTCAATAAGCAACAGGCCAACACTTAGAAGGCCTGCCTATCTATCAATAGTTTCTGGGATTTTATTTGTTTCATGAGCATCTCTCCTTTTCATTCATGGAAAGCCATCATGTTATAATGTGAGCAAGGTTTGTGATAAATTCTTATTATTTTATTAAATAGTGTTTTAAGGCTACTTTGTCATCCACAATTACGTTTTATCGCCTATAACTCATGGATAATATTACATTTATAACCTAATTTACAAACTTTTTTTACAATCTCGACATGACAACTTGTAATGGTCTCGTTTTTCTATTACGTGTCCCATCTATTCAATTATAAACGGACCAATTGCAAATTTACACGTTAACACGTCGGTGAGAAAAAATTTGTAAAATTGAATTGTGATAACCCGTTGCTTTATAAGTCAAAGCAAGAACTTCGGGTAACAATTTGACCGGCCTTAATAGCATGACCAAAGCTAAAAACGAAAGGAATGAGAATACACTGTGGGCTCCAAATCTTAAAAGGCCAAGACCTAATTAAAGAGTATTTGTTATTTAGATTGACCTTTCATTAAATTTCTTGGCTTTTTACAATTTCAAATAAAAGATTATTAAAAAAGACTATTCACATGAAAACATTTTTTTTTAATCAGTTTCTTTTAAATTTTTTTTTTTTTTTTTTTTTAGAATGATGCTCTTGGCCTCCCTACATTTGATCTCTTTAGACCCCAATTATTATTAAATTTTTAATTACAATTTTGTCCTTTTAAAATTATTAAATAAGATATAAGAAAGTTATACGTATCTAAAAATTTTGTTTTCTCTCTCAATCGTAATCCCTAATTATATTTTCAAATAATGAAGACGAAATTTATACAATTGAAAAAGTTTGATCAAAATATATAAGTACAATGAAAATGGAATGTATGTTTTTCAATGTAAGTTATTTTATTAATTTTTCTTACATTTTTCTTCTTTTCACCTTCTCTAAAATTTATAAGTTAATTTGGTGCATTCAATTTATCACTAGGGTCATATCATATGTATTGGATAAATACACCCATGATGAAGGGGTGTGAGAAGTGGAAACTGCCAAAGACAGTCTCTCACGAACCGTTCCCATATAAAGGAGGTTTTTTTTTAGAAAAGTTACACACGGTCACTCTCAAAAACGCAAAAGAAATTACGTTCTCTCTCTCTCTAGAATTGGAAACAGAAATACGATTTGTGGTTTTTCTTCCAGATTACTTTGTTGCTTCAGAGATAGAGAAAGAGGTATTTATGTTGTGTAATTCATTGTAGTATTTTATGTAGAAATGTGATTGCAATGGTGACTATGATCTTGGGATAATGTTAGGATATATGTTTACTATTTAATTTCCAACATTGGTATCAGAGCCGTGGTTCATATTGTTTGAAATTCATACTGTAATGTTGAGCATGTTATTGGTTTGTCAAATGCAGTTCTGATTTTTAAATTTGTACGTAAAAAGTTATCTTTTTGATAATGATTATTAGACCATTAAATTCCTTATGAAATTATGAAAAAAATGGTTTTTGATTCATAAAAAATGGAGTAAAATGACTAGATATGCCTCTTTGAAGTTTCGGGTTTCGAATAGGTTGATTTCCGGGTCGGGTACCTAGTTGCAGACCGGACAGGTTGAAGAAACACAAACCGACACGGCGTTTTTTATCACCCTTATGAAGACATGTCGTTTTTAATCCTGTTAGTTTTTTTAAAAAAAAATTTAAATAGGGTGGGTGGTGAGACTTGAACCCAAGTCTATGGTTGAAGCCCAAGACTCTAACCACTGGGCTAATTTTGTTTTGGTGTTAACTATATTCACAAAGCCATTATATTCCTATCGCCCCCAACCATAATCCAAATAAAAAATGGGTCAAGTTGACCCATGGACCCGACCTATATGACCGAACGGGTTAGTCACACCCGGTAATGAGTCAAACCCGACCCGTAAAGTCAAACGGGTCAGTCAAACCCGGTCAACACCCGACCCGCGAGTCAACAAGGTCAACGGCCAACTCGGGTCAGGATAGACCCGGTTTAGTGTGAAAACGGGTTGACCAACCCGTATTGTGAGTGAGCGCGTAGCGCGCGCGTGGAAGCTCCTGCGGCGCGTGTGGGCGCGTGGGGCTCCTGTCGGATCGTTGCCGCTTCTGGACGGCGCGTGGGGGGTGTGGCTATCCTGCCGGCGTGTGGGGGCACGTGAAGTATTGTAATTTTTTTTTTTTGCTGTAAAGAATAAAAATGCATATGGTATATTTTTATGAGTCTAATTTTGTTATTGAACATAAACACGTGTATTATTTATCAAATATAGTCAACCTTTATTTGATAATAAATAGTTTTTTTGTATTTATTACAGAAAAATGTTACGTTATAGACGTGCAATGGTTGCTAGAACACCCGCTCAAAGGGAAAGGGTTATGAACATGTTTAGAACTCTACAAACTCACACATTGATTTTAAGAGACACAGAGGATGAGTTGGTGTAACTCGTAAATCATTTCATTCATGTGAATAAAAAGATTCAGGAAATGTCTGGATAGGCGGATTAAGGAAGATGAGTCGAAATATCAAGTTCTAAGAGAGACTCTTAGTTACCCTAATCTCGTTGGTTCCTTGATATGGTTTGGACCAAGCTGAAAGTTCTAACTTTAAAGATGACAATAAAAATTATAGACGTTTGGTCAACAATTATATCAAGGAGTACATAGATTGGGGTGCAAAAAAGACAGCTGGTGTATCTATAGGAGTCTCCACTCGTAAAAGACATCACAAGAAACTGGGAGTTCCCCTGTCTAGGGTTAATTACAAGTTAGATAAAGACCTTAGGATAAAGATTATCAGATCCTTCCCAGTTTTAGGAATGTGGCTGTACACTTAATTTTTTTTTTTTTGTTTTGGAATTTGTTTGTTTTAATTTTATTACAAGTTGAATTATATTTACATAATGAAATTAATTTTGTTTATTAAAATTTAAAATTTTATGTGAATTGATGTTGATTTATATTTATAAAATTGTGTCTAAATATATTTTTTAGAATTGCAATTAATTATATCTATGATAATTGGAAATTGGAATTTTGAGATGATGTTGGACATTGTAACTTTTGATTCCAAATCTAATATATATATTATTGGTATAATTAATTAATGAACATGTATGTTCCAAGATTGAATAACATGCATTATCCAATGTGTAATTTTGTTTAGAAATGGCATCTGCATCTAAGAACATTGTCGTCGAACTAACAAAGGAGAAAAATTTAACGGCGACAATTATGAGATATGGAGCATGAAAATCCAATATGTTTTGGAAGAACAAGAGGTTTTTGAAGCTCTTACTACAACCATGGAAGAGCTGAAGAGGGAGTCACGGCTCAACATAGACGAGACCGTGCAGCTTATGACATATGGAAGAAGAAGAATCCATTTCTCGCATTACTTTGTTGAGCAACATGGACAATAATCTCATGAAAAAGTACGGGATTACGAATTAGCAAAGGACATGTGGTCCGCACTTGCTACAAAGTTTGGCGTACGTCCATAACCAAACTCCGGTCACCACTATCAAGTTTGACACATATAAAAAGAAGCCTGAACATACTATGAGAGTACATTTACGGCATTTGTCAAACATGATAAGTGAGTTGAGAGATGCAGGTCATGTCTTAACTGATGACAACAGGTTCAAGCTGTCATAAGATCATTGCCTCAAAATTGGGAACATATGAAAATACACCTTACCCACAATGAGGGCATCAGAAATTTAGAAGATGTCATACGCCATTTGGAACTGGAAGAAGATCGCCTTAATGCGAGTAAGGCAAATACTGATGTGTATATTGCTGGTTCCAGTTCACATGGTGGGAAGGGATTTAAACGAAATTCCAAGATGGATCCCAAAGAAAAGGCAATACTGAAAAGGCTCAAGGGAAGAGAGAAAGTTCTTCAAACACGGAAAAGGAAAGCATCCTGCCAGAAAGAGGAATATGGCAAAGGTGAAATGCTATAATTGTGGTAACAAGGGACATTTTGCTCGCGATTGTAGCGAGCGAGAAGGTAAATTACTTGTTTGCACAAGTAAGTTATATAAATGTTTCCAGTTCTGTTTTTCTAACTGAGTCTCATCCTTTGTGGACTGTAGATTCAGCAACAACAGACCACATAGCGAAAGACAAGAGTACTTTTGTGGAATTTCGACGAATACCACGGGAAACAAATGTTATATGTAGGTAACAATTCAAAAGTGGAAGTTAAAGGGATCGGCCCATGCAAATTGATCATGCGTGGAGGTCGAATCCTATACCTACATGACGTGTTATATGCACCCGATATTCGTCGAAATTTGATTTCGTATTAGAACTGTTAAACTTGGTTTTAATTTAAATTTTTCCAATACTGGTGTCCATTTATTTTTGGACACAACATACTATGGTTGTGGTTATTTTTCCGATGGTTTTATAGTACTTGTGTTGCTTATAATAATATTAATGTTTGTTTTTCCTTTATTACATCTTCTAATAATGATGATGTGAATGTATGGCATGCAAGCTTGGCCATATTGGCCAACAACGAATGAATATACTAGCAAGGAAGGCTTGTTAGGATCCTTAACAAAGTAGACTTGACTACTTGTGAACATTGCCTAGCTGGACAAAACAGCAAGAAAACCATTTGGAAAGCGATAAGAGCTGAAGTTCCATTGCAACTAATTCATTCTGACAATGTGGTCCAATGAATGTGAGGGCTAGACATGGGGCTGTTTATTTCATCACATTTATAGAAGATTTCACTCGATAGGGTAGTTTTCTTGATTTCTCAAAAATCAGAAGCTTTAGAATACTTTCAAAAGTTTAAAAACTTAGTTGAGAATCAATTAGATAAAAGATAAAAGTTCTACGAACCGATCAAGGACGTGAATATTTATCTGATCAGTTCAGAAATTTTGTGATGAAATGGGAATAGAACGTCAATTAACTATTCCAAGACTCCGCAACAAAACGGTGTTGCAGAAGAAGAAAACAGAACCTACTTGAGATGGTGAGGTCTATGATGGCATAAGCAAACTTGCCCATCACTTTTTGGGGTGATGCCTTATTGACTGCCACATATATCCTCAATCGAGTACCATCAAATCTATTAAACCACCAATGAGTTATGGACAAATCAGAAACCCGATTTGAGTCTCCTAAAGCCATGGGGATGTGCTGCCTATGTTCATGATCCTTCCCTAAAATATGGAAAATTAGGTCCAAGGGGGAAGAAATGTATCATAAGATATTCGAACATCCAAAGGGATAAGTCTTCATAGGAGAACAAGAAAGTGGTAGCTCACTGAGTTTGAATCACGAGATGTCACATTCTTAGAAACCGATTTTCCTAAGAAGGGCGAAATAGGTAAAGACTTGTTTCTATATGAAACACAAGACCAAGGCAATTCTGTTGCCGACAATCAGTTGGTTATACTTATCCAGTGGGAGCAATATGGAAGTTGATGAATCCGTTTCAGATCCTCCATCATTCCCTACTAGCGATCCAACTTGATAGCTGGTCCAAGTGGGAGTACACTAATCAATCTCCAATACGCGATCAAACAGGAAACAAGTCCATGTCGACGATTTGAGATTGAGGGGGAAATTTTTCTAGTTACTCCACAAGATGACGAAGAGCCAAGGAATGTAAATGAGGCTCTCAATTGCCCTTTTAAGGAAAAATGGATGAAAGCAATGGAAGAAGAATTGAGTCTATGAAATCAAACCAAGTATGGGAATTGGTTGATTTACCGAAGGACGCAAAGCATTGGGAACAAGTGAGTTCTCAAAATCAAGCGTAAAGCTGAGGCAGTATTGAAAGATACAAAGCTCGCTTAGTCGCGAAGGGGTATACACAACAAGAAGGAATAGATTATGAAGAAACTTTTTCACCTGTGGGTTTACCTCAATCTGACTATTCTAGCTATAGTTGCTAGCAGGATCTTGAATTGCATCAAATGGATGTAAAGACCGCTTTTCTCAATGGAGAATTACAAGAAGAAATCTATATGGATCAACCAATAGGTTATTAGAGAAGGTCAAGAACACAAGGTGTAGACTTTTAAAGTCAATTTATGGCCTCAAGCAGTCCTCAAGACAGTGGTATATTCGATTCATAATGCGATAATGTCGTATGATTTCAAAATGATAAATGAAGATCATTGTGTATATACAAAGAGATCCAATAACAAATTTGTTATATTATCATTATATGTTGATGATATACTATAGCTGGAAATGATAAGAGATTTGTCAATGAAATCAAAGGATGGTTATCATCTCATTTTGAGATGAAAGATATGGGTGAAGCTGCATTATTCTTGGAGTCAAGATTTCAAGAGATCGCTCAAGAAAATTAGTATCTCTTTCACAAGAACCATACATTAAGAAAATTCTTGAACGATTCATATGCAAGATTGTAAACCCATAGAACCCTATCGCGAAAGGCGAGACTTTAAGTCGTAAAATGTGTCCGAAGACTCCACAAGAAAAGGAACAAATGAAGAATGTTCCTTACAAAGTGTTGTTGGAAGTCTCATGTATGCCATGATGTGCACTAGAGCCGACATCTGTTATGCCATGTGTTGGTAAGTAGATACCAGTCCGACCAGGACAAGCACATTGGAAAGCAGTGAAGAGAATCTTAAGATATCTAAAGGGACAGCTGATTTCTCATTATGTTATCAAGGAAATGATTTACACTTGAGAGGTTACACCGATGCTGATTGGGGAGGAGATTTAGATGAGAGGAAATCTACTTCGGATATGTTTTCTTACTAAATGGCGGGGCCATATCTTGGAGCAGTAAGAAACAATCATGCATAGCCTTATCTACAACGGAGTGAGTTTGTAGCATTTTCAGCTGCAGTACAAGAAGCCGTTTGGTTAAGACGGTTCATGAATCATCTGGGAATAATTAATGTTGCATTAAACCAGTAAGAATAAACTGTGATAGTCAAGCAGCAATAGCATACACTAAGGATCCCAAATATCATGGTAAAACGAAACACATAGATATCAAATATAATTTGTGCGAGACTTGGTGGCACAAAAGGAGGTGAACATGAGTACATATCTACGCATGACATGGTTGCGGATCCATTCACAAAGCCTATACCAAGAGATCTTTCAATAGACATGTTAGATCTCTAGGCTTACGTAGGTGTGAAGTGCTTATACTTTGAGATTTCCCAAAATTGTTCACATTGTGTATCAATATTAAATAACAATATTGTCAGCTCAATTAAGATTTATGGAACATACATAAGAAGTATATATATATATACATATTAGTTATGTAAATATTATATATGTCATTTTTAAAAGCATGTCGGACAGTTAAAGATTGGTCTTCTCACACAGGCAATCGCCTCCATTACTTCGTAGGGATGGAGATGAGACGATTTTAAGCTTATATCTGGTGATAATAGAGAGCCAAGCTTAAAAAGTCAACGTCGCCTAAAACGAAAATTAAAATATGTCATAATGAAATGTGACCATAAGTGATAAATGACCACTTTATCTGTCTAATTGCTAGATTAGAGTTCTGATGAATTAAAAGTATGTAAAGTGAACTCAAGTTAGACATTAGGTATGTCTGAACTAAATCTGTACAGCTACAAGAAAAGAGACATGCACTCCATGGGAAAGGAGGAATGCTATAGCATATGATTCATACACCATGTGCAAAACATTGACCAAAGGGTAATGAAAGTCAAAATCTCAACTTTAACATTGTGTGAGACCCTGAGTTTTTAAGAATAAAATCTCATAGAATACCCTTGTTACTCTATTCTGTTTCTTGAAAACTTCATTTAATGATTGCTATCTTAGAGTGTTACCAAAGGATTAAGATAAATTCAATCTGCTGGGACATTTCTAGAAAAGCAAGTAAATGAAAGTTGCAAGAATCGAGAAAAGAGGAAGATTACGATTTTAAATTATACATTATAATCACGTGTATTCATTGGTCGACCAATTATGTTTACTTTTATGTAAAGATAGAACATAATTATGAATAACACGGATTTTTTTGTAAATGAGATTGTTAGAAAAATGTGATAAGTAATCTAGGGTATTGCATACAACATAACAACTGAGTTTCACAATTCGAGAAGTTATATACTCCTAACAGATTTATGACTAACGTGCACTCGAAGTATGCATGGTCACACGGCATATAATAAAGTATGAACCTTAAAGAAGCACAGAGTCTCATCATGTGTGTGGGGAGATATTGGATAATACACCATGATGAAGGGGTGTGAGAAGTGTAAACTGTCAAAGACAGTTTCTCACGAACCTTCCCATATAAAAGGAAGGTTTTTTCTTTTAGAAAAGTTACACACGGTCACTTCAAAAACGCAAAAGAAATATACGCTCTCTCTCTCTAGAATTTGAAAAACAGAAATACGATTTGTGGTTTTTCTTCCAGATTACTTTGTTGCTTCAGAGATAAGGAAATGAGGTATTTATGCTGTGTTAATTCATGTAGTTCATTTATGTACAAAGTGATTGCAATGGTGACTATGATCTTGGGATAATGTTAGGATATATGTTATTCTATTTAATTTCCAACAATATGATTTATGAAATCAGATATTTTCGTACCAAAGTAGCGAATAATTTTGAGTTTGTGTTGGTGTTGGCAAGGGCGGAACCAGGAATTTAGTTTGGGTAGGGCATGAAAGTATTTTCAAAATATAGATAGTATATTGGATGAATATTGATGGTTCAAAAACATTCATTAATTGAAAATAATCATACTTTAGGGGATAATATGTAAATAGTGGCTGTCTTCTAAATTCTAATATGTAGAGATTATGATTTTCTTTATTCAAGACTGATAAAATAGAATATTTTTCTTTAATGTTAGGAAGTGAAACTATAAATATGTATAAAATAAATACGTGGGCTTTTAATATATAAAGATTATTATATTGTTTTTTAAAACAATCTTTAGGTGGCTTTCTTGAAATTGGACTGATATGGTAAAGATAAAAACTTTAGGATCAATACAAAATTCAGTCAATTTAGTAAATAATTTAAAAAAAAATACGACCCCGGCTGTAGCCGGGTCTGCGACTCTGCAATACACTGGGGACTGGTTCGCCCGTGTTGGAACTTGGAAATACAGTAAGATTAACTAAAATAAAATAAAAATAAAATGATGCAAGCTAAAATGATTTGGAAGAGATAATAGCTACTTTGGGCTCTTAACCCTTTTAACAAAGTTCCGATTTCATTCTTTTTAAGCCCATTTATTAATACAATAATCCCTCTTATTGGGCCTCTGTCATGAAGTCCATATTAACGATCGTGTTCTATTGGCCCCATTTTAGAAATACTACCTACATTCTGTTAGGATAACTACCAATAAATTTACCATGTGATTGAAAAATGATATAACTTGAATTAAAAAAAAAAAAAAAATTAATCTGTAATAAATCAATAAATAGAAAATATGCATTTTTTATTATAAAAGTACAAAATTTTAAAACCTAAAAATATTATTTCAATTTTTAATCTTATGTATATTAAGATTCGAAAGTAAATTCTTAGTATATGTAAAGAGGAGTTTGAGATTCTTCAAAAAAATAAAAATAGACGATAGTCCCAAAATGCAAGAATATAAAACTCATTAATTACATATTTGAAACCAACAGGAATTAATATCGTCTAAGTAAGAAATTAAAGTTGGTGTAATTAATTATTGGGAGCATTATAAATTTGTAAAATAAGTCCTTTATATAAAAGTAGACGACTTTTTTACGTTTGTCTTAATGACACTTTCTCATTCAAAAGTTTCAAAATACAACTTTTCACCAAAGTTCATATTCCATTAATACCCAAAATACACTTCATTTCCAACGAGGTTTAACGAGTTACTGAAACCAAGATAAGAGGGATTTTGTAAAGTGGAGGCTGGTGGTTCGAATGTGATCAAATGGTGGTGACCGATTGAATATTGCTCTAGAAATCAAGTAAAAAAAGGAAACCTTAGCTTTGAAATGATCAACAATTGACGAAAAATCAGATGCCAAGATGAGAAAAGTTTTGTAGAGAGCAGACTAGAGGTTCAAATTATGGTGATAGAGAGAATTTTTGCCGTTGAAATCAACTTTGGATATTAATAGAATATTAAGTTTGGGTAAGAAAGTGGTATTTTGAAATTTATTGTAGGGAAAGGTCATTAAGGCAAACATTGGGTTGGGAAAAAGGTTTACTCTTATATAATTACTTTTATTCAAGATTAAATATATCAAAATTACAATAGGAACTATTAAGAAAGGTCAGAGCTAAATTCAGAACTCATGTAATATCTAAGCTTGGCAGCTCTTATAGTTGTTTTGGTGCTTCAGTCTTCACTTCAACAGCTTTAGCAACTTTTATCAACTTTCAATTGTTTTTGGGAATTTGTTTCATGAGCCAACCAGGATAATGTGTGATTTGCTCTTTAACTTTTATGAAAAAAGATGAGGATGGATTAGATCTTAAGTCTTAACCACCCTTTTTATTAATGTCAAAAACAAACCTAGATTTCTTTTGGGTTAAGTCTGACGGTAGATGTCTACCATTACCATACACCGACAAACGTCCAATGAGATCATGGATGGTTGATCTAATTGGAAGGTTGGCGGTTGCAGATTGCGGGGTAGATTTTGCTTTAGCCAGCCGCCAGGTACCTAGTACTATAGCTGTTTAAGTAGAACCAATAATCCTACCACCACCTAATTAAACAAAAACCTTATGGATATGAGCTATTTTTGCCTTCATAGCACGTTACTTGTTCTATCCTAATTCAGCAAATAAGTCTCATCAAGTCTTATTTAAGAGGGTTCATAATAAGTGCCAGTGAGGAAATATGATAGATTCTTTTATCCCCATCTTCATCTGATCATGACTGATCAAAGCTTCTAATAGCTAAACCTCGGACCACCACACTAGCGACAGTAAAAGATAATGGTGTCCTAACAAATAGGTCCACAGGTAAGTAGGCAGCTCATCCATGAGAAAATCAATTAATTGCAGAAGTCTTCAAGAAGGTGAGTCAACTCAATGTCCTCTACTATTTCTATAATAGCATTATTAATAAAGAAAAAGCTAAACCACCAACTCCCAATTTTATTGACTTCATGTGCCCATGAATTAATTACACACAAGGTGCTTCAAAGTTACATCAATACTTTGCCTTAGAACTGTTGAGAAATTCCAAGCTAGAAATTAGCAACCTAACCTAAGTCAACACTATCTGACAAAATCAGCATTATTAAATCAAACTAGCACTACAAATTCTCTAAAGTCCATAAAAGTGAATTGACATATAGAATGCACCAAATCAAGTTTGCACTTGTTATATTTTAAACCAAGCAAGGTTTGTCAATACATGATAAAAAAAATCACCACCAAAGAAAAAATGGTTTGTGCGAAATTGTCTAGTTTGAATTAATTCCAAAAAGTTTCTACAGTGGTGTTTTTTAAATATCATAAAAGAACTTCTGAAATAGTTTCATGTGTTCAGATTGTAGAGAGATGGCAACTGATAAGCTCCCATCGTTTGTAGGGCTTGGCAAGATAAATGATAAACCCTCGTATGCAATCCCACCGGGCCCCATAAATATGGGTCGACCCCACCCAAAATCCGCATCATGTATTGGCAGTCTAACCCAACTAGTAATCCCAAGATTTGGACACCTAAATGTATGGGCACCACGAACTAATGCTGATAAATCAGGCTGAAGCTCTAGGTAATCAAGGGCTGACCTTAAATAGTCATTGTCCATTCGAACCAATGCATCATGAATACGACCTGCAGCATACCATGTAGGCTTTGACTGGAGATCACCTGCTACTGCTATTGGTGTGGCCGTAAATATCACATTTCCAAAGTAACCAGGAGGAAGGGGGGGGATTAATCTAGCACGTCCGTCTGTTGCTATGTACAATTTACTCTCTTGATCATCAGATAGTCCACGTGCCTTGCATGCAGATCTCCACACATGACCCGCCAGCATCTCATATGAGCTATAGTTGATAGTGTTACCATCTTCTTTGGCCTTGGCTTTGAGGATGTTGAGCTGGTCCCGTGTCAATTTGAAAATGGAGACAGCTGTAGGCTCAGAAACTGATGGCAGAGGAGTTTTCAAGACAGGAGGTGCCTGGTATTCAATGTGTTGGAAAGTAGGTTGAGGCGGATCCCGGGCCCGGAGCAAAGTTCGGTCGATGAACGGTGGGATGGTAACATCAAGACCGCGAGCAATGTCTGACCATGTGTTCACAAAGTGGAGACCAGAAAATCCATCTGCTGCATGGTGTTGCATACCAACACCAAGTGAAACTCCACCACATTTGAAGTGAGTGACCTGCAGAAAATGAAAATGCCTTGGTTGGTGAGCTAGAGTTCCAATGGCTCAAATTGACTGTAGTGATTTGAATTTGGTTGGTGTACAATTACTCGTTAAGCGTTTTAGTTCAATTTTGGTAGTGTGTCCCCAAATGGGTTTCAGCTATAACCTAAGCGAAATTGGCATGTAAAAACCACTGAAAGATTTTTATAAACTTGAAAACATTCTCAATGTTCAATGAGAAAATCTCAACCCAGACATATATATTATAAGTCTTAGTTATGCCTAGATAACAAAAAGTAAAATCAGAGAAACCAGAATCCAAACTCATGCTTTCATTATTGCCTTAAGAGCAACTTGTATGTATAATCCACAGTTCACAGACCATAAAGACATGACAAACGAACTCACCAAAAAAACCATGTTTAGTGATAAGTTTTGCAAGTATTAATTTCAATCCTGTGTCTTCCCAGGTTCGTCTTCTTTGTTATTGTAGCTAATGCTTTACAGTCTTTATTTTTATTTTTATAAAATTTTATAAGACGCTGTTAAAGTATAATAAACAAGATATGAGGTAGGTACCTCAATGGACTAGAAATCCAGAAAGAGATCAAAAATCCAAAACTAGACAGTGGCAAAATATGTAAAAGATAATATTCCCTTCCCTGTGCCAAAATAAATAAACTATACAAAGTTCGCCCAAACTCCCTCTCAATTAAGTATGAAGAAAAAAGAAGTCCTTAGATTCCTTAAATGTTGAGTGACCTGCGTATTAAACTCCCTCCTTTATTTCCTCAGGCTCACCTAAGTTTCAGATTTCAGGGCCTATATATAGGAAAAAGAACACTTTGATAACAGGTCTTTTTCTTACCTTGGTGAATGGTGAGGTAAAAGTTGTTTGAAGATGCATAAGCTTGTTTCATATCAAAAAAAGCAAAAAAATTGTCGACAGGAAGAAATTATCAATTTTTTTCTCCTTAGGGGGGACAGGAAGAATTATCATTTTCGGTGACAGAAGCAATTAGGGACCAAGTTGGTTAGATGCTTAAGATAAACGTATGTTAGGTGACATCATCGCTTCATGGTGATAGTACCAATTTCATTTATGTGGGCATGTGTTAGGAAAGCAATAGGTGGTGTGCAATCATCAAGATCAATAACAAGGTGCCTGTGCAATTCATTTGTCTCTACCTTCCTAAAGCAAAATCATTAAATTATAATTGTTTGAAATGCAGTATCATTAAATTGTACAACGACACGGTTGCTTGAAAGTTATGAAATTATAGTCACAAAAAGAAGAGCTCTCAATATGAATGTGTTGAAAAAATATGAAAGATGCACCACCTCAATTACCACAAGAACATCAATATAAGCATCAACCTCAGTTTCTACATTCATTATGTTGATGTGACATTTTAACCTATTTGTTATTACACCTTAACCCCCATTATAGGAAAATGTTATGCATCCACCAATAGAAAGAACAGGATTGGTCTCTAACCTATTTGGAAAAAGACTTGCTCTATTTCATTTCATGGCAAATTGTTCAATACTTAAAACTACGACTTCCTATAACATAAACGGGTATATACGAAATGGCAGTGACTACTTGAATCGTAAGAACCGGTACTATGAACTGCAAGCCTGTATATAACATCAAAAAGTATTTGAAAGCCTTTTACATAAATAACTGTTATTTTCCTGCTTTTAAATAAACTCGTAGAACTTCTCCATTCCACAGTAAATCAAGTATATATGAAGTTCGCATTTGCTATTATAATCATAACAAATACTAAAAAAGGCACTTAAAAGCATTTGACGATTTGAAAGAGCTTTTCATATTATGGAAAATAATTCCCCTGCTCAAGATATCTTATTATCCCAAACTTTTCCGCCACTAATCCATCACAACACATCAACTAAGCTCATTAAAATGTGGTTTCTATTCAAGTAAGCTAATTAAAACTGGAATTAGTTGGAGTAATATCAAACACACTATATTTCTTGTTTCACATTCTATTACTTCAAATATCTTATCCTAAGATATCTTGTCCAAAGTCTTTTCTCCATCCATCCAGCTCATAACTACCAACCACCTAAGACGCACCAAATTTTAGCCCCTTTTAATAGCCCTATTAAATGCAAGAAACATCAAAATAATTGAGTAAGCCATAACATATAAAGAATAATACTACACATACAATATTTTTATACAATATTATGTGACAAAAGATGATTAGGTGAAAACTTAATTTTAATTTAAAATCAGTCAATCATATTTACCACATAATGTTGTATGAGAAACTTTGTATATGTAGTATTACTCATATATAAAGCATATGATCACCACATACTTTCATTAAAATAATACTACATATACAAACTCATCCATACAAACTGACATGTTTAAATGTAATTGGATGATTTTGAATTAGTGATAAATTAAATAATTAAAGTAGATGATGTGTCAAACATGCAAAATAGCCACCTCATGAATGAGTTTGTATGAAAAGTTTGTATATGTAGTATAACTCGGGAAAATCAGATCCTCAAATAACCAAACAAACGTCTGAAGAACCAGAAACAATCACTATCAGAAAACAGCAACCATCATAGTAGGGGACAACCTTACCGTGACAAGTTTTTTCCAGCCTTAATTATCACCCGCAATCTTACAACAATAACATTCAATATCACACTTAGAACTTACATGACTCCTAAGGGATGGCTATATTGCCAAACCCAGTAACGTTACCTAACAATCCCAAATTACCAATCCGGCAACAATAGCACACCAGTAACACACTATGCCCCACCCCAAAAGTCAATGTTTAGGTAAAACGTAAAGTCTAGTAACATTTGCTATATTTATACCTTAATAAATCATTGCGACAACGACCCGGCACCGTAGCACAGTAAACAAATCCAAGAAAGTAACCTTGATGGTAAATTGATATAAGGAAAGGAAAAGAATTTTAAAAGTACCTGTAACACCAATAGGGGATACGTAGAGATCCCGCCGGAGTAATCCACCGTCGGAATGAGCTGCTTGAGCTCCAAAGTGGGCGCAAAGTCACCAAAATCATCAACAACAGAAGGGGTTTCGGCCTCAACAAACAAGACGCCTTCAGCATTACAATCAATCTCAATCCTCCCATCTTCGTCACGCTTTAACCGTCCAGCCATGGGGTGGAACGGCACCAGGGCCTTGCCGAGAGCCTCCTTGAGGACCTTACCATCAAAGAAATTTTGGGCCCCGGTGGGCCGATAGAAGTACACGCTGGGAGTGTGAAATCGGGGAACCACCAGGTCCACGTTGGAGTTCCACAGCGATATCCTCGGAGTCTCCGCCGACGGCGGGACCATCGTTGACTCCTTCACGGTGATTATCATTTTAAAAAATTACGGGCCGTCGCCGGGCTGAGAAATCGAAATTGAAAAGTTCGAGTTAGCTTATAAATGTAAAGGAAAGTTGAAGAAGAGTCTAACATCTACTGAAATAAAGTCAAGTTTCTTGTGAGTAGTACACAGCATCCGTCTCTTTGACAAATATACGCAAGACACTAAGACAGTATCACTAGAATAGACAAAAATTAATAAATAAAATATCAACATATTTTAATGTTTATTAAAATTCGAGGATTTGATTCATTCAATTAGCGAGTCCGCCATGAGCAAATTGTATAATTTTCACTTAACCCCAAATGTTTAGTATTTCACAAATTGGCCCTTCTAACAAAACTCTGATTCCACTCCCAGAATCCACTACAGGATGAATCCGCCCCCGGATATATTAATTTTTTTTTAAATAAAAAAACAAAAAATAAGCATGGGAAATGTTGATGTTGATTTTGGTAGTGTGGTATGTGGGTCCCAAAGCGGTTGGTACGTTGCAGCTAGATTCTAGGTGAAGTGAACAGAGGAAAGAATTTATCAGTTTCGCTGAAGAATGTTGAATTCCTCGAACTCGGCGAACAAACAATGAACATCAGAACAAAGTAGTTTCGTTCTATCTTTCAGGATTTAAACATGATTTGGAGAAAGAAAACAAATCAAACAAAGAATCAGAAAACAGAAGAAGATGAAGAGGAAGAAAGAAATTGAATTACCTGAACAAAGAAGAAGAAGAAACAGAAGAATGGATGGATGAATGAATGAAATGTTAGTAGTACACAGAAAGAAGAAGAAGAAGAAGAGCGTTTAAAACAAAACTTGTCTTCTTCTTCTTCCAAAAAATGAAGTTACAGAAGAGAACTAAATAATAAGTGTTGTGTTCTGTCATTCACCTACCACCGCCCACTAAAGCTGACCATAAACCAACTGCCACGTAAGCACCCCCAAAACTCCTATTCCCTTGCCACCCACACTCATTATTTTGCTATGTTTCACCCAACAAAAGTAATCTCTCTACTCAATCAACCTCATCATCAGGTTAGCTTTATTTTCCCCTGAGGTTTCCTCAAATAACAATTCCCCCCCAATGTATCTAAATAATTTATCGAGTAAACAAACTTTTCCCACCCAAGGTTTGCCTTAATAACACTTTCCCAACTAAAAAATTTTCAAAACACCACTTTCCCACCTAAAGTTAATATTCTGTCACTACCCAAAACCAATTCCAACCAATTTGGGTAGTAAAAATTCTCTTATTTACCACCATTTAAACCTCCAGTCTCCTCTCTATAAAAACTTCTCTCAAACTGGCATCTAATTTCTCGTCGATTGACGACCACTACAAAACTAGGGTTTCCTGTTCTTGTCCAATTCTCTAATAGAGATATTCAATCGGTCACCACTATTTGATCTATCGGCCTCCACTTTATAAAAACTCTCTCATCCTAGATCATGGTAACTCGTCTAACACAGATTGAGAAAGTGAAGTGTATTTTGGATATTAATGAAATATAAAAGTTGGGGTGGGAAAGTGATATTTTGAAATATTTTGGGTGGGAAAGGCATTAAAGCAAATCTTGGGTGGGAAAAAGTCCTTTACTCATAATTTACCCCTTATCGTCAATCTTCTATTAGGATTTCGGTATTTAAGTTAACGAAACTAGTGTAAAATGTATGATCAATCCTACGTATCATAAAATATATCCCAAAATTTACATCTCATATAATGTCAAATCTCATTTAGCATTATCATATCATTCACCAAATCACCACTTTATTTACGTGTCAAGGATTAAACATCATTTAGAATGAGAATTTTGGGATAAATTATTTTAAATATGTAGCACTAAAATCTCAATGGAACAATGAGAATACAGAGTAAATCGTTATTTCTGATATCTGAGGGGCAAATTGTTAGTCGAGGAAACCTGAGGTGTAAACTTTTTAAACTCTTTCATCATTTACTTTGTCTTCTCTTGTGTTCTTACTTTTGAATTATTCTATTTAACGTTTTAATTAAGTTAGATTAAGATAACCAATTTGATATATGTTCACTTTTTTACTTAATCTAATTTTGAATTCCATTTTTTTTGTTCGTTATTGAAATTAATCCTTCTTTAGTTTTGTATTCAATCCACTCTATTTTTGTATTTGTATTATATTTCTCACTCTTCTTAACTTGTTATTACTGCTATGTACCAACTTATTTTTATTTTCATTTTTAGATTTCCAACTCGTCACTTTTAATATAATAATTAAAAAATATATATATATATATATATGATCCAGGCAGTAGCCCGGTCAGCGACTCTGCAATACCACATGGACTGGTTCGCCCGTGTTGGAAATACAGTAAGATTAACTTTAAAAAAAAATAAAATAAAATGATTTGGAAAAGCCTTTCTTACTTGCATAATAAATTTAATAAGTTTGGGCTCTTTAAATGAATTAGTATCGAACAGACTAACCCTTTTAACAAAGTTCCGATTCATTCTTTTTAGCCATTTATTAATACAATAATCCCTCTTTTGGGCCTCTGTCATGAAGTCCATTTTACGATCATGTCTCTATTGGCCCCATTTTAGAAATACTACCTACATTTCTATCAGGATAACTACCAATAAATTTACCAAGTGATTGAAAAAAGAATATAACTTGAATTAAAAAAAAATTGAATCTCTAATAAATCAATAAATAGAAAATATGCATTTTTTTATTATAAAGTACAAAATTTTCAAACCTAAAAATATTATTTCAATTTTTAATCTTATGTATATTAAGATTTCAAAGTAAATTCTTAGTATATGTAAAGAGGATTTTGAGATTCTTCAAAAAAATAAAAATATGAAGATAGGCCCGAAATGTCAAGAATATAAAACTCATTATTACATATTTGAAATTCAACATGGAATTAATGTCGTCTAAGTAAGAAATTAAAGTTAGTGTAATTAATTATTAGGAGCATTATAAAATTTGTCAAAATAATGTCCTTTATGAAGGAGTAACGACTCTTTAGGTTTGCCTTAATGACACGTTTCCTCCAAAAAGTTTCAAAATATCACTTCTTACCAAAGTTATATTCTTAATACCCAAAATACACTTCACTTTCTCAAGCCGGGTTCAACGATTTACTAGAAGCCAAGGTAAGAGGATTTTGTAGAGTAGAGGCCGATGGATCGAATAGCAGTGATCGATTGAATATTTGCTGCTAGAAATCAACTAAAAAAAGGAAACCTTAGCTTTGAAATGGTCGACAATTGACGAAAAATCAGGTGCCGAAGTGAGAGAGTTTTATAGAGAGCAGACTAGAGGTTCAAGTTGTGGTGATAGAAAGAATTTTCGTCGTTGAAATCAGCTTTGGATATAATAGAATATTAACTTTGGTGAGAAAGTAGTATTTTGAAACTTTCTTGGGTAGGAAAGTGTTATTAAGGAAACATTGGTTTGGGAAAAAGTCGTTTACTCTTATAATAATTACTTTTTTTCAAGATTAAATATATCAAAATTAACAAATAAGAACTATTAAGAAGGTCAGAGCTAAAATCAGAACTCATGTATATACATAAGCTTGGCAGCTTCTATAGTTGTTTGGTGCTTCATGTCTTCACTTCCAAGCTTTAGCAACTTTTATCAACTTTCAATTGTTTTGGAATTTGTTTCATGAGCCAACCAGGATAATGTGTGATTTGCTCTTTCAACTTTTATGGATAAGATGAGGATGATTAGATCTTAAGTCTTAACCACCCTTTTTATATGTCAAAAACAAACCTAGATTTCTTTGGGTTAAAGTCCTGACGGTAGATTGCTACCATTACCATACAGCGGATGCACCGACAAACGTCCAATGAGATCATTGGATGGTTGATCTAATTGGAAGGTAGCGGTGCAGATTGGGGGTAGATTTTGCTTTAGCCAGCCGCCAGGTACCTAGTACTATTAACCTGTTTAAGTAGAACCAATAATCCTACCACCACCTAATTAAACTACAAAACATTATGGATATGAGCTATTTTGCCTTCATAGCAGTTACTTGTTCTACTCCTAATTCAGCAAATAAGTCTCATCAAGTCTTATTTAAGAGGGTCATAATAAGTGCCAGTGAGGAAACATGATAGATTCTTTTATCCCCATCTTCATCTGATACATGACAGATCAAAGCCTCTAATAGCTAAACCTCAGGACCACCACACTAGCGACATTAAAGATAATGGTGCCCTCAACAAATAGGTCCACAGGTAAGTAGGCAGCTAATTAATTGCAGAAGTCTTCAAGAAGGTGAGTCAACTCAATGTCCTCTACTATTTCTATAATGCATTATAATAAGAAAAGCTAAACCACCAACTCCAATTTTATTGACTTCATGTGCCATGAATTAATTACACACAAGGTGCTTCAAAGTTACATCAATACTTTGCCTTAGAACTGTTGAGAAATTCCAAGCTAGAAATTAGCAACCTAACCTAAGTCAACACTATCTGACAAAATCAGCATATTAAATCAAACTAGCACTACAAATTCTCTAAAGTCCATAAAAGTGAATTGACATATAGAATGCACCAAATCAAGTTTGCACTTGTTATATTTTAAACCAAGCAAGGTTTGTCAATACATGATAAAAAAAATCACCACCAAAGAAAAAATGGTTTGTGCGAAATTGTCTAGTTTGAATTAATTCCAAAAAGTTTCTACAGTGGTGTTTTTTACATATCATAAAGAACTTCTGAAATAGTTTCATGTGTTCAGATTGTAGAGAGATGGCAACTGATAAGCTCCCATCGTTTGTAGGGCTTGGCAAGATAAATGATAAACCCTCGTATGCAATCCCACCGGGCCCCATAAATATGGGTCGACCCCACCCAAAATCCGCATCATGTATTGGCAGTCTAACCCAACTAGTAATCCCAAGATTTGGACACCTAAATGTATGGGCACCACGAACTAATGCTGATAAATCAGGCTGAAGCTCTAGGTAATCAAGGGCGACCTTAAATAGTCATTGTCCATTCGAACCAATGCATCATGAATACGACCTGCAGCATACCTGTAGGCTTTGACTGGAGATCACCTGCTACTGCTATTGGTGTGGCTGTAAATATCACATTTCCAAAGTAACCAGGAGGAAGGGGGGGATTAATCTAGCACGTCCGTCTGTTGCTATGTACAATTTACTCTCTTGATCATCAGATAGTCCACGTGCCTTGCATGCAGATCTCCACACATGACCCCAGCATCTCATATGAGCTATAGTTGATAGTGTTACCATCTCTTTGGCTTGGCTTTGAGGATGTTGAGCTGGTCCCGTGTCAATTTGAAAATGGATACAGCTGTAGGCTCAGAAACTGATGGCAGAGGATTTTCAAGACAGGAGGTGGCTGGTATTCAATGTGTTGGAAAGTAGGTTGAGGCGGATCCCGGGCCCGGAGCAAAGTTCGGTCGATGAACGGTGGGATGGTAACATCAAGACCGCGACATGTCTGACCTGTGTCACAAAGTGGAGACCAGAAAATCCATCTGCTGCATGGTGTTGCATACCACACCAAGTGAAACTCCACCACATTTGAAGTGAGTGACCTGCAGAAAATGAAAATGCCTTGGTTGGTGAGCTAGAGTTCCATGGCTCAAATTGACTGTAGTGATTTGAATTTGGTTGGTGTACAATTACTCGTTAAGCGTTTTAGTTCAATTTGGTAGTGTGTCCCCAAATGGGTTTCAGCTATAACCTAAGCGAAATTGGCATGTAAAAACCACTGAAAGATTTTTATAAACTTGAAATCATTCTCAATGTTCCAATGAGAAAATCTCAACCCAGACATATATATTATAAGTCTTAGTTATGCCTAGATAACAAAAAGTAAAATCAGAGAAACCAGAATCCAAACTCATGCTTTCATTATTGCCTTAAGAGCAACTTGTATGTATAATCCACAGTTCACAGACCATAAAGACATGACAAACGAACTCACCAAAAAAACCATGTTTAGTGATAAGTTTGCAAGTATTATTTCAATCCTGTGTCTTCCCAGGTTCGTCTTCTTTGTTATGTAGCTAATGCTTTACAGTCTTTATTTTTATTTTTATAAAATTTTATAAGACGCTGTTAAAGTATAATAAACAAGATATGAGTAGGTACCTAAATGGACTAGAAATCCAGAAAGAGATCAAAAATCCAAAACTAGACAGTGGCAAAATATGTAAAAGATAATATTCCCTTCCCTGTGCCAAAATAAATAAACTATACAAAGTTCGCCCAAACTCCCTCTCAATTAAGTATGAAGAAAAAAAAGTCCTTAGATTCCTTAAATGTTGAGTGACCTGCGTATTAAACTCCCTCCTTTATTTCCTCAGGCTCGCCTAAGTTTCAGATTCAGGGCCTATATATAGGAAAAAAACACTTTGATAACAGGTCTTTTCTTACCTTGGTGAATGGTGAGGTAAAAGTTGTTTGAAGATGCATAAGCTTGTTTCATATCAAAAAAAGCAAAAAAATGTCGACAGGAAGAAATTATCAATTTTTTTCTCCTTAGGGGGGACAGGAAGAATTATCATTTTCGGTGACAGAAGCAATTAGGGACCAAGTTGGTTAGATGCTTAAGATAAACGTATGTTAGGTGACATCATCGCTTCATGGTGATAGTACCAATTTCATTTATGTGGGCATGTGTTAGGAAAGCAATAGGTGGTGTGCAATCATCAAGATCAATAACAAGGTGCCTGTGCAATTCATTGTCTCTACCTTCCTAAAGCAAAATCATTAAATTATAATTTTGAAATGCAGTATCATTAAATTGTACAACGACACGGTTGCTTGAAAGTTATGAAAGTATAGTCACAATAAGAAGAGCTCTCAATATGAATGTGTTGAAAAAATATGAAAGATGCACCATCTCAACACACAAGAACACTAATATAAGCATCAACCCAGTTTCTACATTCATTTGTTGATGTGACATTTTAACCTATTTGTTATCACCTTAACCCCCATTAGAGGAAATGTTATGCATCCACCAATAGAAAGAACAGGATTGGTCTCTAACCTATTTGGAAAAAGACTTGCTCTATTTCATTTCATGGCAAATTGTTCAATACTTAAAACTACGACTTCCTATAACATAGACGGGTATATATGAAATTCAGTGACTACTTGAATCGTAAGAACCGGTACTATGAACTGCAAGCCTGTATATCACTCAAAAAGTATTCGAAAGCCTTTTCATAAATAACTGTTATTTTCCTGCTTTTAAATAAACTCGTAGAACTTCTCCATTCCACAGTAAATCAAGTATATATGAAGTTCGCATTTGCTATTATAATCATAACAAATACTAAAAAAGGCACTTAAAAGCATTTGACGATTTGAAAGAGCTTTTCATATTATGGAAAATAATTCCCCTGCTCAAGATATCTTATTATCCCAAACTTTTCCGCCACTAATCCATCACAAACATCAACTAAGCTCATTAAAATGTGGTTTCTATTCAAGTAAGCTAATTAAAACTGGAATTAGTTGGAGTAATATCAAACACACTATATTCTTGTTTCACATTCTATTACTTCAAATATTCTATCCTAAGATATCTGTCCAAAGTCTTTTCTCCATCCATCCAGCTCATAACTACCAACCACCTAAGACGCACCAAATTTTAGCCCTTTAATAGCCCTATTAAATGCAAGAAACATCAAAATAATTGAGTAAGCCATAACTATAAAGAATAAACTACACATACAATATTTTTATACAATTTAGTGACAAAAGATGATTAGGTGAAAACTTAATTTTAATTTAAAATCAGTCAATCATATTTACCACAATGTTGTATGAGAAACTTTGTATATGTAGTATTACTCATATATAAACAATGATCACCACAACTTTCATTAAAAATAATACTACATATCAAAACTCATCCATACAAACTGACATGTTTAAATGTAATTGGATGATTTTGAATTAGTGATAAATTAAATAATTAAAGATATGATGTGTCAAACATGCAAATAGCCACCCATGAATGAGTTTGTATAAAGTTTGTATATGTAGTATAACTCGGGAAAATCAGATCCTCAAATAACCAAACAAACGTCTGAAGAACCAGAAACAATCACTATCAGAAAACAGCAACCATCATAGTAGGGGACAACCTTACCGTGACAAGTTTTTTCCAGCCTTAATTATCACCCGCAATCTTACAACAATAACATTCAATATCACACTTAGAACTTACATGACTCCTAAGGGATGGCTATATTGCCAAACCCAGTAACGTTACCTAACAATCCAAATTACCAATCCGGCAACAATAGCACACCAGTAACACACTATGCCCCACCCCAAAAGTCAATGTTTAGGTAAAACGTAAAGTCTAGTAACATTTGCTATATTTATACCTTAATAATCATTGCGACAACGACCCGGCACCGTAGCACAGTAAACAAATCCAAGAAGTAACCTTGATGGTAAATTGATATAAGGAAAGGAAAAAATTTAAAAGTACCTGTAACACCAATAGGGGATACGTAGAGATCCCGCCGGAGTAATCCACCGTCGGAATGAGCTGCTTGAGCTCCAAAGTGGGCGCAAAGTCACCAAAATCATCAACAACAGAAGGGGTTTCGGCCTCAACAACAAGACTCCTGCACAAACTTTTTAAGTCCAGTGGGTACATCGCAAGCTTCAGAAGTTCAGATTTTGAAGTCAATCACTGCTACAGTGAAAATTACAGCACCTGAGACACATGAATAATAATCTAACAAAATGCTATCTTTAAGCTACTGCAATTTGGACCGTCTTTTCTGTTCATAATATATTTATACTATTAAAATAAACCGAAAGTTCCTTTTACACTATCTTGATGTTTACTAGAACACCCTGGTAACCTGTATGAGTCACTCATTTTGATTCCATCTGAAAAGAACAGCATATTTCATATCATTTCCATTCACTCTCTACAGGAAACCTGAACCCCATATAATATAACATCTCACAGGCTTGTTAGAACAGCTCAACCATACCCTAAAAACCTCTCCAATCATCCCCTAAAAGTTTCCATAACCAAAGAAAATTAGAAAAATAAATAAAAGATCCAAAGACTGTAAATGGAGGTAAGGTTTCTCGCATGGTTCTTATTTATATTGTGTACTCTTTGTTTAACATGTTTGGGGTTTGAAGGCTTTCCCACATCAAAAGTTGAAGATTTCAATCTTACGGAACCAAAATTTGGAGGACAGCTTCATGGTATGCAATCTTCTTTTTTATATAGTTTTTGTATAGAGAGAGCTAAAAAAAATTTCTCCAGAGTGGTTAATGATTCATCGGTTTTTCGACAGTGAGACATGCAGCTGCAAATATCTCAATTGGATTATATGCAGAAAGCGAAAGAAGAGGATTAGAGGGAAATCATGATATTATTAATGAAAGAAAGGGACAGAAAGGAAAGGGAACCTATGGCGGTGGAAATCCGGCTCATCATCCACGCAAAAATAGAAGTCCAGCTTCACTATCATCAACTATTTGTTTCATGTCTACTGTTGTGATAAACATAAGCTTGGCAGCTTTCTTAGTAATATTGCTGCTTGGGGTGTTTTAACCTTCAATAAGCAACTCTTATCAACCAACAGGCCAACACTAAGAAGGCCTGCCTATCTATCAATAGTTTCTGGGATTTTATTTGTTTCATGAGCATCTCTCCTTTTCATTCATGGAAAGCCATCATGTTATAATGTGAGCAAGGTTTGTGATAAATTCTTATTATTTTATTAAATAGTGTTTTAAGGCTACTCTCTCAATTTAAATTATGCGTCATCCACAATTACGTTTTTATCGCTTATAACTCATGGACAATATTATATTTATAATCCAATTTTATAAACTTTCTCTTAAAATCTTGACGTGATAATTTGTAATGAGTCTCGTTTTTCTAATTACGTGTCCCATCTATCCAATTATAAACGGACTAATTGCAAATTGACACGTTAACACATCGGTGAAAAAAAGTTTATAAAATTGAGTTGTGATAACCCGTTGCTTCATAAGTCAAAAGCAAGAACTTCGGGTTAACAATTTGGCCCGGCCTTAATAGCATGACCAAAGCTAAAAACGAAAGGAATGAGAATACACTGTGGGCTACAAATCTTAAAAGGACCAAGACCTAATTAAAGAGTATTTGTTATTTTAGATTGACCTTTCATTGAATTTCTTTGGTTTTTTACAATTTCAAATAAAAGATTATTAAAAAAGACTATTCACATGAAAACATTTTTTTTTTAATCAGTTTCTTTTAAATTTTTTTTTTTTTTTTTTTTTTAAAGAATGATGCTCTTGGCCTCCCTACATTTGATCTCTTTAGACCCCAATTATTATTAAATTTTTAATTACAATTTTGTCCCTTTTAAAATTATTAAATAAGATATAAGAAAGTTATACGTATCTAAAAATTTTGTTTTCTCTCTCAATCTTAATCCCTAATTATATTTTCAAATAATGAGGATGAAATTTATACAATTGAAAAAGTTTGATCAAAATTATATAAGTACAATGAAATTGGAATTTATGTTTTTCAATTGTAAGTTATTTTATTAATTTTTCCTTACATTTTTCTTCTTTTCCACTTCTCTAAAATTTATAAGTTAATTTGGTGCATTCAAATTTATCACTAGGAGTCATATCATGTGATTTATGACAATCAGCATATTTTTGTACCAAAGTAGCGAATAATTTTGAGTTTGTGTTGGTGTTGGCAAGGGCGGAACCAGGAATTTAGTTTGGGTAGGGCTGAAAGTATTTTCAAAATATAGATATATTGGATGAATATTGATGGTTCAAAAACATTTCATTAATTGAAAATAATCATACTTTAGGGGATAATATGTAAATAGTGGTTGTCTTCTAAATTCTAATATGTAGAGATTATGATTTTTCTTTATTCAAGACTGATAAAATAGAATATTTTTTCTTTAATGTTAGGGAGTGATGAACTATAAATATGTATATAAAATAAATTGTTTTTATTTTCTTGTAATAAGTGGCCTTTTAACTATATAAAGATTATTATATTGTTCTTTAAAACAATTCTTTAGGTGGCTTTCTTGAAATTGGACTGATATGGTAAAGATAAAAACTTTAGGATCAACAAAAAACTCAGTCAATTTAATATAATAATTAAAAAATATATATATATATATATATGATCCAGGCAGTAGCCCGGGTCAGCGACTCTGCAATACACCAGTGACTGGTTCGCCCGTGTTGGAAATACAGTAAGATTAACTTTAAAAAAATAAAATAAAATGATTTTGGAAAAGCCTTTCTGCTTTACTTGCATAATAAATTAATAATAGCTACTTTGGGCTCTTTAAATGAATTAGTATCGAACAGACTAACCCTTTTAACAAAGTTCCGATTTCATTCCTTTTTAGCCCATTTATTAATACAATAATCCCTCTTTTGGGCCTCTGTCATGAAGTCCATATTTACGATCATGTCTCTATTGGCCCCATTTTAGAAATAACTACCTACATTTCTATCAGGATAACTACCAATAAATTTACCAAGTGATTGAAAAAATGAATATAACTTGAATTAAAAAAAAAAATTGAATCTCTAATAAATCAATAAATAGAAAATATGCATTTTTTTATTATAAAAGTACAAAATTTTCAAACCTAAAAATATTATTTTCAATTTTTAATCTTATGTATATTAAGATTTCAAAGTAAATTCTTAGTATATGTAAAGAGGATTTTGAGATTCTTCAAAAAAATAAAAATATGAAGATAGGCCCGAAATGTCAAGAATATAAAACTCATTAATTACATATTTGAAATTCAACATGGAATTAATGTCGTCTAAGTAAGAAATTAAAGTTAGTGTAATTAATTATTAGGAGCATTAATAAAATTTGTCAAAATAATGTCCTTTATGAAGGAGTAAACGACTCTTTTAGGTTTGCCTTAATGACACGTTTCCTCCAAAAAGTTTCAAAATATCACTTTCTTACCCAAAGTTTATATTCTGTTAATACCCAAAATACACTTCACTTTCTCAGCCGGGGTTCAACGATTTACTAGAAGCCAAGGTAAGAGGAGTTTTGTAGAGTAGAGGCCGATGGATCGAATAGCAGTGATCGATTGAATATTTGCTGCTAGAAATCAACTAAAAAAAGGAAACCTTAGCTTTGAAATGGTCGACAATTGACGAAAAATCAGGTGCCGAAGTGAGAGAGGTTTTATAGAGAGCAGACTAGAGGTTCAAGTTGTGGTGATAGAAAGAATTTTCGTCGTTGAAATCAGCTTTGGATATTAATAGAATATTAACTTTGGGTGAGAAAGTAGTATTTTGAAACTTCTTGGGTAGGAAAGTGTTATTAAGGAAAACATTGGTTTGGGAAAAAGTCGTTTACTCTTATAATAATTACTTTTTTTCAAGATTAAATATATCAAAATTAACAAATAAGAACTATTAAGAAAGGTCAGAGCTAAATATCAGAACTCATGTATATATCATAAGCTTGGCAGCTTCTATAGTTGTTTTGGTGCTTCATGTCTTCACTTCCAATAGCTTTAGCAACTTTTTATCAACTTTCAATTGTTTTTGGGAATTTGTTTCATGAGCCAACCAGGATAATGTGTGATTTGCTCTTTCAACTTTTATGGATAAGATGAGGATGGATTAGATCTTAAGTCTTAACCACCCCTTTTTATTAATGTCAAAAACAAACCTAGATTTCTTTTGGGTTAAAGTCCTGACGGTAGATTGTCTACCATTACCATACAGCGGATGCACCGACAAACGTCCAATGAGATCATTGGATGGTTGATCTAATTGGAAGGTTGGCGGTGCAGATTGCGGGGTAGATTTTGCTTTAGCCAGCCGCCAGGTACCTAGTACTATTAACCTGTTTAAGTAGAACCAATAATCCTACCACCACCTAATTAAACTACAAAACATTATGGATATGAGCTATTTTTGCCTTCATAGCAGTTACTTGTTCTACTCCTAATTCAGCAAATAAGTCTCATCAAGTCTTATTTAAGAGGGTTCATAATAAGTGCCAGTGAGGAAATATGATAGATTCTTTTATCCCCCATCTTCATCTGATACATGACTGATCAAAGCTTCTAATAGCTAAACCTCAGGACCACCACACTAGCGACAGTAAAAGATAATGGTGTCCTTAACAAATAGGTCCACAGGTAAGTAGGCAGCTCATCCATGAGAAATCAAATTAATTGCAGAAGTCTTCAAGAAGGTGAGTCAACTCAATGTCCTCTACTATTTCTATAATAGCATTATTAATAAAGAAAAAGCTAAACCACCAACTCCCAATTTTATTAACTTCATATGCCCATGAATTAATTACACACAAGGTGCTTCAAAGTTACATCAATATGTTGCCTTAGAACTGTTGAGAAATTCCAAGCTAGAAATTAGCAACCTAACCTAAGTCAACACTATCTGACAAAATCAGCATCATTAAATCAAACTAGCACTACAAATTCTCTAAAGTCCATAAAAGTGAATTGACATATAGAATGCACCAAATCAAGTTTGCACTTGTTATATTTTAAACCAAGCAAGGTTTGTCAATACATGATAAAAAAAATCACCACCAAAGAAAAAATGGTTTGTGCGAAATTGTCTAGTTTGAATTAATTCCAAAAAGTTTCTACAGTGGTGTTTTTTAAATATCATAAAAGAACTTCTGAAATAGTTTCATGTGTTCAGATTGTAGAGAGATGGCAACTGATAAGCTCCCATCGTTTGTAGGGCTTGGCAAGATAAATGATAAACCCTCGTATGCAATCCCACCGGGCCCCATAAATATGGGTCGACCCCACCCAAAATCCGCATCATGTATTGGCAGTCTAACCCAACTAGTAATCCCAAGATTTGGACACCTAAATGTATGGGCACCACGAACTAATGCTGATAAATCAGGCTGAAGCTCTAGGTAATCAAGGGCTGACCTTAAATAGTCATTGTCCATTCGAACCAATGCATCATGAATACGACCTGCAGCATACCATGTAGGCTTTGACTGGAGATCACCTGCTACTGCTATTGGTGTGGCCGTAAATATCACATTTCCAAAGTAACCAGGAGGAAGGGGGGGGATTAATCTAGCACGTCCGTCTGTTGCTATGTACAATTTACTCTCTTGATCATCAGATAGTCCACGTGCCTTGCATGCAGATCTCCACACATGACCCGCCAGCATCTCATATGAGCTATAGTTGATAGTGTTACCATCTTCTTTGGCCTTGGCTTTGAGGATGTTGAGCTGGTCCCGTGTCAATTTGAAAATGGAGACAGCTGTAGGCTCAGAAACTGATGGCAGAGGAGTTTTCAAGACAGGAGGTGCCTGGTATTCAATGTGTTGGAAAGTAGGTTGAGGCGGATCCCGGGCCCGGAGCAAAGTTCGGTCGATGAACGGTGGGATGGTAACATCAAGACCGCGAGCAATGTCTGACCATGTGTTCACAAAGTGGAGACCAGAAAATCCATCTGCTGCATGGTGTTGCATACCAACACCAAGTGAAACTCCACCACATTTGAAGTGAGTGACCTGCAGAAAATGAAAATGCCTTGGTTGGTGAGCTAGAGTTCCAATGGCTCAAATTGACTGTAGTGATTTGAATTTGGTTGGTGTACAATTACTCGTTAAGCGTTTTAGTTCAATTTTGGTAGTGTGTCCCCAAATGGGTTTCAGCTATAACCTAAGCGAAATTGGCATGTAAAAACCACTGAAAGATTTTTATAAACTTGAAAACATTCTCAATGTTCAATGAGAAAATCTCAACCCAGACATATATATTATAAGTCTTAGTTATGCCTAGATAACAAAAAGTAAAATCAGAGAAACCAGAATCCAAACTCATGCTTTCATTATTGCCTTAAGAGCAACTTGTATGTATAATCCACAGTTCACAGACCATAAAGACATGACAAACGAACTCACCAAAAAAACCATGTTTAGTGATAAGTTTTGCAAGTATTAATTTCAATCCTGTGTCTTCCCAGGTTCGTCTTCTTTGTTATTGTAGCTAATGCTTTACAGTCTTTATTTTTATTTTTATAAAATTTTATAAGACGCTGTTAAAGTATAATAAACAAGATATGAGGTAGGTACCTCAATGGACTAGAAATCCAGAAAGAGATCAAAAATCCAAAACTAGACAGTGGCAAAATATGTAAAAGATAATATTCCCTTCCCTGTGCCAAAATAAATAAACTATACAAAGTTCGCCCAAACTCCCTCTCAATTAAGTATGAAGAAAAAAGAAGTCCTTAGATTCCTTAAATGTTGAGTGACCTGCGTATTAAACTCCCTCCTTTATTTCCTCAGGCTCACCTAAGTTTCAGATTTCAGGGCCTATATATAGGAAAAAGAACACTTTGATAACAGGTCTTTTTCTTACCTTGGTGAATGGTGAGGTAAAAGTTGTTTGAAGATGCATAAGCTTGTTTCATATCAAAAAAAGCAAAAAAATTGTCGACAGGAAGAAATTATCAATTTTTTTCTCCTTAGGGGGGACAGGAAGAATTATCATTTTCGGTGACAGAAGCAATTAGGGACCAAGTTGGTTAGATGCTTAAGATAAACGTATGTTAGGTGACATCATCGCTTCATGGTGATAGTACCAATTTCATTTATGTGGGCATGTGTTAGGAAAGCAATAGGTGGTGTGCAATCATCAAGATCAATAACAAGGTGCCTGTGCAATTCATTTGTCTCTACCTTCCTAAAGCAAAATCATTAAATTATAATTGTTTGAAATGCAGTATCATTAAATTGTACAACGACACGGTTGCTTGAAAGTTATGAAATTATAGTCACAAAAAGAAGAGCTCTCAATATGAATGTGTTGAAAAAATATGAAAGATGCACCACCTCAATTACCACAAGAACATCAATATAAGCATCAACCTCAGTTTCTACATTCATTATGTTGATGTGACATTTTAACCTATTTGTTATTACACCTTAACCCCCATTATAGGAAAATGTTATGCATCCACCAATAGAAAGAACAGGATTGGTCTCTAACCTATTTGGAAAAAGACTTGCTCTATTTCATTTCATGGCAAATTGTTCAATACTTAAAACTACGACTTCCTATAACATAAACGGGTATATACGAAATGGCAGTGACTACTTGAATCGTAAGAACCGGTACTATGAACTGCAAGCCTGTATATAACATCAAAAAGTATTTGAAAGCCTTTTACATAAATAACTGTTATTTTCCTGCTTTTAAATAAACTCGTAGAACTTCTCCATTCCACAGTAAATCAGGTATATATGAAGTTCACATTTGCTATTATAATCATAACAAATACTAAAAAATGCATTTAAAAGCATTTGACGATTTGAAAGAGCTTTTCATGTTATGGAAAATAATTCCCCTGCTCAAGATATCTTATTATCCCAAACTTTTCCGCCACTAATCCATCACAACATATCAATTAAGTTCATTAAAATGTGGTTTCTATTCAAGTAAGCTAATTAAAACTGGAATTAGTTGGAGTAATATCAAACACACTATATTTCTTGTTTCACATTCTATTACTTCAAATATCTTCTCCTAAGATATCTTATCAAAAGTCTTTTCTCCATCCATCCAGCTCATAACTACCAACCGCCTAAGACACACCAAATTTTAGCCCGTTTTAATAGCCCTATTAAATGCAAGAAACGTCAAAATAATTGAGTAAGTCATAATATATAAAGAATAATACTACCCATACAATATTTTCATACAACATTATATGACAAAAGATGATTGAGTGAAAGTTTAATTTTATTTTAAAATCAGTTAATCATATTTTACCATATAATATTGTATGAGAAATGTTGTATAAAAATGTTGTATAAAAATGTTGTATATGTAGTATTACTCATATATAAAGCATCTGATCACCATAGACTTCCATTAGAATAATACTACATATACAAACTCTTCATATAAACTCATTCATACAAACTGATGTGTTTAAATGTAATTGGGTGATTTTTAATTATTAATAAATTAAATAATTAATGTTGATGATGTGTTAAACATGCAAAATAGCCATATCAGTCTGTATATGTAGTATTAGTCGCGAAAATTAGATACTCAAATAACCAAACAAACGTCTGAAGGACCAGAAACAATCACTATCAGAAAACAGCAACCATCATAATAGGGGACAACCTTACCGTGACAAGTTTTTTCTAGCCTTAATTATAACCCGCAATCTCACAACAATAACATTCAATACGACACTTCGAACTTAAATAACTCCTAAGGGATGGCTATATTGCCAAACCCAGTAACGTTACCTAACAATCCCAAATTACCAATCCGGTAACAATAGCACACCAGTAACACAGTATGCCCCACCCCAAAAGTCAATGTTTAGGTAAAACGTAAAGTCTTGTAACATTTGCTATATTTATAACTTAATAAATCATTGCGACAACGACCCGGCACCGTAGCACAGTAAACAAATCCAAGAAAGTAACCTTGATGGTAAATTGATATAAGGAAAGGAAAAGAATTTTAAAAGTACCTGTAACACCAATAGGGGATACGTAGAGATCCCGCCGGAGTAATCCACCGTCGGAATGAGCTGCTTGAGCTCCAAAGTGGGCGCAAAGTCACCAAAATCATCAACAACAGAAGGGGTTTCGGCCTCAACAAACAAGACGCCTTCAGCATTACAATCAATCTCAATCCTCCCATCTTCGTCACGCTTTAACCGTCCAGCCATGGGGTGGAACGGCACCAGGGCCTTGCCGAGAGCCTCCTTGAGGACCTTACCATCAAAGAAATTTTGGGCCCCGGTGGGCCGATAGAAGTACACGCTGGGAGTGTGAAATCGGGGAACCACCAGGTCCACGTTGGAGTTCCACAGCGATATCCTCGGAGTCTCCGCCGACGGCGGGACCATCGTCGACTCCTTCACGGTGATTATCATTTTAAAAAATTGCGGGCCGTCGCCGGGCTGAGAAATCGAAATTGAAAAGTTCGAGTTAGCTTATAAATGTAAAGGAAAGTTGAAGAAGAGTCTAACATCTACTGAAATAAAGTCAAGTTTCTTGTGAGTAGTACACAGCATCCGTCTCTTTGACAAATATACGCAAGACACTAAGACAGTATCACTAGAATAGACAAAAATTAATAAATAAAATATCAACATATTTTAATGTTTATTAAAATTCGAGGATTTGATTCATTCAATTAGCGAGTCCGCCATGAGCAAATTGTATAATTTCACGCTAAGAATTTTTAGCCCCAAATGTTTAGTATTTCACAAATTGGCCCTTCTAACAAAACTCTGATTCCACTCCCAGAATCCATTACACGATGAATCCGCCCCCGAATATATTATTTTTTTTTTAATTAAAAAATTAAAAAATAAGCATGGGAAATGTTGATGTTGATTTTGGTAGTCTGGTATGTGGGTCCCGTAACGGTAGGTACGTTGCAGCTATATTCTAGGTGAAGTGAACAGAGTAAAAAATTTCTCAGTTTCCCTGAAGAATGTTGAATTCCTCGAACTCAGTGAACAAACAATGAACATCAGAACAAAGTAGTTTCGTTCTATCTTTCACGGTTTAAACATGATTTGGAGAAAGAAAACAAATCAAACAAAGAATCAGAAAACAGAAGAAGATGAAGAGGAAGAAAGAAATTGAATTACCTGAACAAAGAAGAAGAAGAAACAGAAGAATGGATGGATGAATGAATGAAATGTTAGTAGTACACAGAAAGAAGAAGAAGAAGAAGAGCGTTTAAAACAAAACTTGTCTTCTTCTTCTTCCAAAAAATGAAGTTACAGAAGAGAACTAAATAATAAGTGTTGTGTTCTGTCATTCACCTACCACCGCCTACTAAAGCTGACCATAAACCAACTGCCACGTACGCACACCCCCAATACTCCTTTATCTTTGCCAACCCACACTCATTATTTTGCTATGTTTCACCCAACAAAAGTAATCTCTCTACAGTCTAGAGTCTACTCGATCAACCTCATCATCAGGTTAACTTTATTTTCCCTGAGGTTTCCTCAAACAACAATATTCCCGCAATGTATCTAAATAATTTATCGAGTAAACAACTTTCTCCCACCCAAGGTTTGCCTTAATTACACTTTTCTTCCCAAAGTTAATATTCCGTCACTATCCAAGCCAATATCGACCAATTCCAGTTGTAAAAGTTCTTTTTGTTACCATCATTTGAATTTTCAATCTCCTCTCTACAAAACCTTTCTCATACTGGCATCTGATTTCTTGTCGATTGTCAACCATTACAAAATTAGGGTTTCCTATTCTTGTCTGATTTTCAGCTAATTTTAATAGCGAATATTCAATCGGTCATCACCATTTGATCTACTGGCCTCCACTTTATAATAACCCTCTCACCTTGGATCCTAATAACTCACCTAACGCCGACTAAGAAAGTAAACTGTATTTTGGGTATTAGCGAAATATAAACATCGGATAGGAAAGTGATATTTTGAAACATTTTAGATGGGAAAGGTCATTAAAGCAAATCTTGGGTGGGAAAAAGCCGTTTACTCATAATTTACCCCTTATCATCAATCTTCTATTAGGATTTCGGTATTTAAGTTAACGAAACTAGTGTACAATGTATGATTAATCCTATTTGTCATAAAATATATCCCAAAATTCACATCTCATATAATGTCAAATCTTATTTAGCATTATCATATCATTCACCAAATCACCACTTTATATACGTGTCAAGGATTAACCATCATTTAGAATGAGAGTTTTGGGATAAATTATTTTAAATATGTAGCACTAAAATCTCAATGGAACAATGAGAATACGGAGTAAATCGTTATTTCTGATATCTGAGGGGCAAATTGTTACTCGAGGAAACCTGAGGTGTAAACTTTTTAAACTCTTTCATCATTTACTTTGTCTTCTCTTGTGTTCTTACTTTTGAATGATCTATTTAACGTTTTAATTAAGTTAGATTAAGATAACCAATTTGGTATGTGTTCACTTTCTTACTTAATCTAATTTTGAATTCCATTGTTTTTGTTCGTTATTGAAATTAATCTTTCTTTAGTTTTGTATTCAATCCACTCTATTTTTGTATTTGTATTATATTTCTCACTCTTCTTAACTTTTTATTACTACTATGTACCAACTTATTTTTATTTTCATTTTTAGATTTCTTTAGTTTGTGTTTGTGTATGGTAATCAGTTTTGTTAATTTTTGGTTCTCAAAATTTAGGGATACTTTACTAACCCCCTGCAATTTCCCTACAATATATGAACACCCTTTAGTTTTAAATAAAACTTACTAATCCCCTAACTTTAATTTTTCAAGAACAGTTTGGTAAATGATATGATAATAGCTAGATAAAATGTTACATCATTTGCAATAAGAAATTTAAAATACAATAAAGATGGGCTGATAAACCTTCTTACTAATTTTCTTTCACAAATACGACGTAACAACTCGCAATTGGTTAACTCGTAATTGGTCAGGCAGGATCCATTGAGAATTGCTACATTGCGTTTGTAAGAAAAAGTTAGTGAGAAGAGTTTCCAAGCTTAGTATTATCCTTTAAATCTTAAGATAAGCAACATTACTCTTTCTACAAGAATAATGTTACACAATTTTTTTATCCTAAGTAATGATTTTGTAAATGATATAACATGATACATCATTTAGTATAACAATTATGGAATACCTTTTAACTACCACTGGGTGGTCTAATGGTAAAAGACAAGGGATAGCCACGGAGGCTTTTACTAGCCACGGAGGCTTTTACTGGTCTATAATTTTAAAGTTCTAAGAGATTAGTTAAGATGTATGTAAATTGATCTAAATATCTCCGATGGACCACCCTTTGTCTAATAATAATAAAAAAAAATTATAGAACATATGTTAGAATGTGTAACATAACTCCTTATACAAACACCATTTAAGTGTCTTTATATATTGTTTCCGAAACTTGCGTCATCTATGACATAATTTTTTAAAAAATTATGTCATCCTAGACTCCTAGTGATAATATCCCATTGTGAAAGTGGGGTTTTTATTTCGGGATAAGCACAAGGGGTTTGTTGTACTTACCCTTAACTATATCATAAAAATATTAATTAAAGTATGTGAATAACTATACTTCTAGTTAATAAGAGAATTTTATTTTTATTTTCCATTTTAAGAAGATGAAGTGTGCATATTAAATGTAAGCAAAAGATGTTGGAGTGGATATTCCCATATAAAATAAATAAAAATAAATAAAGGGTGTTGAAGTAGATAATCCCAATCAGGTCCAAAATAAAAAGAAAAAGAAAAGAAAATGAGAAGAAGTTGGTGAGACGGTGACCTAAGATTGGAAAAGGGAGCAAGTGCCTAAATCTTGCCACTATTGAACTAACTTTATTTTATCTTTATCTTCATTTGTTTGGTAGATTTTTATGTTTTTATTAGTTCCACGCAATTGTGAATTCCTTTTGATCTCACCTAAACCCAGATGACTCTCACTTTCGTCATCATGGAGTTGGTGAGATTTCCTACTGGTTGGTGACCGAGGGTGTTTGAGTCAGTTTACGCACACTTCGACTGCTCTTATAAGATCCTAAAGTTAACGACTGGATAAACCCTTAAGCAGACACCTTTCGATTGCTCTCCCGAGGCTTTGAAGTTAACTATCAGGGTAAATTATCCTATGGCCACCCCTCGGTTGCTCTCCTGAGGCCTTGAAGTTGACCAGCCCTATTAGTAATCTAGTGGAATTGAATTCAAAACCTCTTAAATAATATATCCAATAGTCTCTATCGCCCCCTCAGTCACCTAATGGTGGTTTATTATTAACATTATATTAATAGTTTATTTTATTTTTCCCTCAAGATTACTTAATATTAAAATCATCCACTTTGTTAAGAGCTTATTATAACCCTTATAAAAAGTTTTTGATAATTTTATAAAGAGATTTTTGCTATTTTTATTGGAATTTTCAATAATTACACGGATGTATTTTATACCGAAGTGGATGAGTATTGTAAGCAATCTCACACCAGAAAATGAAATAAACTCTTACAATTAATATATAAATTAAAAAAAAAAAAAGTTGAATAGACACTAACGCCCTTGAGGTTTTACGTAATAGCAAAAATTCTTTGAGATTTTCGAAATAAATATTTTCCTAATATTATTAAACTGTTAGAACATATATTTTACATCTTCGAGTTAATAAAACATTCACATAGGGGAGTTATTTTTGTTATTTAATCAAATCTGAAGGAGATTTATGTCATTATTTCTAAAATAAGAATTGTTATTTTATCTCAAATTGTATCCAAAATCATCCACGTTAGTTGACACAACTAGATAACGAGTCAAAGCAGATTCTGTGTTCATTCACTTACTTAATATTTACTATTATTAATTAATTATTAATCATTACTTAATTAAACCAGTCTCCGTAATTTTAGGTATTTTAAACTATTATTATCAATTAATCAAATTAAGTATACAATGTCTCATTCATTAATATCAATTAATTTCAATGTCCCAATCTCATATAATTCAATCATGTTTATTGGTTATAGTTACAATAAATAGTTTGTCATTGTCATCTCTTCTTTTGTTGCTAGACGACAAACCCTTTAGTCATTAGAGTTAGCTATATTCAAAGAGTCTTGTGTTCAAGTCATAAAAGAGGTATCTACCACATTTATACAATTATCTTAGTCTGTTAGGCTTGTAAGGTATTCTGTGATCCTGATGATTAGATTGGATACCTCAATTACCTTAAAAAAAAAAAAAATAGTTTACTATTGTTAAGTAACATAAAAAAATGTTATATTTTTAATATTTAGGAGATACAAGTCTAAATTTAAAGAAAATATAAATGTTTATTACTATCATTAAAAATTCAACTATATTTAGGGTCCCTTTGTATAACATTGTTAAGTAGAGCTTATTGAAAAAGAGCATTGGTGAAAACTTTAATAGTTGTTTAGTTAAGAAGACGTAAAGAGTTTTCTCATATTATTTTACCAAAAAAGGCTTTAACATACAAGAGTAAATTAAGTCTAATTTATAAAATCAAATAGGGATATTTATGAAATTTCAACACTCTAAATAAGCTCGAAAGGAACTTATGGAACGAAGCTTCTCCAATAAGTTGCGAAATAGTTTATTTAAAATCTTATATAAACACGTTTGAAATACAATTGAACAAATCCCTCCCTATGTGATCGGATGACAAACCCATTAACCACTTAGATTAGGTATACCCAAAGAGTCTTGTGATCGAGTCTAAAAGAGATACTTATCACATTTGTACAATTACTTTAGTTCATAGGGCTTATAAGGTGTTTCTTAGAGTCTTGAAGATTAAAAAGACTCTAATATCTGCTTAGATATCTCATATACCTTAAAAAAAAAANATTGAAATTAGGTATATCTAAAAAGTCTTGTGTTCGAGTCTAGAAGAGATACTTACCACACTTATACAATTATTTTAGTTCATAGGGCTTGTCAGGTGTTTCTTAGAGTCTTGATGATTAAACAGACTCTAATATCGACTTGGATACCTCATATACCTAACTAAAAAAAAAAAAATACAACCGAACAACATATAAACTTATTTAGCCAATAAATAAACCTAACCAAACAAGCGCTTATTAATTCCAGTTAATTATCTATCACCGACACTAATAGTTAAAATTAGCATTAAGTAAAGTTTCAATCAAACTTTTAATTAATACCATATTTAAAATATTTTGTGCGTATAAGTTTATGTGCATGCTTTTACAATTATACACATGGTGAGATCTTTAAAGTTTATGCATTTTGATAATCATTTTAAAAGGAAATGATGGTCTTAATATAATGGTGATAGACATAGTTGGTGTTTATTTTAATTATTATTCAATTGAAAATTTTCAAATTTTAAATGATGTTGGTTTCCCTTTTGGGCCATCAATTTGACTTATAAGTAAAGAATAAAAAGCAGGTCCTAGAAGCCTCTGAGTTGTTGGACTCAGTCAAGATCAAGTTATGGTTAAATTAGAATTAAATCATTCTATATTGTAAATAATAGAAAAATAAATAAATTTAAAAAAAGATATATAATCCTTAACATGAAATTCCCAACAACGAGATTGGGCTTGGATGGGCCCAATTGGTAGACAAATAAAAAATAAACAGTATTTGATTGTTTACTCCCACATATTTTATCATTCAAACTCTCTTCAATTTAAAAGGGGAAGTAAGGTTTTTATTTTTATTTTTTATATTATAGGAATGTTTGGGCTAATTTACACACATCTCAACTAATCTTTCAGGGTATTGAAATTTTTGATCGGATAAGAGCTCAAATGACTACTCTTATTGATACTTGGAGACTTGAACTTAAAAGCTCATATAATTTTTTTTACTATTTTTACCATCAGGCCACCCAATAATGGTTAAGGGGAAGTGAGTTTTTGCTTCCATCAAATTGATAATTTTAACCTTAATAAAAATCTCTATAAATAACATAATAACTTTCAAATATGCTTATACTTTATCTTTATATTTTTGTTTTAATTTTTAACCTTTAATTCTTAATTATAAACCCTAATTCTAACTCTTCTTAATCTTTAATTAAGAAATTGAGAAAAAATGGTGTAAATAAAAAACTTAATTAATAGGATTTTATGAGTTTTTTTTTTTTTTTAATAAATATAATTGTTAATGGAATATAGGTATACGAATTACGAAGGATTCTAAGAGATAATTATTATTAGCCTCGTATTATTAATTCAGATATGTATTAATGTCGTGTTTCTAAATAATATATTAATAGTTGAAATTATTATGGAGAAGAGTAATGCTATGTACATTAACCAAATTATACTAATCTAAGTATTAACAATTGAAATTTTGAAATTTTTCTTTTTCAGTTTTCGAGGGGAACTGACGTAGTAATAAGAGAGGTCTGTCACGTCAGTTAGTACTTGAGTTGTATGGTTTTTTATTAGTGCACATAACATTATTCTTATGACTATCTAGTTTCTTTTCTTCAAAACCAGGAAAATTAGGAGGATGCCACTCATCAAAACCAGGAAAGACTGATACATAATGATCAAGAACAGGCTTAGAGGTGGCCACAATGCATGGATCATCAGTTCTTTGTACTATGAGGCGCAGAGCTACCAGAACCGGCAACATGAATTTGCATTGAAACCTCATAGAAGCCAAGTCAGGGTTTTAGAAACCAAGTTAGGGTTTAGTTAAAGAGGAGCGCTCTTGTAATTTTTTTGTTTTTTTGTTTTTTTGTTTTTTTTGTTTGAGATAAACCTAACAAGAATGAACTATTAAACATACTTCCTAAACGGAAAGAAACCCTAAGGATCCAGGCAAAAGAAAATTAAACTGAGAAAGATAAGACAAGATGAACAATTTAGATATATTGAATAACAAAGCACAAAAGAAGAATTAAAACTAAAAAGGAGAAACAGTTTAAACCCATGAAAAGATAAAACAAAATTAATGAAGAGAAACCAAATAAATAAAAAAAGGAAAGATAATTCGATTAAAGAAGATAAACCGTATAGTTCTTGAGGATGATAATCATAAAGATTATGTTCTACAATATTGTTGTAAGGCAAAGCATTGTTCAGACTTTGTTGCTCAAGTAATGAACAACCAACTCCTCGTCAGTTGGGTAGAATCTATACCCTGGTGGGAATATGAAATTCCTTGCAGCCAGGAAATTAAAATTCTCCATGTTAATCTGAAGAATTGATATTGAAAAACTACTAAAGCCTTGAAAGAATTGATGTTGAAAAACTACTCAAGCTTTGTTTATGTATAAATTATTTCTCGACAAATTAATTCAGTGTTTTTTTGGCATTTTTCTATTCAGCTTAGGAGTTGTATTTCGTTTACAACTCAAATAACCTATAATTACGGAGTTAACATATTCTAGATTATTTTTCTCTCCAAGTAAATGGGGGCATTAATTATAAGTTAAATCTTGATTAATTTTTTTAATTCATAAAATTTACCCTTAAATTTGTAAAGTCGTCTATCATATTTCATAAACTTGCCATGAAAATCGAAGGTTTCTACAATACATAATTGCTCTCTCCCAACTTGTATTTTTTTTGGGTTTCCATCGCGCATTTTCTTTTCGATTCCCTGTTGTTCATTGCCATTGATGTTTTATATTAATGCTTCTTATATTAAAGTTCTTGCTATGACGAGCTTAATGTGACAAGAAGCCGACGTTTTTGGTAGAAGAAGAAGCTCTTTAAAATAAAATTAAAACAATAATTTTTCATTTTAAAATAGAAAAAAAAATATATAGAACTAATTATAGTAACAATTTGAATTAATTAAACGAAAATGTAAGTTTAATAAAAACAACAACAACTAGAAGAAGACTAATGACTCTAAGTTTTGCACACTACTTAATTAGGACTATCTGGTTTCGTTCCATCAAGCCAAGGAAGATAAAGATTAGGATCTTGTGGCTGGAGATAAAGATTAGGATCAATATCAAAATCAGTAACAGAAGGCTCAGAGTTGATGGAACTATTATTATCTCCCACATCGCATTGATTTATTCTTAGCATTGGAGGCGCAGAGCTAGGCGTACCAAAAACATTATCCGGCACAAAATTGGTAGAATCAACACTATCCGTGGCATCACATCCATTAGCTCCTTGCAATGCAGACGCCGCACAGGTTGAACCAACGTAATTTGCGGCATTGCACTCGTTTGGTTGAATCGAAGGCGAAATGCCTATGGAACCAACATAATGTTGCCCATTGTATTGAGTTTGTGTCCAGGGAACAAAGTTTGTAGAGCTAACGTTATGATAATTAGTTGCGTCCATTGGCTGTGCAGCTCTAGTTGAACCAAAATTATGATGTCTTATCTGCAATGGAGGCAAGACGTTGATAGGACCACCATAACTCTGCAAATTGTATTGATGATGATGATCAGTTCCTTGCAGGAATGGTGCAAAGTTTTGATAACCACCAGCATTGTGATGAGCTCTTTGCATCATTGAGGCCACTGAGATTGCGGAATCAAGATTATGCTGCAAATTGCCCCCATCATTTCCTTGCATTTGAGGCTCCGCGCTAATAGAGCTAGCACCACTGCTACTAGCTGCTTGATTCTTGTTCTTTGATTTGTGATTCTTCAAGTAGACCTTGCACAAAACCCAATCGTCCAACTGCCCAAAAAATAAAAAATAAGCAATATTTATATTATTACATACGGGTTGGGATACTTGACTTGAACAAATCTCAATAATTAGACCAAATCAAAGAACGATAATTTACCTTCATGTTGCTGTCATCAGGAGTGGCATTTGATCTCGAAGCGGCTGCCTGACTTTTTTTGCTGTAAGTCGGTTTACTTGCAGCTGGAGTGCTATGTTGATCCATTACATATTCATACATGATCCAGTTAGTCTTTGTTGAATTTTTATTGCTGCCATTATAATAGACCAGGGATCTCTTGCTTGCTACTTTGATATTGTTTACTGTAACCGGATGATCAACCCCAGTAGCCTTCCAAAATCCGTCGACGGCCTGTCGTTTTGGCCGGTTTCCATGTGGGTACTTCCGGTCCCTTGGAGTGAAGAAGTACATGAACTTACCCCCTTCCTTCTTGTGCGAATCTGCATTCACAGAATTTATATATATAATAAAACATAAATATCATTAATTTAAGCCATGAAGAATTTGTTGGATTGCTAAGAGAGAAATAAAAAAACAGTTTACTTAGAGAGCTATAGTAGTCAAAGAAAATCAAAGAAAAAGAGCGATTAGAAAATAATATTCTTTTTATGCGACAAATTAATTCTAATGAAAAACTCAAAGATGTAACATACAATAATTACGAATTTTAAACAGTAGATTTATGAAATTAAAGAAGAGAAGCGGTTTTGAATTCTTTTTTTTTTTTTTTTAATTAAATTTTCATGTTCTAATAATGCTCAAAAACAGAAAAAAATCAACTTGAAAAGGAAAAAAAGAATTAAACCCATGAAAAGATAACAAAAATTAATGAAGAGAAACTTGAAAAAGGAAAGATTAAACTAATTAAAGAAGACGAACTGTATAATTGTTGAGGATGATAATCATAAAGATTAATTTCTTGAATGATGTTGCAAGGCAAAGCATTCTTAAAGATTTTGTTCTTCAGGTAGTCGACCACCAGTTCTTCGTCAGTTGGGTTGAACCTATACCCGGATGGGAATGCCATGTTTCTGGTTCAACTTTCAATTAATTAAACAAAGAGGAAGATTATTGTTAAGTTTTGTTGATATATATATCTTTTATCTTCTAATTAGTTAATTAGGAGTTGCATTTCCATTTATTTTAGGAATTCTATTTGGTTTACAAATATAAGTACCCTATTATTTCTGAAAGTATATATAAATTTAAATTAATTTTTTTAATCATTTTCTTCCATAATATATTTTCTATTTTGTTATAAACATCTATCATAAACGAAGGCTCTACCATTCCCACATATTGATAATTCATTGATTCTTCCTGGAGAAGGAATTTCAGTTTCTTTTCCTTTTTTCAATTATTTTCACCTCCCTTAATCTGTTCATGTCTTTCTTGATATGATATTCCATGAATTCTGAAGAAGTGAACTGATATTTCAGAAAATATTCTTGTGAAATTTTGTTTTTCTGAATTAGAGCTATGATCAAATCTCTGGTGCAATGAGAAAGCGTTTGTCAAACAATTCGAAGAATTATTCAGATTATATTGATAACGTTTTGGAGGGAAAGACAGTTAACTAAAAACTAATCACCTAAATTCACGCCTTAATTTCCGGAGTTCGTTGTGAGATATCTAACTGCTGCCAAGTCAGCATAGGGCTAAAACTAACCATCCTCTTCAATATTCAACTATTACTTCTTAGCTGAGTTTAAATGAAAAAACAATGGAATCACTGTTTTCCATTGTTTTTTTTTTTTTTTTTTTTTTTTTTTGGTTACAGAATACGTGGCTTGCCTTCTGCTCCTAGTTAACCCAAGATCTCTTTTTCCTTCGTAAATAACAATGGCAAATGGCACGGACGGACCCATAAATTAATTTTAAAGGGGACAAATTCAGAATAATATAATAGAAAATAGAGGGAAAGAAAATCAGTGGGGTAAAATCTAAAAATTTCAATACAAATACAGGGTAGTCAAAATGAAAAATAAAACCAAATGGGGTTACCAGCCCTTACTCATCAATATGTAGGTCCGTCCATTAGAACTGATACTCATTACAACAATTTTTTTTTTTTTTTTTTTTTTTTTTTTTTTTTTTTTTTTTTTTTTTTAATGATAATGGGTGTTCGAACTAATCGTGCACATACCTTAGGGTTGTCTCAAGAATAGATATTCAAAAAAAATTTATAAAAAATTTGGGCCCCTTTTGGCCCTATTTTTTTGGGGCCCTGAGCAGGTACATCACTTACCTACCCATTAGGCTGGCTCTGGCATACCTCAACTAATCCCTCGAAACCTTAGAACTACCGATCGGGTAAGAGCTCCAGTGGCCATCCCTATTAGCAACTATGGGGACTCGAACATACTAACTTACATGCACCTCAACTAATCATCTAGAACCCTGGAACTATCGGCCAAGTAAGAGCTTCAGTGACCATCCCTATTAGCAACCATGGAGACTCGAACTTTGGCCACCCCTATTAGCAACCGTGAGGATTCAAACTTGGGAGGCCATGTTAGATCTTCCTCTTACTCTTTTACTATTAAGGGGACTCGAACTTGGGAGACCATGTCTTTGCTCTTTTACCATTAGGGCCACCTGGTAGTGGTTTATTCATTACAACTTTGTTAAGAGTACAAAATATATATTGTAGGAAAGAGACATATATGTACATATTAAATAGGAAAATACTACACCCACAACACCTCTTCTCACAAACTTCCTGACGTGCTAGCTTGCAATTGGTTAGCTCATAATGGGTCTCACCTAATAAATTGCAGCTGACTAGTTGCGAGCTGTCACATCGGGATTGTGAGAGAAAGTTTGTGAGAAGAGGTTGTGGGTGTAGCATTACTTTATTAAATATTTGTAATTGGAATTGGCCTAAGCATTGATGTCATGCACGCTGAATCATCGTGTGTGGCTCCTAACACTAGTTTGATGTTATGTACGCATCGGTATAGTCATTGTCATACTTTAATATCGCTCATGTTGGGATATGAGTATTTCTACAACACAAGTAGAGATAAATTATGTTAGAAAAACACCAGAAATTGTTCGTATACTAATTCCACAATATATACAATACAATATGTTGATGCTTGATTTTGACATCAACGACTTTGCACGTGCAAAGTGCTAAGAGATTTTTAGAAACTACACGTGAGATGATTATGAGAGTTGATTATGGTGCTGAGATGATATATGTTTGAAGAAACATAAATAAAAGATTGACAAGAGAGATTTTATAATGGTTCAGATGCTTGAAGCAAATCCTACATCCATTGTTATTTTTTTATTCTCTGCTATTTTTCTGATATTGCCTATAAGGCATACAAAGGTGAAGTAACGCCTTGTTTACAGAGAAAAATAATGGTTGAAAGCTCAAATGTATGCCTAGCTCTCATATGCCCAGCTCCTCTTCTTGGAATAGAGGTGCCTATTTATACCTTTGAGCTCAATGTAATTAGTGTTTTTGCAAGTTGTGGGGACACGTGGAGACCCCTCCATAATCCTTATCTTAAAATGGAATATAATTGATATAAATGCTCTTAATAACAGCTTAGGTTGGTTTGTTTTAACAACTAATGTTATTTTGTCTTTTAATTCGTGTTGAACTTTAATTGGTGGGACTGACAGCTCATTTTGATTGGTGGTGCTAATGTCAGTGTGTATTTTTATCCATAATAGAAGCCCCTCCAGTTTTTGGAGTGCATAATCATGCTTCAAAAACTCATGTCTTTGATTTGAATGGCTGTTGCACTATTGGTTGCAGTCTCGAACTGAAGAGCTCAAATTACACTTGGTGTGATTGGGTACTGAGATCTTGATCTACTATAATGATTTGAGAGCTAGGATTGCGCTCTAAGAGTTAAGAGCACCCTGATAGCTGAGAGCTGATTGGGATTTGAGAACTGGGAGCTGATCACAATCTAATCGCTGACATAAAACATCTAGAAGATAAATCCCTAGAGAGAGCTGAGCGTTAGAAGCCCAAATGTGTAGTTCAGAGGTCCTAAACAGACATGCCAAATTAAAACAACCATAACTTTTCATTCGAGAGGATTTTTGGAACTTGTAAGAAGTCAACAGCAAGCTCATTTCAAGCTCTATGTCGTGGCAACCGGTTAACCTTGTTGGTTTGTTTTCAAGGCCAAAATCCACTATTTTGGCATGTTTTGGGGCCGTTTTAAGTTTTCTATGCTTTTTTTTATGCTAGTAGTTGATTGCAATCTGAGAACTAAGAATTGATCATAATTGGAGAGCTGAGAACATAATCTGAGGTTGTTCACAATCTTAGAGCTCAGAGTTGATTGCAATCTGATAGAGGCTCAATTTGAGAGCTTGAGGCATGTGATCTGAACGATCTGAGGTTCATGATCTCGAGATAAGGAGCTTGATCTGGATTGCGCGATCTTAAGCAAATGAGTGAGCTTATGAGCTCAATTAGAGAGCATAGAGAGCTTTGATCTGAGAACTAGAGAGCTCTTTATGCTCTGAGAGCTTGAGAACTCTTTGCGTTTGAGAGCATAAGGAGTTCGATCAGAAAGCCTAGGCTTGATCTGAGAACACAAAAAGTTAGAGACAGAAATCGCAGGGCTTGATCTGAGAACACAAGAAGTTTGATTAGAAAGTGCAAGGCTTGATCTAAGAACACAATGAGTTCAATCAGAAAGCGCAGGGCTTGATTTGAGAACACAAGAAGTTCGATCAGAAAGTGCAGGGCTTGATCTAAGAACATAAGATTTGAAGGATCTTAACAATTTGAGTGCTTGGAAGCGCGATCTGGGCACTCGAAGGCACGCAATCTGGGTTCTCGAAAGCATGATGTAGGCTTTCGAAAGCATGATCTGGGTGCTCAGAAGCACACAATCGCAAGCTGATGAGTGAGATCTTATGAGCTCGATCAGAGAGCATAAAGAGCTCGATCTAAGAGCACAAGGAGCTTGTTTTGAGAGCATAATGAGCTCTATCTGAGAGCGCAAGAAGTTCGATTTGAAAGCGCGAAGCTTGATCTGAGAACTTGAGAGTTCTAAAGCATGTGATCAGAGAGCTCCGAAGCATGTGATTTGAGATCTCTAATGCGTGCGATCTGAGAACTCTGATGCGCGTGATCTGAAAGCTCTGATTTGGAAAAAGCTTCAGTATTTTGACGATAACTTGAGCTGTAGACCTCGAATTTGGATGATTCTTAGACCATCCAAAATCTAACTTGAAGGGCTACAGTTCTTATGTTTGTGGCTTCTCTAGATTCAGACTTTATCTTGCTCAAATTTTTACATCTGATAACGTGATTTTAGAAAAAGAAGCTGAAATTTGATAAGAAGTCAAAACTTGCTGAAAGAAGTTGAGACTTGTTGGAAAAACGTGGAGAGCTGATGTGAATCTTGCTCTTTCTGTAACGCCAAACTATTGACGCTTGATTTTGACACCGGTGACTTTGTACGTGCAAAGTGCTAAGATATTCTTAAAAATTATACATGAGATGATTATGAGAGTTGATTATGGTGCTGAGATTATATATGTTTGAAGAAACATAAATAAAAGATTGACAAGAGAGATTTTTATAGTAGTTCAGATGTTTGAAGCAAATCCTACATCCACTATTATTTTTTTTTCTCTGACTATTTTTCTGATATTGCCTGTAAGGTATACAAAGGTGAAGTAATGCTTTGTTTATAGAGAAAAATAATGGTTGAAAGCTCAAATGTATGCCTAGCTCTCATATGCCCAGCTCCCTATTCCATGAAGAGAGGTACATATTTATACCTTTAAGCTCAATGTAATGAGTGATTTTCCAAGTTGTGGGCACACGTGAGGACCCCTACCTAGTCCTTATCTTAAAATAGGATATGATTGATATAAATGCTCTTAATAACAGCTTGAGTCGGTTTGGTTTTGACAACTAATGTTATTTTGTCCTTTAGCTCTTGTTGAACTTTAGTTGATGAGACTAACTGCTCATTTTGATTGGTGGTGTTGATGTCAATGTGTATTTTTATCCATAACACAATACAACCATAATGGTAATATTAATTCTGTCATGAAATGATAATTGGTAACATGTAATGATATTATAGTGAGATAATTAAACATTATTATTTGGTTAAATTATAATTAACTTGTCATTCCATGTGTTATTGAGATATCATTGTGCTACTTTAGACCTTGATTAATTCCGTCATATGAAGATTTTAAAGTGGATTAAATGAAATTTAATAGTTAACTCTAGCATTCCACAAAATAAATTGTAAAATAAATTTTTTAAATATAGTTTCTGACTAATTTACCTTTTAATGTATATACTGTTTATTTTAACACCTATAATTTTACGGCAGTGAGATTTTTTTTTTTTTGTTTTCTGAAACCTCAAAGATCTTTTGTTATTATATCATACCTCATGAGGATTAAGTCATTAAATCTATATTTGTTGCAAACTTAATAAATATTAGAGTTTAGATTGTATTTAGTTAGAATATATCTCAACATTAAATTAAAAAAAATAAAAAAAAGTTGGGGGAATATACATTTTGCTTGTAGATTTAAGTTCATTGGATGCATTTCTATATCTTTAGATATTATGTAATCTAACATTAATAAACTATTATTTAGTAGTATTCTCAACTTTTTTTCTGGATCATGACTTCACACAACATAAATATGGAAATATCTTATCAAAAAAATAACTAAACTCAGTAATCAACAAATATCAACAGATTCACTATGAAAAGAATTTCTCCCATTTGGTCTTCTTGCATTACTCATCTTTGCAATTGGTAATTTCTTCTTCCTCCTTTTTAATTACACAATTACATATAATAAGAGAAATTTTTGCTAAATCCTTATATTTATACTTATTTTTAAGTATGTAATAGTTTTCATTGTAGTATGTGTGTGTATAAATATATGTCATTCTCTAATGCGAACCTAGAATTTTTAACATGTGGACTAAAGGTGAGTGCTAGTGACTCACATCACAAACCATACAATCAAAAGTGAATGACTAGATGCTCACCTTTGATCTGCATGTTAAAGCTTTAGATGTCTACATTGGAGAATTTTCATATGTATATTTTATACAGTATATAATATTAGTAATATTATTAGTGTTTATTAAGTGTTTGATGCAACCTAATATGTATTGTATTTATCAAATAATTAATTATATACAGTATTTAATCCTTAAGTTATATTAATGGTGAAATGTTAGTTGGTTTGGAGTGGAAAGAAATACATGTAGAAGCAAGGAGAGTTCCAATTTCGCAGAATTGCAACACTACTAATGACTGTCCTTACCCATCACCGATAGCACGTGACTATCAACAATGTTTTTGCGCTGAAGAAATCAATCACTTGCAGATCAAAACCACAATTCTCTCATACCTATTACTATTGGGAAAAATATGAGCAACAATTAATCATAAATAATAAAAGCATATTATGAATATTTTTCTCTTTGTTTCTATTTTTTCTCTTTCGTGTTGGTTGTTGTAGGTTGGTTAACTACTTTGGTGTTGGTTACCAATTTTTAAGTGCAGCGAAAATTTTCTACCAGTTGATTAAGAGATTTCAAATTGAACATACATCAACAAGTGCATAAGTAAAGAAATAACCATATACATGGTTCAGCTAAAATCCACTCTTTAACCTATATCCATGAGACCTTGTCCAGATCGAAGCATCCACTAAGTTTAAAACACATTACGAGACAATGTTCAAAGTTGTCTAAGATACAGGAAAAAAACTCCTGTTCAACTTTACACTTAGCACCACACTCTGAACCTAATGTGTTGAAACTCCTTGGACCTTCTTCACACCGGGAACAGCTTGTGAACTGCCCAAGTTCAAGCAATGATGCCACGCACTAGTATCAGCAAAGGAACCATGTTCCAAAGCCACAATACAATGAATGATATGGTGAGGTTTTGGCACAAAATGAAATGAACATGAACATTGGAGGAAATATACTCTAAGGAAATTTCAGAGTACTAGGAAGAATAAAAGATCAAAAGATTAGATTATACACGCAAGAAAGGGAATTATATAATGTAGGGTTTCTTGCTCAACGCTGTTGTGTCATGTCAGCCAACAAGGGGGACCCATGTTTGTCCAAATAGGAAATATTTTTTCTTTGGTTTGTACACACAAAACAAATCAGGAAAATCACTTTATTCCCTAGGACCACTTAAAAAGATAGCAACAAAGATAAACAAATATCTTTGCACTTTATCAAACATGCAACTCATGTTGGGTTGCAAATATTTGAAGCGAGTGTACAAACACAAACATGTGCACACACTCGATACAAAAAAAGCTAAGACACAAGTCTGGTAGCTAGTGTGCGTGTGCACACACAAGTCATAAGTTTGACAAATATGATATTCTATGGTTTTAATTTCAAATTTATTCAGAATTATTTACATGGTTCAACTAAATTCCACATTTAGGGCAAAATATATTACAAGGAATTTGTGAAACTAAGAGGAATGATGAAAAGGAGCTCTAGTTACATGAGAGAAATGAAGAAATGGTTAAGAATATCGTAATTGGATTGATTGAGAATGAGGAATACAAATTACATTTTGTATTTAAGACAACAAATGGTAAAGTAGTAGTTGTAGCCAACTGGTTTAGCAACTATACAAGAGAGTCAAAACGACATCACTTAACAAAATTACAAACAAACTCTATAGCTTTGGAAACTAACATCTGGCCCATATTGCCCCTTAAATCAAACAGGAATTCCATAACCTTGCAGCTTTGGAAACTAACACTCTAGTCCACATTCCCCTTAAACCAAAAAGGGAACTTTTGAACAACGTTGATAGCTTGGGACCATTACTGCTAAAAAGGAACTTTGTTTGACGGCTTGCTTGAACCAAGCAGGGCAATAACCAAAAGATTGAATTTCCAGCGAAAAAAATAGAATGAATTCTCAGCATCTCATATTCTAACTAAAGATGCATTTTAGATATAAAAAAAAAAATCTAATAAATTGGCTCTTTAACGTAATTAAAAAAAAAAAAATGGAACAGTTGTGCACCAATTAGCACTAATATGTAACTACTGGAAGCACTAAAAAGAACCACACTTTACAATCTAAACTATTAGTCAGATATCAGCATTTGCACTTAGATTCCAACTCAAACTTATCTTCTTGTGCAGTATGAGAGAAACACTTAATCATTTCAACAATCAAGCTTGCATCAAAACCACGCTTAACAATATGAAATTTAGTCATATTCAGCATTTGACTAGATTCCAACTCAAACTTATCTTCTTGTGTAGTATAGAGAAAACTAATTAATCATTTCACAATCAAGCTTGCATCAAAACCACTTCAACAAAATCTGAACTTTACTAGATATCAGCATTTGACTTATATTCCAACTCAAACTTATCTTCTGTGTAGTACAGAGAAAACTACTTAATCATTCAACAACCAAGCTTGCATCAAAAGACTGATTACTCAGTAGCTTTTTACTTCAAGAGTGATTAAGTAGAAGCAAAGATTTAAATTACACAACTGCACACTGCATAATTGCTTAGTACCATTACGACAATTGTTAGGGCCAAAAATCGTCTTGGGCTTGACGGGGCCCAATAACGAAATAAACATGTCACGGCCCAAGGCCTCAACCCAACCGATTGGGCCATGCTTAAAACACTTTGCGACCTACCACTCTATGAGTCGGGCTTCCTATAAGTTAAGCTAAACTGTGTTTCAGCCCATTAGCCTGCAACAGAGTATAAAGGAAATCAGATCTATATTCTATTTCCTCTTTACTAAGATTTCAAATCTTACTCAAACTATTAAACTTGATCTGATAAGGGTCAAGAAATCATATCTCTTTCATGATAGGGATTATCTCCAAAATAGGACTTAGTGTCCTACTAAGTTCCAACTTATTTAAACTATTAAACTTGATTGATAAGGTCAAGAAATCATCTTTCATGATAGGGATTATCTCCCAAAATAGGGCTAATGTCTACTAAGATTCCAACTCTTATTTAAACTATTAAACTTAATCTGATAAGGTTAAGAAATCTATCTCTTTTATGATAGGGATTATCTCCCAAAAGAGGACTCAATGTCCTCATGGATTCCAACCCTTAGGTTCACTATAAAAATAGAGGCTTGCCCTCTCATTAAGGAGGCAATCTCTCACAGTCAATCTACACCACTCAAAACCATCATTTGTTCTAAGTTCTTGCTCCCAAGAAACGACGCCTCCACGTAGTCCTAGCCTCCGACAAGACTCCTGGTAATTCTTCTTCTCTTAATTCTTATTAAATCTCTTCAGCCTTGCTGACTTGAGCGTCGGAGTGCCTACGGCAAACACCACCTCGGTGTTTCGGAGCTTCACGTTGCCTTCATGTGTGCAGGTCTAACGGATTGTCAGTGACCTCAACCTCACGGGATCACACCCTATTTTATGACGGTAGATTTTTTGCATCTACACAATCACTCTTCATATTAGCTAGAACATTGCACAACTGCTCAATAACAAACAAACTAGCACACTTCACAACGCTCAGGAAACATTGACCATTACCAAATTAAGCTTTTCTTTAAACGCTCAGTAACAGACAAACCAACACACTTCAAAATGCTTAGGGAACATTCACCATTACCAAATTAAGCTTTTCTTCAACTGCTCAGTAACAGACAAACCAACAACACTTCACAACTACTCAGGAAACATTCACCATTACCACATTAAGCTTTTTTTCAAAATGGAATTGAGCAATGGATAAGGCCTTAGTAAGAATAGCTGGAATCTATAACTTAGAAGGGACATATTGAACACAAGCTTTTTTTCAATACACTGATCCCTAATGAAATGAACATCAATTTCAATATGTTAGTCCTAGCATGGAAAACAGGATTTAATGCCAATGCTCTACACTAACATTATCACACCATATGATAGGAAAGGTGTTTAAAGTTATCCCTAATTCAGAGAACATGCTTTTAACCAAGCAATTTCAGTTGCTGTATAAGCAAGAGTGTTATACTCTGTTCTGTGGAGGATAAGGCAACAACTTTCTATTTCTTGAGCTCCATTGAATAGGTTGAGACCAAAATAAACACAATAAACATAGCTTGGATCCTCGAAAGTAGCACTATTAGTTGAGAAAAGTTAGTACCAACTGCCATAGGTGTAGAGAAGCATTTGCATTTGACATTTTTGTTTACAAGCAGATCAGCAACATATTTGGTTTGTTTGAGGTGATGACCTTGATCTGTTCTTGTGGCTTCAATTCCAAGAAAGTAAAGAATTGAGCCAAGAGCTTTTAAGCTGAATTGATCATTTAAGTTTGTACCAACTCATGAATGAAAGAGTATGACCTCTATGATCAGTATATCATCTACTATATGAGAATGTAGATCATATAACTATCATGCTTGATGGTGATAAGACTAGTATCAAAAACATACTTCTAAATCCTTTGGCCAAGAGAGCTTGCTTCAATTTTTCATACACAAGCTCTTGGGGCTGTTTAAGCCCATAAAGAGCTTTATAAGCTTGCACACATGAGCAAGGAAATGAGGATTTTCAAAACCTGCAAGTTGATGAAAGAACAACATGCATGAAGAGTGGCAAAAATGAAGAATGAAAGCAGAAAGGTTGGATGCATAGGACTCAAAAATTTCAAACAAAGTGTAAGAAACTTATACTTCTCCTTTGCTTAAGGTTGATGAAGTCAAGACTCAAAGAGTTGAGACCTACACCTTTAACACCACCTTGAGAGAGTAAGAGAGTGGCCGTGCCTTACGGGGAGAGATTTTAGTTTGCTTTTGAGTGAACAAAGTGATAATAAGCTAAAATGCAACCATTTGCATTTATATATACATGGGCCATTTTTGTATTAGTTGTTTTCATTTCTATGCCCCAATAAACTTATTTTAAAGGAGCCCACGAATATATTATTTTACCCTTTGAATAATCAATATATTCAAGGGCCCATGTAAAATAAACTAGTTACATATAACAAACATAAATTACCCTTTTGCCTTTTAACTATTAAAGGTTATTCGTTCATCTCATTAATACGCTTTAAGATATAATAATTAAATATAATTAATTATTGCTTGACATTTAACCCTTAAAATGTCACAAACAATGTCTATGTAACTATTACTATAGAAATCCCGTTATTACCCTCGGAAGGTGCTAGCCCTCTTCGGATAATCATTTCTCTCTCTTATCCTTCTCTAACTTCTCAAGGCTATTGGTGTGACCATGTAGGTCCACCGTGGATTAGCCGTGAGCCAGTTCTGGATGAATCCAAAAATCTGTCCGGAGGTCTAACGACTATGGTAAACATCTAGCAATATGCCATAGTCCTTAAACCACGATGAAGAAATACTTCATCGAACCCATTTTAGATCATATGTACCATACAGATAAAGTCCCTCCATTGATATATCCTGATCGAGCATGGATTCATGGAATGTCAAAATCCTAAACTCGATCTTCTACCGAATCGTCGATCAATATGTCTGGAACTCATCATCACAAACTTGCTTTTGTATGACTAATAATAGACTCTGGCCAGAGATTTTGATTTCTGACATTTATCAACGTTCGACCAGGAACTCGAATCCAGATGGAGTCAGTGGTACTCCTAATCCTATATTTCCGAGTCAATGGATCCCTTCTTGACCATTGTTCGTTTTCGCATATGAACAACGCATGACCAAATAGGCTTTATCATACGAAACATGACTAGTCTCATACTTATACAGCGTATGAACCATACGCATCCGTATCGGATCCGACTACAATGTCTCAGGTCAAATAACTACATTGTGCACTTATATAACCAAACGATAAATCATTGACTACATGCTTTTCCAAGTGATTTGTCGTTATTCAATCACGTTCGAAAAAACAGTTCACCAACCACCAATCCATACCAATGCCCCAGTGACATGACTATCATCGTCATCCGTACTTATATCAACTCATGATATCTTTTGGAAGCATCCAATATGCCTACTATGCAATATACTTGCCCAAATTATATTGCTTCCGTAGGGAACCCTTTTGATAATTCATTTACCGATTAAATGAATCATCTGGACAATTCATATATGTACTTTATTTTAAATGCATGACTGAATAAAGGAAGCAATTTATATATATGAATTGAAGAACTCTTTCATCTATTATTTATGATATATAGATACAAGACAAAATGCTCTGAAACTGACAACACGAATGGTTTCTAGGGCATACACTAATATACACTAAATGTTGATGCATAAAGACTATCTCACTCAAAGTACCATTTAGGAATGCATTGTTAACATCTATTTGCTGAATATCCCAACCATGTGTAACTGCAAGGGTAAGTATAATCCTAATGTAAGGCATTATAACTAGACTAAAGGTTTCAAAATAATCCAGTCCAGGTTTGTTGAAACCTTTTGGCTACAAGCTTGACTTTATATTTCTAAAAGCAACCATTTGCATTAAACTTAGTTTTAAAAGACCCACTTATTACCAACAACATTTAGGTCAACATTCATAGGGTCAAGAGTCTAAGTATTATTCTTCACTAAGGCAACAAATTTAGTCTGCATTGCCTCTTTCCATTCCTCCCTTCTTAAGGCTTCCCTTACTGAAGAAGGTTCAGTCTGAACATATGAGACTTGGGAAGTGACAAGAGCAGTTTTAGTTTGAGTAGCTTTGGCTCTAGTGAGCATAGAATGAGTATTTGCAAGAGTTGAAGTATTTTGAGTCTTATGAGTAAATTGTGATGGAGAAAAATCAACTTGAAGATGGCAGAATGATAATGAAGGATCAGTGTTGGAGAAGATGAAGATAAAAATTGAGGTGATGTTAAATCAACTTCTAAATGACAAGATGGTAGATTGTTTGTGGGAGCAAGAAAAGGAAATGTTATGTTTGATGAAGTTGAATTTGAACTTAAAGGAGACATATGTGAAGATAGTAAAGGTGATTCTAAATTTTGTGAGGATGACTGTAGAGATTGTGTATGTGAGGAAGTTGATGAAGCAAAAGGAACAACAGATTGTGTAGTAGAAGTATTCTTACGAACTGATGATGGTGGACCGTGCAGAGTACAAGTTACTGCTGGAGGAACTGTAGCTGGAGGAGTTGCATCAGTTGACTTGGAGTTGTGTTTGACGGAAATAAAAGGAAAACTAGAAATATTTGTTTAGGGAAAGCTATATGTGCAAAAGAGGAGACAAAATGATCAAAATTGTGAGCGTAAGGAAACTTTAGTTCATTAAATCTAACATTAGGAGTTATATAGACTTTACCATTAGAATTCATACTCTTGTAACCCTTGTGAACCAACTATATCCTATAAAAACACATTTACAAGAATGAAGGCTAAACTTGTGAGTATTGAAATCCCTTAAGTAAGGAAAGCAAGCACAACCAAAAACTTAATGAGTAGAATAGTGTGGTAATCTACCAAACAAATGTTAGGAAACGATCATCTATGGCAGTTTACATGCTAGATCGTTCCTTAGAACCAAGATCAGGGCACAAAAATTACAGTTTATACATAATAATAGAATCTGCAGAAAAATTAGTTTAAAGTTTAAGAAATCATACGCACATTTGGAGGCTCCTCCAAGTTTGTCTCTGAACGGATTTCGCTACCGACCCAAGTGTAGGATCGAACCAATATAGTCTACACGAAGATAACTCTAACGAACTAAAGAGGGATTTGCTAGATCCTCTTTAGTCTTTAAGAACCAAAAGAAGTCAAGCAAACTTTGATTTCAATCAAAAATACAAACTGGCGTGCAAGAGAAGAGAAAGGGGCTGGAATTTTACTTGTGAATTAAATGAATTTCAATCATCTAATTTCACAAAAAAATCTGCACTTATATAGTGCACATAATGCCCTATTCCCTCATGGAATAGGCTTGGGCTCCAACCCAAACACTCCTTGTATCCAAACAACCCCTTTAGATATTTTAATAATTATTATTATTATTTTTCAATTAATATATATATTTCATATATTAACATTTAACAATAACAATAATTCATTTAAATATATGCGAACACATATTTAAATATAATTTCACTTATTTAATTTTAATTAACAAATTAAATAAAGGCTACAACCTCAGCAAATTTAATTGCACTGTGAAATTACCAGAATACCCTTTTGTCTAAAAAGATGAAAACACCATTCTTATTAACTGGTTATTAAATTATCTTCTATGTGTGTGACTCGTAGGCTCCTTATCATACCGATAGTGTGTAGTATCACGATTAACACCAATTAATTGTCTCACTACACACAGACCAAGATTGGCCCCTAGCAAGGCATCATGGCCATCCGATAGATTCGGATTCAGCGAAACAACTACCTGTCAATGATATGGTTATCATACAATCCAATCCTTTCATCATCCATTATCCCGATGAGACTGTGGCATAGAAATAGTGTCAACCTCGGTTACTCTCGATATTATGTATTCGGTTACTGGACCAATGACCTATATTATAAATTGGATAGAGCAACAACTCAATCCCATTGTGGCCACAGTTTTAGTGTCATTGCCATTTACTGAATTCCGCCGTGAGATAACTTCTCCCGTACCCAGGAGTGATGAATCCTCTGTCTATCCACCATAGTCTTGATACACTCTTTAATGCAGCCAATCACCACCGTATTGACAGCTCTGAATAGAATTGCGTTAGGCTAGTGTCAAACTACATCAATCGACGCATAAGGCGCTCTGGTGATCTCAACTCTAAGGATCAGATGCACCACTATTCGTTAGAGGATTTGTTCCATAAACACTAGGGTTACCATCCATATGGAATCCTCTGGTGGGTCAGTCTAGTGAACTTGCCTACAACAAGCACCCATTTGCACCTGGTTGTCACCAAACAATCTTGACAAGTGAGATCAGTCACTGCCTTTCGACAGGGTCGTTCAACACTATGATAGCCTTACCGTATTATCTGTGCCCTTACTTCAGAATAATACTGGGGCTACAGACATTTCTAGAATGGCCACCATATGTGCTCATAAGGTTCTCATTATCAAGATTTGAACACTTGATACCCTCGTCATGGTTCTACCATTCTAAGGACATATATCAATACATACAATGATGATTTACGCGATATAGTATAAAATGCCTTTTATTGATCAATGAACATTATTACAAAGAGTTAATTCTACAATAATTGATTGGCTCTAGGACATCTATTCTAACAATCTCCCACTTGCACTATAGCCAATCATTCATGTATTTAATTCCAAATGATCTCAAGTGCCTTTCATGCTTCTGCTGCGATATTGGCTTTGTCAGTGGATCTATGAGATTGTCGTCAGTATGCACTTTATTGATCTACACATCTTTCCTCTTAATTATCTCTCTGATGAGATGAAATCATCTTAGTATGTGTCTGGACTTCTGATGAGACCGTGGTTCTCTAGCTTGAGAGATTGCTCCACTGTTGTTACAATAGATGTATATTGGATCAACAATCGTGGGAACCATACCAAGTTACGTAACAAACTTCTTAATCCAAACTGCCTCCTTAGTCGCATATGACAATGCAATATACTCAGCCTCCATTGTAGAGTCCATTACAGTGCTTTGCTTGGAGCTCTTCCAGCTCACCGCACCCCTATTGAGACAAAATACAAACCCTGATTGCGATCGATAATCATCTTTGTCTATTTGGAAACTAGCATCACCATATCCTCTTACAGTGAGCTCATCTTCCCCTCCATAAACCAAGAACATATCCTTAGTCCTCTTTAGGTACTTAAGAATATTCTTGACAGCCATCCAGTGACGCTCACCTAGATCCGATTGATATCTACAAGAAGTGCCCAAAGCACATGAGACATCAATCAGAGTACATAGCATGGCATACATGATGGATCCAATTACTGATGCATATGAGATCCTCTTCATACTATCTCTCTCATCTTGTGTTCTAGGACACAATTCCTTAGAGAGATAAACACCATGTGACATCGGAAGAAATCCCTTCTTGGATTCTTCCATACTGAATCTTTTCAGTACTTTGTCAATATATGCACTCTGACTTAGGCCAAACAACCTACGCTATCTATCACGATAGATATTTATTCCAAGGATGTAGGCTGCTTCCCCTAAGTCCTTCATGGAGAAGCACTTGGATAACCAAGTCTTTACCGACTGCAAGTTTGGTATATCATTCCCAATCAGAAGTATGTCATCGACATACAACACTAGGAATGCCATTGCGCTCCCACTTACTTTCTTGTAAACACAGGGCTCATCTTCGTTCTTGATAAAATCGAATTCTTTTACAGCTTCATCAAAATGAATGTTCTAGCTCCTTGAAGCTTGCTTGAGTCCATATATGGATCTTTGCAATTTGCATACCCTATCAGCTTACTCATCAAGAACGAAACCATCGGGTTGTGTCATATACACATCCTCTTCAAGGTTTTCGTTCAGGAAAGCTGTTTTGACCTCCATTTGCCAAATCTCATAGTCATGATATGCAGCAATCGCAAGCATAATCCAGATGGATTTAATCATGGCAACCGGTGAAAGGGTTTCTTCACAGTCAATACCATGGATTTGTTTGAAACCTTTGGCAACCAGTGAAAGGGTTTCTTCACAGTCAATACCATGGATTTGTTTGAAACCTTTGGCAACCAGTCGTGCCTTATAAGTATGCACCTTGCCATCTATGTCAGTCTTCTTCTAGAAGACCCATTTACACCCTATGGGTTTTACCCCTTTAAGTGGTTCCACCAGAGACCATACTTGGTTTTGGTACATGGAGTCCATCTCAAATTTCATGGCTTCAAGCCATTTAATGGAATCTGGATCCGATATAGCGTCTTCGTAGGTCTTGGGTTCATCATCTTGGTAGACTAGCACGTCACCATGTTGAGTCATGAGATAACCATATCTCTCGGGCTCATGGCGTACTCTCCCAGATCTACATAGCTCCTATGCTACTTGAGGTGATTCACTTTGATCCACAAGTTGTGGAGTAACCTCCTCTTGATGTTCAACCACCTTCTATGGCACATCATCCCGTCCTTCGTCTAGTATATTTTATGGTTCTAGAACTTCATCGAGTTCTACTTTTCTCCCACTAGTACTTCTTAGAAAAAATTCCTTTTCTAGGAAGACACTAGAACGAGCAACAAAAATTTTGCGCTCTTCTGGGTGATAGAAATAGTATCCTTTGGTCTCTTTTGGATACCCCACAAATATACATTTATAAGATTTTGGGCCCAGCTTGCTTAAAGTTAATTTCTGAACATAAGCTTTGTAATCCCAAATCCTTAGATAAGACAAGTTGGGCTTTCGCCCACTCCATAGTTCATATGGAGTCTTATCTACAGACTTGGACGGCACACGGTTCAAAACATGAGTCGCAGTCTTTAGGGCATAACCCTAGAATGATGCAGGTAGATCACTAAAACTTTTCACGGACCTAACCATGTCAAGTAAGGTCCTATTCCTCCTTTCAGACACTCCATTGTGTTGGGGTGTATACAGAGGGGTGAGTTGTGATACTATCCCACATTCCTTCAGGTATTCAGAAAACTCTAAGCTTAAGTATTCACCTCCTCGATCCGACCAAAGAGCTTTAATACTTTTGCCCAACATATTTTGTACTTCATTCCTAAATTCCTTGAATTTATCAAAGGCTTCAGATTTATATCTCATAAGGTATACATAACCATATCTACTGAAATCATCAGTAAATGTGATGAAGTATGAATATCCACCTCTGGCCTCAATTGTTGGTGGACCACATACATCACTATGGATGATGCCTAATAGTTTAGTAGCCCTTTCACCTTTTCTTGTGAAAGGAGACTTGGTCATCTTGCCTAATAGACATGACTCGCATACCTCAAATGACTGAAAGTCAAAAGGGTCCAAAACTCCATCCCTTTGAAGTTTTGCAATGCGGGTCTTATTAACATGACCCAATCTATAGTGCCAAAGATATGTTTGGTTTTGATCGCTATGTTTAGCTTTCTTGGTTTCAACATTGAGAATATCTTTATTGTTTAAATCAAGAACATATAACCATTGTATAACCTTGCAATTCCAAATAGAATACCATTCAAACTAAAGAACAACAATTCATTAGATATCTCAAAATGATACCCTACATTATCCAAAACGGATACTGAAATAATATTTCTAGAAATAGAAGGTACGTGATAACAGTTATGTAGTTCCAACAACAAGCCCATAGGTAAACATAAACAGTAAGTTCCTACAGCAAATGCAGCCACATGTGCTCAATTTCCAACTCACAGGTCCACCTCTCCCGTGGCGAACACTCTACTCTGCCTTAGTCCCTGCACATCAGTACAAATGTGAGTACCACATTCTGTGTCAATGACCCAAGATGTTATGGGAGAGAAGTTAATCTCAATCATAAATATACCTGAAGTTGTAGCCTCTGACTTTTTCTTGCTTGCGAGGAAAGCCTTGCAGTGTTTCTTCCAGTCGCCAGGCTTGCCATAATAGAAGCAAACTACTTTGCCCTTCTCTATGCCACTCTCAGGCCCAAGAGCAACCTGTCCTTTGGGCTTGGCCTTGGGTTTTGCCTTGGCCTTGGCCTTACCCTTGCTGTTACCCTTTCCTTTACTGGAAGCAACTAGTAAAATAGGCTTGGACTTCTTCAAGTCCTGCTCTGCAGTCCTCAGCATGTTCAAAAGTTCCGACATGTTTTTTACCATCGTGTTCATATTGAAGTTTATTATGAACGGTGCATAAGAGTCAGGCAAGGATTGCAGAATCAAATCCATTTGTAATTCTGCATCCAACTCAAATCCCAATTTCTCAAGCCTCTCTATGTGCTCGATCATCTTGAGCACATAAGGACCAACTTGGGCTCCCTCAGTCAGGCGACTCCCAAACAGTGCTTTCGACACCTTGTACCTCTCATGTCGAGCATTTCCTTCAAAAAGCTCCTTGAGGTATAGAATAATGGCAGCAACGTCCATATTCTCATGCTGCTTTTGCAGCACTGGTATCATCGATGCTAACATCAAGCATTGAACGCCATCAACATCATCCCGGAACTTTTGATAAGTATCCTTTACTTCCTGAGTGGCATCAGATTAGGCTCAGCCATGTATGGCTTTTCAAGGATATCCAATTTCTTTTTCGACTTGAGTATAATCCGAAGATTACGATATCAGTCTGAGAAATTGGATCCATCCAACCAGTTTTCTTTCTCGATTATCAGTTGCAAGTTCATAATGCTCATTTTGGTGAATCTACAATTGCAGAAAAGAAAAAGTTATTATAAAGTTCATTATTATTTAATATGGTCTTTTATTAAACGATGCTCCCACTATTTTACTCAAGTCAATAGCCCTCACTAGTAACTCGGGAAAGCCTGTTGACTTTCCTAGTGGATTGAGATCCCATCCGGCCCATTTCAAACCTTCGCTTTGGCAAACAAGCCAAAATGAGTTGATTAGGTAGGCCAACAAACTTAATCCACACTAGTTGATATCTCTTACTATCAACCTCAAATGTGAAGAAGCCAACAAGCCAATCACAAAATCCAATGGCTCTAACCATTGTCCTCAAGTGTGATTCTCAGTATCAATAGAGTGGACACTACATGCCACCACGTACACACAATATGTGTACTTCTCTATCATGCCTATGACGCGTTTATCAACCTTTGCTTTGGCGAACAAGCAAAACTGTCATTTTAAGTCGACCCATCACCGTTAAGGAAATCTCTAATGCATTTTAACCTCCCACTAGTAGAAGTGTACCCTTCGCTTTGGCGAACAAGGTTTCGACAAACAGTGGTTTAATTAAAACCATGGTGATGGAAGGGTTACGTGACTTAATATCCTTTAATTGAGGGTTTGTTATTTAATGTCTCACCAGATTATTATCTTTTTTTTTTTTTAGAGTGACATTGTTTGGCATGTTATTGAACATTCAACCTTAGCATGCATTCTCAACAAAATATTAAAACGTGCCGGTATATGGCCCAACTAAAAACCGATTTCCTTGAGCCTATAGGAATTGGTAGGTCACCTAGGGGTCCTGTAATAAAATCTTGAGTCTTCAAGTATGGTCGTCTTTTCCTTAATCCGTCTTTAAGTACATTATAAAAATATCATTCTAAATTTACAGTGAGAATAATTATACAAAATTGTTTGCATCAATAAATTTAGAAACCTCGATTTACATTCGAGGGGAATGAGATGAGAAGAGAATGTACATCGAGAATATAAGAAAGGCAAGACACACAGATCTTATTTTATAAATTACAACCATACATACCCAAAAATTAAAACATTCACCACAGGTCTAAGGCTCATGTACCGGGCACCATGCAATATACAAACAAGTACATGGCATACATTTCAAAAACAATCAATTTTTGAATTAGGTGGGTTAATTATTAATTACCCCTTGACAATTTGCATATCTACAATTTGGTCTAAAAGTTTTGAAACTTTCCAATCTGGCCCCTGCGCATTCGGAAGTGCGCTCGCTACGGCGATGGGTTAGATTGCTGTAGCGTTCACTGATTAATGTCGCGTTCACGCTCCACATGCATTCGTCGCTGCGATGGGTTATATTGCCTCGGCGAGCGTTGATTGCAAACAGTGTTCGTCCTAAGGACAATCTCCGTACTGATTTTACAATCAGAATGTACGCCAACAACGTATGCCGTAGCGATTGTTTATATCACCGCGGTGAGCGTACACTAATCTGTAGCAACATAACAGTTCAACTAGCAACCAAAATACGCCAAACAGATTTTGCAATCAATCTAAACTACTGATTTCAACAAAAATCCATAACCCAGTATATTCCAAATTGCAGATCATCAACAAATTAAATTAATTAGTTAATTGATTTCTTAAAACAATCTTTCATGGAAGATTTTGTGCAGATTCATCAAGGCAACATGTTATCAATTAAATACATGTAATCAACCATTCACAAAAAACTATAAAATCTGGCATCCTAGGCTCTGATACCACTGTTAGGAAACGATCATCTATGGCAGCAGAAAACAAAATAATTTACATGATAGATCGTTCCTTAGAACCAAGATCAGTGCACAAAAATTACAATTTATACATAATAATAGAATCTGCAGAAAAATCAGTTTAAAGTTTAAGAAATCATACGCACGTTTGGAGGCTCCTCCAAGTTTGTCTCTGAACGGATTTCGCTACCGACCCAAGTGTAGGATCGAACCAATGTAGTCCACACAAAGGTAACTCTAACGAACTAAATAGGGATTTGCTAGATCCTCTTTAGTCTTTAAGAACCAAAAGAAGTCAAGCAAACTTTGATTTCAATCAAAAATACAAACTGGCGTGGGAGAGAAGAGAAAGGGGCTGGAATTTTACTTGTGAATGAAATGAATTTCAATCATCTAATTTCACAAAAAAATCTGCACTTATATAGTGCACATAATGCCCTATTCCCTCATGGAATAGACTTGGGCTCCAACCCAAACACCCCTTGTATCTAAACTACCCCTTTAGATATTTTAATAATAATTATTGTTATTTTTCAATTAATATATATATTTCATATATTAACATTTAACAATAACAATCATTCATTTAAATATATGCGAACACATATTTAAATATAATTTCACTTATTTAATTTTAATTAACAAATTAAATAAAGGCTACAACCTCAGCAAATTTAATTACACTGTGAAATTACCAAAATACTCTTTTGTCTAAAAAGATGAAGACGCCATTCTTATAAACTGGTTATTAAATTATCTTCTATGTGTGTGACCCGTAGGCTCCTTATCATACTGGTAGTGTGTAGTATCGCGATTAACACTAATTAATTGTCTCACTACACACAGACCAAGATTGGCCCCTAGCAAGGCATCATGGTCACCCGATAGATTCGGATTCAGCGAAGCAGCTATCTGTTGACGATATGGTTACCGTACAATCCAATCCTTTCATCATCAGTTATCTCGATGAGACCGTGGCATAGAAATAGTGTCAACCTCGGTTACTCTCGATATTATGTATTCAGCTACTAGAGCGAAGACCTGTATTATAAACTGAATAGAGCAGCAACTCAATCCCACTATGACCACAGTTTTAGTGTCATTGCCATTTACTGAATTGTGCCGTGAGATAATTTCTCCCGTACTCGGGAGTGATGAATCCTTTGTCTATCCACCATAGTCTTGATATACTCTTTAATGCAACCAATCACCACCATATTGACAGCTCTGAATAGAACTGCGTTAGGCTAGTGTCAAGCTACACCAATCAATGCACAAGACGCTCCGGTGATCTCAATTCTAAGGATCACATGCACCACCATTCGTTAGAGGATTTGTTCCATAGACACTAGGGTTACCATCCATATGGAATCCTCTGGTGGGTCAGTCTAGTGAACTTGCCTGCAACAAGCACCCATGTGTTGCACCAGGTTGTCACCAAACAACCTTGACAAGTGAGATCGGTCACTACCTTTTGACAGGGTCGTTCAACACTATGATAGCCTTACCGTATTATCCGTGCCCTTACTTCAGAATAATACTAGGGCTACAGACGTTTCTAGAATGACCACCATATGTGCTCATAGGGTTCTCACTATCAAGATTTGAAACACTTGATACCCTCGTCACGGTTCTAACATTCTAAGGACATATATCAATACCTACAATGATGATTTACACGATATAATATAAAATGCCTTTTATTGATCAATGAACATTATTACAAAGAGTCAATTCTACAATAATTGATTGCCTCTAGGGCATCTACTCTAACAACAAAACTTTACATGGAGAACTAAACTGTAAAATAGATGATGGCATTCTATTGAGCAAGAATGCTGCTGTGTCAAATGCACACCACCAAAGATGCACAGGCATAAATGCATGAGCAAGTAAAGTCAAACAAATTTCAACTAGATGTCTGTGTTTCCTTTCATTCTTACCATTCTGTTGATGTACATATGCACACGAATGCCTAAACTAAATTCCATCAATGGTAAGATATGAAATTAAACCTTTGTATTCACCTCCTTGATCTAATTGCAAACACTTAAGCTTGTGACCAAATTGTCTTTCAACTAAATGATGAAATCTAATAAAAATATATGCAACCTTAGCCTTTGTTCATAAAGGAAATAACCAAGTAAACCTACTAAAATCATCTATGAACTAGACATAATGCCTAAACCCTTCCAGAGAGCTTAATGGGGCAGGACCCCAAACATCATTATGCACAAGAGCAAGTGGTTGAGTGGCTCTTGAATGAGATGCAGGAAAATGACTTATGTGCATCTTTCCAAGTTGACAATCATCACAAAAGGACGCTGCACACACAGTTTTTGACTTGGACAATGGGTGTAAGAAATGTGATGCATATTTTTTGAAAAACCTCAGCATGAGGTTGTCCTAATCTTTGGTGCTAGGTTATAGACATACTTTCCTTAGGACAATCAACTTGACATGATAAAGCTGAAGTGTTTTTCAAAGCATTAGAAACAACTTACATGGAGTTATTAACATCATGCAGAATAATGTTATCATCATGTGAAACAATATGAAGACTAGAGTTGAACTGATTAGTAGAACAAAAGCCATTTTTTTTTTATGATAATTATGTACAATTATTAGGATCAGACTCACTAGCAATAAAATTTTTGACATTAATAATTGTACTAGGAAAAACAGAACAATGTGAGTCCGTATTGATAGTAGCAAAATCATCAGAAACAACATTACAGGGATTAGTACAAGGAGACTTGGTAAAAGTATTTATTGGATGCTTGGACTCTATTGTAGAAATAAAGGACTTGGAAACAGATGAAGCAGGCTGATGCATTAAAATTACAACATGCAATGTGTAGCAAGTGCACTAGTCGCAAAAAGTAATAAAGTGATAAGTAGAGTATCGTTCCCACGAGGATTGCTTGTTAAACACTGATTTTCCTAGTTGTTTATCAAGTTGGAGAAACCGAAAGATGTTTGGATTTGCGGGAGAAATTTAAGCTAAGGTAAAAACAAAATTCACTACATACTTTAAAAACTAATTAATGACAACAAGGTTAATTCAAGAGAAATATCAATTAAAACAAACGGTTAGGGTTTTGACTTCACTAGGATTTTATGAATTAATCTACGAATTATGTTACTTCTACACTCACATGCACGGATTATAAATCAGACTCCCTATTGTGTAAAACATACATTCTCAGGCTGTGTTTTCCTACTTATCCCTATTAAGCTTCCGCACCCATCAAATTGAAGGTTAATAGTTCCAAGTTCGTTAAGCTAAATGGAATCCTAAATTGATTTCATTGATTCTCAAACCTATCTCTAGCATTCAATAAAACAATGGCAGTTACCTAAGAAGCTAATACATGATTCACTTCTCAGTCTCATCATGCTGAACAAGTAATTTCAATAAAAACAAGAGTAATCACACAATCCATGCAATAGAATGTAAAAGCAACATCAATTTATTGATTAAACATAAAAATCCCAATTACATCAAAACCGTAACCCAAAAGTGAGTTAGTTCATACTAAAATTAACACAAATCGAAATAAAAAAGGTAAACAATGCATTCAACATGTTGGAATAAAGAAAAGAGAACAAAATCTTCTCTATTTGATGAATCCAAAGAGTTCAATCTCCAATCTTCTCTTCTTTCTCCTAAAAATGTCAAACCCCCTCTTAAATGACTAAGTTTTTTTTATATAGTCAGTCCAAAAAAAACCTAAAATTTTCGCCTAAAATAAAACGCACAGTTTTGAAAAACTAAAACTTGTAGACTTCACCGCGGCAAAGAGTTGGTTTATAATTCTTTATATGTCTCGAGAGTTTATCGCCGCAACGAAGAAAGAACTTCACCGCGGCAAACTTTTCTAAACAATTCTAAAATTATGGAACTGCCCTCCGCTTGCTTCCTTGCTTGAATCTTCAATCTTTGGTGCTCTCAATAGGAACAAGCTTCATAGTGCTTCAAATCCACTTTAGAACTTCCCCGAATACTGAGGTTCGCTTGCTTCTGGGTCTAGAAACTCAATTCCGCTCAGTATTTGCTCTAACTGCACGTTTTGGCTTGAAACATAAAATATATGAAATTAAGTTGCAATTCAGGCACAAACAAAATAAGAAGTATCCAAAATTCGGCCAAAAAGCCTGGCTAAAACAGTATAATCCTAGGATTATCAAATACCCCCAAACTTAAGACATGCTCGTCCTCTAGCATCAAGTACAAAATACGACTAAAAGAAAACAACTAACACACAGAAAAAGACAACAAAATTAATGAAATGAGAGAAATTAGAATCAAAATCAAACACAAGGAATTGCCTAGAATTTAAACAAGTCTAAAAAATTGTTGAAACATTATTGTTGGAAAATGCTTAACACTCCAAGAAGTTATAAGTTGATTGACTATTTTTCTTTATCGGCCTCCTAAGTAGGTAATCCCCACTTCAGTCCACCTTCCAGCTTGTAATAATTGTTGGTATCGAGGGGTGGGGCAGGATGAAGAAGTGGTTCATCGTCTGCCTTCTTGACTCCCGCTCGAGTGTAAATCTTAGTGATGAGATGTGGGAAGGCGAAGCTCCCTCGCTCTAGTTTGGCTGCATGCCGTATACTCTCCATTATTATATTCCTCACATCCATTTGCTTTCCAGTGGCAATGGAATAAAGTAACACTCCTCGCTTAAATACCACTGTACTGTAATGCATTTCTGGGACCATCTGCGCACAGACAAAATATTGCCACAATCTAGCCATAGGAATCAAATTCGTTCCTTTAATGCTTTTTCTCCCCTTCTTCGAAATTTCCCAAGAGGCACCCAACTTTGATATGACCTTAAAAATCTCCTCCTCCTTAATCTGCTTCTTTTTAAATTCCAAATACTCATCACGGTCAATTGGATCAAGTATGTAGAAATCATTGATAATCTTCGCATCGATTGGCACATTGATACCCTTGACATAAACATGTCGAGGCTCACACTCAGGGAAGTTAGCATAAAATTCTCTTACTATTGGCTCTATGGCTAAGTGTTCTGGTTCACTCATGAAGATATCCCATCTTCTCACTCGATTCCAATCTTCTCTATGGACGGTGGGCAACAAACCCTTTGTCTTTTCTTTTAATTGCGCCTTCATAACGCTGCCTAGCCTTCTCATTTACAAACCTATTGTCGACTTGTTTTCCTTTACCCTTGGGAACCGTTTTGAGCGGCATTTTGGTTTTCAATAGTGATCACTCAAATCTACCCCCAAACTAAATGATTCAACTCGACAATTCAACACTAAAGCACACTTTCTATAACCCACAATCACTCCTTAATTCACACCAAGGTTTCAAAAGTTGCACATACACCCCTAAATCTGCATTCTTCCAAACTCAAGCAAACCACTTCAAAATAAAAAAACCCAACTTCCTCAACAACAGACAAATCAAATCAACACTTCTCAAGTCAAAATAACTCCACAAATCGCATCAAAATCCACAACTCAATAGATTCAATCAATTTCTCAAACTTAAAGCATTAACAATAACAATTGATCAAAGTTAAGGCTAGAGAACTTGAAATCTTACCACACCCATGACAAATTCACCACTAATCTCACTGATTTCTGCCCAGATTGCAAGATCCCCAAATTTTGGAAAACCTAGGGTTTCCAAATATTTCTTCAATATTTTGCAAAAATCTTTGACAAAGTGAGGTGATTTAGTGTTTATGAGGGTTAAGGAGTGGAGTAGTGGGAAGAAAATTCACTAGAAACTCTTTAGATTGAAGGTGGAAGTGTTTGGCTCTTGGATGTTCTTGGAAGTTTTCGCGAAAATGAAGAGTCATCATGAATATTTATAGAAAACAGACTTCACCGCGGTGAAGTTCTTAATTCAATTGCGTAATACAGTCGATGCCGTGGCAAAGAAATGTCTTCGCTGCGGCGAAATCTGGAATTCCCTTAATCTAATCTTTGGGCAGTGTGTACAACGCCGCGGTGAAGAATAAACTTCGTCGCGGCGAAATCTGGAGAATTCCAAATTTTCCACTTTTCGATCATTCACCTGAAACACCAAAAACAAATTAAATTAAATTATTTCCTAAGTCATAAGACAACTAAACAAATTCAAAACAACAAACAAAAAATGAGAACACTTGGGTTGCTTCCCAAGAAGCGCTTGTTTATAGTCGAAAGCTCGACTTTCTCAAGTCCTTCATCAATCTGGACTATCCAGATACATCTCTTCCCGAACATTTTCCCTGCATTAAGGGTTCAATTGTTGAGGATTCTTGTCACATCGAGTCTTTGTTGAGAGCTTAACCACCAATTTCCATCCCTTGGTCATTCCTTTTAGGGTTTGAGCGTTCTCATCAATAACTTTCTGATTTTTTAACTTTCCATCAGCCTTCTTGAATTGAGAAATTCGTCCCTTGTGAAGACAAGTGCTCGATTGTGGCCCATCTCGGGATGTTGTGTAAACTTCTAGTTTATGGTCTTCATCTTTGATTTGCCTTGACTTGACCATGCATCCCTTTATTGGTGATTTAGGATCATCAATCTTGGAAGCTTTAATTACTGACTGATCCACCGAGTCAATTTTGAAACATGAATCTCGCTTCGATGGAACTTTTAGAGTCTCAAGGACATTGAATGTCATTTCTTCCTCTTGCACCCTCATGATCAACTTCCTCTCTTGTACATCAATTAAGGCTCTTCTGGTGGCAAGAAATGGTCGTCCTAGGATGATATGAATTTCTTTGTCTTCTTCCATATCCAACACAAAAAAGTCTGCCGAAAAAATGAATTTATCCACCTTAACTAGTACATCTTCAATAATGCCCCTCAGATTCTTTATGGATCTATCTGCAAGCTGCAAGGATATGGTTGTCGGCTTCACTTCACCAATCCCTAGTTTCCTGAAAATGAAAAAAGGCATTAGATTTATACTTTCACCCAGATCACATAAAACTCTATCAAATGTAATATCTCCTATAACATAAGGAATAGTGAAACTCCCTAGATCCTTGAGTTTTGGTGGCAGCTTCTTCTGTAGAATGACACTGCATTCCTCCGTAAGCATCACTGTTTCCCCATCTTCCAACTTCCTTTTATTTGACAGAATTTCCTTGAGGAATTTTGCGTAGCTCGGCATCTGTTGTAAGGCATCTGCAAAAGGAATGTTAATATGCAGTTTTTTAAATACATCAAGAAATTTCGTGAACTGCTTATCCTGATTTTCCTTTCTGAGCCTCTGAGGAAAAGGCATAGGAGGAGTGTGATGTGCCAACTCTAGTGGTATCTTAGGAAATGACAATTTTTTTTTCTTTTTCCTTAGCCTCTCTTCCCTCTTCGGTTCTTCTTCTCTGGAACTTGTTGGCTTCTCTTCAACCATGATTTCTTCATCAATTTCTTCATCAGATTCTTCCTTCGCTTTACTTGGTGGGTTCTCATCCTTCCCTTTTTGTTCCACCTCTTCCAAGACTGTTCCACTCCGTAGAGTTATTGCATTCACTTGTTCTTGTGGATTTGTCACTTTATTGCTTGGTAGGGAACCCTGTGGTCTCTCATTCAGCTTTTCGGCTATTTGCCCCACCTGTATCTCCAAGTTTCGAATGGACGCCCCTTGGTTTATGAAATTTTCCCCCGTCTCACTCATGAAACATGTGGTCTCTTGCATGAATTTCTCGAATATATCTTCTAATTTCGACAATCTTTGATCCCCTGGTTGATTATTCACCCCCACTTGATTGTTTGACACTGGTCTTTGATTCCATTGGTTATTCTGCTGATTCTGATTGCCCCAAGACAAGTTTGGATGATTTCTCCAACTAGGATTGTACGTGTTGGAGAAAGGATTGTTCTGTTGCCTCTGATTCCCTGCCAAATAGTTGACTTGCTCCGATGATGATGAAGTTGAAGTAAAGGTGTTCCCCACTTGACATTCATTGCTCACATGGTTACCTACACAAAAATCACATGTCAGTTCAGGTGTTTGAATAGAATTCACTTGCATACCTCCAATTGCTTCTGAAGTGCTGTAAGTTGGGCTAAAATGGCCGTGTAAGCATCAACTTCATGAATACCCATAGACTTCTTCGACTGCATTCTCTCATTGGGTCTCTGATAATTGTTACTTGCCAGGACTTCAAGCAACTCATAAGCTTCTTCAAGTGTCTTATTTTGCAATGATCGCTACATCCACCATCGTTTGCACATTAACCATCAACCCATTATAGAACGTTTGGACTTGCATCCAAACTGGCAAACCATGGTGTGGGCACTTTCTCAGTAGTTCCTTATATCTTTCCCAAGCTTCATAAAGTGATCCAGTCTCTTCCTGTAGAAACGATGTGATATCATTTCTCATCTTTGCAAATTACGATGGAGGGAAGTATTTAGTCAGGAACTTCTGTGCCAATTCATTCCAGGTTGTGATTGTTCTTGGTGGTAGTGCCATTAACCATCCCTTTACTTTATCCCTTAATGAAAAAGGAAACAATCTTAATCTGATGGCGTCATCTGACACTCCATTTGATTTGAAGGTATCGCAGATCTCTAAGAAGTTTGCAATGTGTGAATTTGGATCTTCCTTCAGATCTCCCTTAAATTGTACCGACTGTTGGATCATCTAGATGATTGCCAACTTTATTTCGAAGTTGTTGGCTTGCACTAGTGGCCTAGTTATACTTGGACCACTGCGATCAACCGTGGGTACTGAAAATTCCCTCAATGTTCTATTTTTCGCCATCTCAATGACTATCACCTCTCGTTCTCTTCTTTCTCTGTTAAGTCTTCTTGCGGTTCTTTTAATTTCTGGATCAATAGGAACCATTGGATGATGTCTAGCTCTTTGCATAAACTACACCGAAAGAAAGAAAACGTGAGATTACAAGCTAATAGAAAAGAACAGCACAATTAAACTAGAAAACAATTAAGAACTAAAACTAAACTCCAATCTAGCTAACACAAGAAAAGTTTAATGTTAACACAAAATCAATCCTTGGCAACGGCGCCAAAAACTTGATGCGTTGAACTTACAACATGCAATGTGTAGAAAGTGCACTAGTCGCAAAAAGTAACAAAGTGATAAGTTGAGTATCGTTCCCACGAGGATTGCTCGTTGAGCACTGATTTTCCTAGTTGTTTATCAAGTTGGAGAAACCGAAAGATGCTTGGATTTGCGGGAGAAATTTAAGCTAAGGTAAAAAAAAAATTCACTACATACTTTAAAAACCAATTAATGACAGTAAGGTTAATTCAAGAGAAATATCAATTAAAACAAACGGTTAGGGTTTTGACTTCACTAGGATTTTATGAATTAATCTACGAATTATGTTATTTCTACACTCACATGCACAGATTATAAATTGGACTCCCTATTGTGTAAAACATACCTTCTCAGGCTATGTTTTCCTACTTATCCTTATTAAGCTTACACACCCATCAAATTGAAGGTTAATAGTTCCAGGTTCGTTAAGCTAAATGGAATCCTAAATTGATTTCATTGATTCTCAAACCTATCTCTAGCATTCAATAAAACAATGGCAGTTACCTTAAGAAGCTAATACATGATTCACTTCTCAGTCTCATCATGCTCAACTAGTAATTTCAATAAAAACAAGAGTAATCACACAATCCATGCAATAGAATGTAAAAGCAACATCAATTTATTGATTAAACATAAAAATCTCAATTACATCAAAAGCCTAACCCAAAAGTGAGTTAGTTCATACTAAAATTAACACAAATCGAAATAAAAATGGTAAACAATGCATTCAACATATTGGAATAAAGAAAAGAGAACAAAATCTTCCCTATTTGATGAATCCAAAGAGTTCAATCTCCAATCTTCTCTTCTTTCTCCCAAAAATGTCGAACCCCCTCTAAAATGACTAAGTCTCCTTTATATAGTCGGTCCAAAAAACCCTAAAACTTTTGCCTAAAATAAAACGCACAGTTTTGAAAAACTGAAACTTGCAAACTTCGCCGCAATGAAGAATATTCTTCGCCACAGCAACGAGTTGGTTTATAATTCTTTATCTGTCCCGAGAGTTTATTGTCATGACGAAGAAAGAACTTTGCCGCGGTGAACTTTTCTGAACAATTATGAAATTACGGAACTACCTTCCGCTTGCGTCCTTGCTTGAATCTTCAATCTTTGGTGCTCTCCAATAGGAATAAGCTTTATAGTGCTTCAAATCCGCTTCAGAACTTCCCTGAATCCTGAGATTCGCTTGCTTCTGGGTCCAGAAACTCAATTCCGCTCAGTATTTTCTCTAACTGCACATTTTGGCCTGAAACATTAAATATATGAGATTAAGTTGCAATTCAGGCACAAACGAAATAAGAAGTATCCAAAATCCGGCCAAATAGCCTAGGCAAAATAGTATAATCCTAGGATTATCACAGGCTATGAAGGAAAATCAGATTGAGTTGAACTTGATGAAGGCTGTGAAGGTAAGACAGAAGAGAGATTCAATTGATACAACCCAGCTTTAATATTCCCTACAGTAACACTGTGCTGGTAACTTTATCCTTAACCACACAACAGTAAAAAAAAACTCAACCACAACATTGTTATCTTTAGTAAACTTTGAAATACTTAGTAGGTTTTTTGTAATCCTAGGAACACAAAACACATTTTTTAAATAAAGGCATTTAGATTACAATGAACTAGGTAAATAAGTAAGGCCAACATGTGAAATGTTAAGATACTTACCAATGCCAACTTGTAGTTGCTCAGCCCTATCATAGTTTCTCTTAACATTGAGATGACTCAGATCACCAGTGACCTAATTTGTAGCTTCTGAATCCATATACCAGGCATGATCCTGTGATGTTATTGGTGTAAAAGTTATGGATGGTCCAAGATTGACAGAACCAGTTAAGTTTGGATGAGCAGTAAAATAAGCTTGAGTTAATCCAGGAGACTGGTGACTCGGAACCTTAAACCTTGTTGTACTAGAGCCAAAACCTGAGGCAATAGAAAATTGTTGCTGCTACTGATAACTGTGATTTAGTTCTAGCTGCTGAGTTACTCCATAAGAAGAGTCATGGGGAAGCTGATTGTGAAATTGTTAAGCAATAGAAGTAGAAGGATGAGTAGTCTACTATTAGGTTGAAACTGACTAGTACTATTAATCTGTCTTCCTGAATAGGGAGGTGTACAATTATAGGATGAATTATACCTATGGTAACATTGAACTGCAGTATGTCTAACCTTGCTGCACACTTGACAAACTGGCCTTCCTCTATTATTTCCTTTACCTCTGCCTCTTCCACAAGTGTTAAATCCAGGAGAATTAGAACTTGGAATATGAGCTCCATATTGGCCTATATGAGTTGAGGAGTTATATGGATCAAAAGGTAAAGGAACTCTAATACTAGAGACAGGAAATTGTTGAGCATAAGGTTGAGGATAATGTTCAAGTGAGAAGGGATGACTAAACATATTTGGAGCAGAATGAACTGGAATTGATGTATTTGGTAAGTGAGAGGAATTGTTTGAGGTCATTGATTTGTTTGAAAGATTGGAGTAGGATAATTCACTTCCTGGATTACTAGTTGAAGCAATATGTACTGAACTATTTGGAAAATCAGTAGTTGAATTTCTCAATTCTCAATTCATGTTTTTGAAGCAAATACTGAGCTTCTTGTAAGGTTACTGAATCGAACTTAGACTCAATCCTAGAAGTGAAGTTGACAATAACAGAATCAAACTTTGGATTGAGACCATCAAGTATTAATTGCAGTAAGTCTTCATCTGCAATCAATTGTCCACTGGATAACAAATTTTCAGCTATGCTTTTCATCTTTTTAACATACTCACTAACAATTAAATTGCCTTTCTGAGTATTTTGCAGTAAGTTTTTTAAAATGCAATGCCCTGGCTTTAGAATCATTAAGAAATTCATGTTCAAGAGTGAGCCAAATAGTTGTCAACGACTTACATTTGGACACATAAATAAACATACACTCATATATTGAGGCTAATAACCAAGTAATAAAAAATTTATCAGTCTTTTTCAAAGTTATGTAAGCTGGATTTACTTGTTCTTTTACCCTAATTTCTCCTATTTCCATAGTAATTTCACTTTCAGCATCAATTAAAGGAATGGGACAAGGAATTAAACCTGTCAAATGATCTTCCAACTCATGAGCTCCAATAGTTGATAATACTTGAGATTTCTAGAAACGATAGTTGTCTTTGCAATTGTCTCATGTCAATTTAGGATTAATGACTTGAAGATTGGAAGGAAATGTAGAAGTGAAACAATTGGAAGAACTATGAAGCATTTTCGCCATAGTTTTCATTGATTGATCAGAACGGAGGATTTTGCAATTGAAATTAGTCAGAGGCTCTGATACCATGTGAAACTAAGAGGAATGATGAAAAGAAGCTCTAGATTACAATTGAGAGAAACAAAGAAAATGATTAAGAATATCGTAATTGGATTGATTGAGAATGAGGAATACAAATTACATTTTGTATTTAAGACAACAAATGGTAAAGTAGCAGTTGTAGCTAATTGCTTTTAGCAACTATCAAAGAGAGTTAAACCGACATCACTTGAAAAAATTATAAACAAACCCTACAAGTTTGGAAACTAACACTCTAGTCCACATATTAACAATAATTTATATCATACTATATCTTGGCTTGAACGAGCTTATTCTAATCCAAATTTTCATCTTCATCTTCTTCATGTGCCTATCATGAATGACTCAAAAACTACAAACACCAATCAAGTTCAATCACTAGTTGAAGTTTAAAACCATGACTCGGTTTCATTGTTGTATCATTAAGGTGATCGAATTTAAAAATATTATCAATTACATCCCAATAAATTGAAAAGGGAACCTTTTTTTTTTTTTTTTTTTTTCTTTTATGACCGGGGGTGTCCAGGCTAGCTTACATGCACCTCACCTAATTCTTTAGGACCTTGGAACTACCGGTCGGGTAAGAGGTCTAGTGGCCACCCTTATTAGAAACTAAGGAGTGACTTGAACTTAGGATCTCTTGAGTAATACACTCAACAGTCATTATCAAACCACTCAGGCACCCAGGGATTGGTTGAAAAAGGAACTTTCCTTTTAACAAAATTGAATACCTACTTTTTCATTTGTTAATTACTAATTTTGAATTAAAAGTGGAAAGAGGAATAAGCGATCATGTCTAAACGGCCCAAAAAGAAGCCCGATGAGAACCATGAAATAACTATAGAGTAGAGTTATTGACACCCCAGTAATGGATTAAAGAAGCCACATTTTTTAAGATATCTCATTTCAAAGTTTTAAAAATATTTTTTCTTATGGTACCCCATAAGTTCTATGAATGCCATTCATTCTATTTTTTTATATTTTGAAAGAGTTAATAGTATTCCATTTACTTATGTTATATACCCTCCACTATCGTTATTCTTAAAATAAAATTGTAGATAATTAAATTGAAAAAAAAAATTAGAGCTAAAAATATGTCTCACAAATAATTTGAATAACATAATATGATTAAACAACACAAAAAATAAATATAAGTTAAAATAACTACGAAGGCTTTGAAGAAAAACTTACAATTTTGTATTTCATAATATGTTTGTTCTAAGAATGATTTGAATAGCATAAAAAAAATAAAAAAAAACCCAAATAGACTTTATGAGATAATATATAGTGGGGTGTCGAAAGTATTGGTAAAGAATAGAAAATAAAGTAATGATATTATATTGAGATAATATTACATAACAATGTTATATTGAGATAATTAAACATCATTATTTGGTTGAATTTTAATTAACGTGTCATTCCATGCGCAGATGCGAAAATCCGTATTGGACCTTTGACAGGTTCAATAGAAAAAGGCCTTGTGCCAAAGACCCAACTCTTATTGGCCCAATAGCAAAAGGTTCCACACCAAGGCCCAACTCCAGTTGGCCCAAAAGCAAAAGGCTTTGTGCCAAGGCCTAAGAGCCTGTTTGGCCGAGCTTATAAAAATTAGCTTATAAGAAATTAGTGCTTAAAAGGTAATTTGAGCTTATAAGCATTTGAAATTTAAGCAGTTACGTGTTTGGTTAAAGTACTTATAAGTGACTGATAAGTAGTTAATTCGTTTAGTAAAATGTAGCTTATAAGTACATTTTATTATTAAAATGACTAAAAAGGGTACTATATTATTTTATCAAATAATAAGTTATGTTAACTCAATTTTTTACTATAATATTATCAAAATCTATTTCGATCATATTACAATATAATTTAATTTTAGGATATATAAACAAATACTTTATAGACAAATATTTTATTAAAAATTTATATGAATGATTTTTAGATTCTTTATACAAAATAAACTAATGAACAAATATAATGAATTATAATTATATTAAAAAATTAAATACAAAAGTAGGGGTTATATGATGGAATTTAAAATTAAATAAGAGTAATGTAGTAATGTAGTAATATACTCGGTCAAAGTAGCTTATAAGCAGAGTGCTTATAAGCTTTGAAATCAAGCTGACCTGTTTGCTTATAACTTTTTTGGGCTTATAAGCCCAAAAAAGTTATAAGCTAACCTAGAGCTGGGCATTTGGGACCGGGCCCAAAAGCCCAGCTCCAAAAACCGGTCCTAGGACCGGTCCTTGGGAGGACCGGTCCTAGGAGGCCTGGTCCCAAAACGGGACCAGGCCTAAGGAGGAGGGTCCGGGCCCTCCACCGGGCCCTCCTCCAAGGCCCGGGCCTGGGCCCAAACATTTTTTGTCTTTTATCAATTTAATCCTTTGTAAAATTACATTAAACCCCCAAAAATAAGTATAAATTTAGGACTAAAATGAAATTTTACAAAATTTATTAAAAATAAATAAATAAATAACTGTTGGCTGCCAACGGTTACATTTATTATTTATATAATATAAGTTTTTTTTTTTCATTTTCCCCCCCACAACTACACTATAAATAACCCTAAAACCTTTAATTTTTTTCACACCAATCTCTCAATCTCTCATTCTTTCATTCTCTCAATCTCTCTACTCCAAATCTCCAATCAATTTCTCATTCAATTTATATTTATTATTTATTTTTATTATTTATTTATATTATTCAAATTTTTTTCTATTTTTCAATATCATCATAATTTCATATTATTATTTAATTTCTTTTCATTTTAATTATTTATTATTTTATCATAAATTTATAATGTCTTCCCCAAATGAGTTTTACGTTCCATCCACCGAAGAAATTGAAGCCTTCAATCCATTTTCACCATTTCCTCCAGAGGATGCAGCTGTAATTCCACAACCACATTCGGCCGGGACGAGGTGTAGCCAAACACATGTGAGCTGCGAGTCAACGGGCACGGACATAGCCCAACCCCCCCGACCGTCAAAGAGGGTCGTGTCCGATGTCTGGCGATACTTCACCAAATCAAAACGGCCAAAGACAAATGGGGAGGGGGAAGAATCGTGTGGGATATGTAATTTATGCGGAACCATTATTGGGGCTGAGAAGGGGACTTCGACGATGCGACGACACGTAGAGAAGAAGCATCCCCAAATAAGTGCATCTTCAAGCGGATCAGGTAGACAAATTCAAACTCAACTTAATTTTAATCCACAATCCTCAACTCTCTCAACATGGCAATACAATACACATGTTGCACGAGAGGAAATAGCAAGATATATAGTTGCTACAGACTCTCCCATTTGTTTATCTGAAAATCCTTTTTTTGTTAATATGGTTAAAACTGCATTTTGTCCAGCATATACCCCTGTTAGTAGAACTACAAGTAGAAGAGATATACTAAAACTTTATAACAAAATAAATAATAAACTTAAAAACGAATTTCAAAATTTTAGGAATATATCTATTGCACTTACATCAGACATATGGGCTTGTAGATCAAAAACCGATTTTTTAACTGTTACAGTACATTTCTTAGATCATAATTGGGGTTTACAACAAAAATTGATAGGTTTTAAACCATTATATGAAAAACATAGTGCTGAAACTATTTATTTTACGATTCTTGAAGTTTTGCAAGAATATTTATTAACTGATAGAGTTGTAGCGCTAACGCTTGATAATGCAGCTGCTAACACCGCGACAATATCTTTATTTGAAAAGAAATTGGATCCGCTTGGTGAAGGCAAATTTTATCACCAGAGATGTGCTTGTCACATCATCAATTTGATAGTTAAAGCAGGTTTAGATGCTATACATTCAAGGATTGAGAGGGTGCGTAGAGCTATCGGATTTATCGTCGGCGGTAGCAATAAAAGATGGCAGGAGTACGTCAAATATTGTAAGCAAGAGGACCCACCGGTTCGACCTTTGAAGTTATGTACAGACATGCCTATCCGTTGGAACTCTACCTACTTGATGTTGGAAAAAGCTTTGCCAACCGCGAAACAAATTACAGATTTCGTCAACCGGAAGACCTATCCAGAGGAAGTTGTCGATTATGATGATTGGGCGGTTTGTGAACTTTTTTATTCATTTCTTAAAATTTTTTATGATGCTACTAATACATTAAGTGGTATTTATTATCCAACTACTAATTTAGTGTTAGATATTTTAGTTCAAATTGCTAAAACTTTTTATCAATATAGACATGATAACATTTTTAGTGAAATTGTTTCAAGTATGGAAGAAAAATATAAGAGATATTGGTTAGATATTCCATTCTTATATGGATTAGGCCTTTTTCTAGATCCTAGGTTTAAATTATCCGTAGTTAACGGTGTAATTACTGAGTTAGGCCATTATTTAGGACATGATTATACGTCTTATTTGACTGACTTTAAACACAAATTGGATAGGCTTTTTTCTTTATATGAGAACAGATACAATGGAAGTAGAAGTGGAAGTGGAAGTGGAACGTCTAGGAGAGGCGATCAGGACCTTGATGTAGCCCCCCCTCAAGGATCGAGCAAGTGGGCGTATGTGGGACGTGGCGGAAGCTCCAGCTCTAGCTCCAGCTCGTACATACATAGACCAAATGAGATGACTCGCTACCTACAGGTGGACTTGACCTTTATGACGATGAAGGAGCAACTTGACATGGATATTCTTCAATGGTGGAACCAACAAGAAAGTCAATTCCCCATTATATCCCAAATGGCACGTGACATTTTATCTGTGCCGGTTTCTACAATTGCATCCGAGTCAACATTTTCAACGAGTGGTCGGATTGTTGAAGACAGAAGATGTTCTTTAACCGATGAGATGATTGAAGTGATAACGTGTTTACGGGATTGGACTCATGGAGAAAGAAGACTACAACAGCACCCTGAAGATCCCGAACTACTCGAACTCTTTAGGAATACAGATTTGAATAATGTAACTAGTGTTGACGATGAAAATGAAGATGAATAATTTAATAAAAAAATTATTTAATTGTTTATTTGTGAAGCGTGAATATGTGAAATGTGAATATTATATTTATGTTAAAAATTAAAATTAACTATTAATTTATTATTTTTTAAAATTAATTAAATTTTTAGAAACTTACTAATCAACCCCTAAAAAATACTAAAAACCCCTTATAAAATTTTGTTTTGCCCCTAAAATATAAAAAAAAATTGAGGGGGGAAAATAAAATTTTCCAAACCCCATGGGACCGGTCCTGGGCCTATGGGACCAGTCTGGACCAGGCCTTAGGCTTGGTCCGGGTCTTGATTTTTCTCATGGGCCTGGGACCGGTCCCAGGTCCATGAGAGACTGGTCCCATTTGGGACCAGTCCCAAACGGGCCCAGGCCTGGGCCCGTAAGGGACCGGTCCCTTGCCTAGGTATAAGCTAACCTCTTTACAACTTTTTTGGGCTTATAAGCCCCAAAAGGTTATAAACAAATATGTTAGCTTGATTTTAGAGATTATAAGCTGGTTTGACCAGCTTATAAGCTTAAACAAACACCCTTTTACTCTTATTGGCCTAATATCAGATGGCTTCAAGTCACGACCCAACTCCGGTTGGGCCCATATCAAAACCCATCTTGTGAGAAGACCATCCAGAATAATGATCCATTCTATAAGAAGGACTGCTCTATGGGCTGGCAAATTCTACAAGCTGGTCCACACCACGAGTCAACCTACTCCATGAGTTGGGCTACTCTATGAGTTGAATCACTCTATGATCAAGGCCACCCTACATTTTGGGCCACTCCACGAGTTGAGCCTTTCTACAAGATAAGTTGCCTCAGGCTCTAGCCCATCAGTCTACACTCATCCCATAATAGGTATTTAAGTCCCATACATATCCTAGTACATCCAAGACTCCTACTCTTACCTGAATTAGTACTCCTACATGGATTAACACTACAAGTTTCGTATTTACTTAAACTCATATTGTAAGAACTATTAATAATTGATGAACAATGGCAGCAAAAAAATAAAAAATTTTGCTTATCGATCACTCTGATTTTGCCAAGATCAGGGGTATGATATATATATAAATTGAAACAATAAAATCCATACAAGGATTCATTTATACCTACGTTTGGAATCTCATTTGAAGACTTGATTTCACTACAGATTCGAGCATGGAATCGCACGAATGTTGATCCACACGAAGATAATCCGTAGAACCAAGAAGAGATTTGCTAGATCTACTTGATGGCTTCAAGAATCAAAACTGAATTTTTTTTCTCTCCACCAAACTTGATGAAAACTTGTAGGGTATATTGGGTGATCATAGGGTTCTCACTATCAAGATTTCAAACACTTGATACCCTTGTCACGGTTCTACCATCTTAAGGACATATATCAATACATACAATTATGATTTACATGATATAGAAGAAAATGCCTTTTATTGATCAATAAACATTATTACAAAGAGTATATTATGCAATAATTGATTGGCTCTAGGGCACCTATGTTAGGAAACAACCCGGTTGCGCAACGGAAAACAAATTTATACAACCTAGATCGTTCCTTAAAGCCCAAATCAAGGCACAAATTTACAGTTTATGTATACATCAAGAATCTTAGAAAAGTAAATCTAAAGTTTAGATTCATACCACATTGGAGGCTCCACCAATATTGTCTCTAAACGTGTTTGCTACCGTTCAAGTGTAGGATCGAACCAAGAGTCCCACGAAGACAATCACAGGACCCATGAGGGATTTGCTAGATCCTCCTTGACCTTAAGATAAAGAAGAAAATCAAATGTTTTGATTTTTGGCAACAACCAAAACTGCTTGGGAGAGTATATGGGCTGTTGTATTTTTCTCTTTTCAATAAAAAATGAAAAACTCTTTTTTTTTTTTTTTTTTTTTTTTTCCACTGACTTTTCTTTATGTAAAGTTTAATTGCCCTTTCCTATGGAATGGCTTGGGCTCCAACCCTCACCCCATATTACCAAACACTCCCAATTAGATATTTTATTTTTTATTTCATCATTATCTCAATTAAAATCAATTAATATATATTTAATATATATATTAACGTTTAACAAATAAATTATTTAAATATATGCGGCACATATTTAAACGTAATTTCACTTATTTAATTTTTTCTAAAACATTGAATAAAGGCTACGACCTCAGCAAATTTAATTGCATGGTGAAATTACCAAAATACCCTTTCGCCTAAAAAGACGAAAACGCCTTTCTTTCTCCTGAGTCTTAAATTATCTTCTATGTGTGTGACCCTAGGCTCCTCATCATACCGGCAGTGTATAGTATCGCGATTAACACCAATTAATCATCTCACTGATACACAAACCAAGATTGGTCCCTAGCAAGGCATCATGGCCACCCGATAGATTCAGATTCAGCAAAGTAGCTACATGTCAATGATATGGTTACCGCCAATTCGACCCTTTCATCATTCGTTTCTCTCAATGAGACGAAGGCATATAAATAGTGTCAGCTTCGGTAACTCTCATATTATGTATTCAGTTTCTGGACCAATGACTTGTATTATAACCGGATAGAGCAACAACTCAATCCATTGTGGCCACAGTTTTAGTGTCATTGCCATATACTAAATTGCGCCGTGAGATAACTTCTCCCGTACCTGGAGGGATGAATTATCTATCAATCCACCATAGTCTTGATACACTCCTTGATGTAGCCAATCACCACCGATTGACAACTTTGAATAGAACTGAGTTAGGCATGGTCAAACTACACCAATCGGTGCACAAGGACTCTGGTGTCTCAAGTCCAGATCACATGCATCACCATTCGTTAGAGGATTTGTTCCATAGACACTGGGGTTACCATCCATATGGAATCCTCGTGGGTCAGTCTAGTGAACTTGCTGCAGTATATCACCTACAGCAAACACCCATGTGTTGAACCAGGTTGTCCCCAAACAACCTTGATAAGTGAGATTAGTCACTACCTTTTGACAGGGTCGTTCAACACTATATAGCCTTACCGTGTTATCTGTGCCCTTACTTCAGAATAATACTAGGCTACGGACGTTTCTAAAATGGCCACCAAATGTGCTCATAGGGTTCTCACTATCAAGATTTGAAACACTTGATACCCTCTCACGGTTTCACCATTCTAGACATATTCAATACATATTGCAATATAATGATTTACGCGATATAGATAAAATGCTTTTATTGATTAATGAACATTACTACAAAGAGTCAATTCTACAATAATTGATGGCTCTAAGGCTCACTCTAACAATCTCCCACTTACACTATAGTCAATCATTCTGTATTTAATACCATGATCTCAAGTGCCTCTCTTGCTTCTGCTGTATAGAGGCTTTGTTAGTGATCTGCGAGATATTGGTCAGTATGTACTTAACTAATCTACATGTCTTTCCTCTCAACTATCTCTCTGATGAGATGGAATCGTCTAAGGTGTCTGGACTTCTAGTGAGACTGTGGTTCCCTGGCTTGAGCAATTGCTCCATTGTTGTCACAATAGACGTCTATAGGATCAACAATCGTGGGAACCACACCAAGTTCTAATGAACTTCTAATCCAGACTGCCTCTGTCCGCATATGACAATGAAATACTCGCCTCCATTGTAGGTCCGCTACAGTGCTTTGCTTGGAGCTCTTCCACTCACTGCACCGCCGTTAAGACAAAATCAAACCCTGATTGCGATCGATATCATCTTTGTCCGTTTGGAAACTAGCATCACGTATCCTCTTACGTGAGCTCATCTTCCTCTCCATAAACCAAGAACATATCTTTAGTCCTCTTCAGGTACTTAAGAATATTCTCGACAACCATCCAGTGACGCTTACCTGGATCTGATTGATATCTACTAAAGTGCTCAAAGCACATAGACATCAATCCAGTACATAACATGGCATACGATCAATCCAATTGCTAACGCATAGTGATCCTCTTCATCCTATCTCTCTCACTTGTGTATTAGGACACAATTCCTTAGAGAGATAAACACCATGTGACATTGGAAGAAATCCCTTTCTTCCATACTGAATCTCTTCAGTACTTTGTCAATATATCACTCTGACTTAGGCCAAGCAACCTACGTTCTATCACGATAAATCTTTATACCACGGATGTAGGCTGCTTCTCTTAAGTCCTTCATGGAGAAGCACTTGGATAACCAAGTCTTTACCGACTGCAAGTTTGGTATATCATTCCTGATCAGAAGTATGTCTCGACATACAACACTAAGAATGCTACTACGCTCCTACTCACTTTCTTGTAACGCAAGGCTCATTCGTTTTTGATAAAACTGAATTCTTTTACAGCCTCATTAAAATGAATGTTCCAGCTCCTTGAAGCTTGCTTGAGTCCATAAATGGATCTCTACAACTTGCATACCTTATTAGCTTACTTTCAAGAACGAAACCATTAGGTTGTGTCATATACACATCTTCCTCAAGGTTTTCGTTGAGGAAAGCAGTTTTGACATCCATTTGCCAAATCTCTAGTATGATATGCAGCAATTGCAAGCATCATCTGTGGATTTAATCATGGCAACTGCAAAAAGGTTTCTTCATAGTCAATGCCATGAATTTGTTTGAAACCTTTGGCAACCAGCCGTGCTTTATAAGTATGCACGTTGCCATCCATGTCTTCTTCTTCTTGAAGACCCATTTACACCCTATGGGTTTTAACCCTTTCAGTGGTTTCTACGGAGACCACACTTGTTCTGGTACATGGAGTCCATCTCGATTTCATGGCTTCGAGCCATTTAATGGAATCTGGATCCGATATAGCGTCTTCGTAGGTTCTGGGTTCATCTTCTTGTTAGTCTCGTACGTCACCATGTTAGTCCGAGATAACCATATCTCTCGCTCATGCGTACTCTCCCAGATCTATGTATCTCATGTGCTACTTAGGGCGGTTCACTTCGTTCCACAATTTGTGGAGTAACCTCCTCATGATGTTCAACCACTTCCTGTGGCACATCATCCCATCCTTCTTCTAGTATATCTTGTGGTTCTAAACTTCATCAAGTTTTACTTTTCTCCCACTAGTACTTCTTAGAAAATATTCCTTTTCTAGGAAGACACCAGATCGAGCACAAAGTTTTGTGCTGTCTGGTGGTAGAATAGTATCCTTTGGTCTCATTTGGATACCCCACATATACATTTCAGATTTTGAGCCTGGCTTGTTCGAAGTCAATTTCTTAACATAAGCTTCGCAACCCCAAATCCTTAGATAAACAAGTTGGGCTTTCGCCCACTCTATAGCTCATATGGAGTCTTATTACAGACTTTGACGCACACGGTTCAAAACTGAGTCATAGTCTCTAGGGCATAACCCCAAAACGATGCAGGTAAATCACTAAAACTCATCATGGACCTAACCATGTCAAGTAAGGTCCTGTTCCTCCTTTCAACACTCCATTGTTTGGGGTGTATAAGGAGGGGTGAGTTGTGATACTATCCCACATTCCTTCAGGTATTCTGAAAACCTGAGCTTAAGTATTCACCTCCTCGATCCGACAAGAGCTTTAATACTTTTGCCCACATATTCTGTACTTCATTTATGAATTCCTTGAATTTATCAAAGGCTTCAGATTTATGTCTCATAAGGTAGACATAACCATATCTACTGAAATCTAGTAAATGTGATGAAGTATGAATATCCACCTCTGCTTCAACTGTTAGTGGACCACATACATCACTATGGATGATCCTACAGTTCAGTAGCCCTTTCACTTTGTCCTGTGAAAGGAACTTGGTCATCTTGCCTCAAGGCATGACTCGCATACCTCAAATGACTGAAAGTCAAAGGGTCCAAAACCTCATCCCTTTGAAGTTTTGCAATGCGATTCTTATTAACTACACAATCTACAATGCCAGAGATATGTTTGGTTTTGATCGCTATGTTTAGCTTTCTTGGTTTCAATATTGAGAATATCTTTATTGTTTAAATCAAGAACATATCCATTATATAACCTTGCAATTCCAAATAGAATAGCATTCAAACTAAAGGACAACAATCCATTAGATATCTCAAAATGATACCCTATATATCCAAAGCGGATACTGAAATAATATTTATAGAAATAGAAGGTACGTGTAACATTTATGTAATTCCAATAATAAGCCCGTAGGCAAAGATAACAATAAGTCCCTATAGCCAATGCAGCCATATGTGCTCCATTTCCAACTCGTAGGTCCACCTCTCCTTGGCGAGCACTCTACTCTGCCTTAGTCCTTGCACAGTACAAATGTGAGTACCACATCCTGTGTCAATGACCCAAGATGTTGAGGGAGAGAATTAATCTCAATCATAAAAATACTTGAGTCGTAGCCTCTGACTTCTTTTTTTGCGAGGAAAGCCTTGCAGTGTTTCCTCCAGTGGCCAGACTGCCACAAAGAAGCAGACTACCTTTCCTTTCCCTAGCCACTCTCAAGCCCAAGAGCAACCTGTCCTTTGGGCTTGGGCTTAGGTTTGGCCTTGGCCTTACCCTTGCCGTTACCCTTTGCTTTACTGGCAGCAACCAGTAAAACAGGCTAGGACTTTTTCAAGTCCTACTCTGCAGTCCTCAGCATGTTTAGAATTTCTGACAGGTTTTCTCCATCGTGTTCATATTGAAATTCATTATGAATGGCATAAGGTCAGGCAAGGATTGCAGAATTAAATCCATTTGTAATTCTGCATCCAGCCACATCCCAAAGTCTCAAGTCTCTCTATGTGCTCGATCACTTGAGCACATGAGGGCCAACTTGGGCACCCTCAGTCAGACGACTCCCAAACAGTGCTTTCGACACCTTGTACCTCTCATGTCGAGCATTTGTTTCAAATAGCTCATTGAGGTGTAGAAATGGAAGAAGCATCCATATTCCATGCTGCTTTTGCAGCATAGGTTTCATCGATGCTAACATAAAGCATTGAACGTTATCAGCATCATTAAGGAACTTTTGATAAGTATCCTTAACTTCCTGAGTGGCATTAGGATCAGGCTCAGCCATGTATGGCTTTTCAAGGATATACAATTTCTTTTCTGACTTGAGTATAATCCGAAGATTACGATACCAGTCTGAGAAATTAGATCTGTCCAACTTATTTCTTTTTTGATTATCAGTCGCAGGTTCATAATGCTCATTTTGGTGAATTTACAATTGCAGAAAAGATAAGTTATTATAAAGTTCATTATTATTTAATATGGTCTTTTATAAATGATGCTCCCACTATTTTACTCAAGCCAATAGCCCTCACTATTAACTCAGGAAAGCCCGTTGGCTTTCTTAATGGACCGAGATCCCATCCTGCCTATTCAAACCTTCGCTTTGCGAACAAACCAAAATGAGTTGATTAGGTAGGCCAACAAACTTAATCTACATCAGTTAATATCTCCACTATCAACCTCAAATGTGAAAAAGCCAACAAGACATCACACAATCCAATGGCTCCAACCTTTGTCCTCAAGTGTGATTCTCAGTATCAGTAGAGTGGACACTACATGTCACCACGTACACATTATATGTGTACTGCTCTACTATGCCTAGACGCGTTTATCAACCTTCGCTTTGGCGAACAAGCAAACTGTCATTTTTAAGTCGACCCATCACCATTAAGGAAAACTCCAATGCATTTTACCTCCCACTGTAGAAGTGTACCCTTCGCTTTGCGAACAAGGTTTCGACGAATGTGGTTTGATTAAAACCATGGTGATGGAAGACTTACGTGACTTAATATACTTTATTTGAGGGTTTGTTATTTAATGTCTAATCAGATTTATTATCTTTGTTAGAATGACATTGTTTGGCATGTTATTAACATTCAACCTTAGCGGCATTCTAAGCAAAAATTTAAACGTGCCGGGTAACTGGCCCAACTAAAAACCGATTTCCTCGAGCCTAGGGAATCGGTGATTCACCTAGGGGTCTGTAATAAAACTTGAGTCTCAAGTATGGTCGTGTCTTCCTGATCCGTCTTCAAGTACATTACAAAAGCATCATTCTAAATTTCAATAAAATTAATCTAAAACTAATTTTACATCAACAAATTTAGAAACCTCGATTTACATTCGAGGGGAATGAGATGAGAAAAGAATGTACATCGAGAAGAGAAAGAGAGGCAGGACACGCAGGCCCTATTTAAAAATATTACAACCATCATACCCAAAAATGATTTAAAACATTCACCCTTAGGTCTAAGGCTCATGTACTGGACACCATGCAATATACAAGCAAGTACAAAGCATATATTTCAAAACAATCAATTTTTGAATTGAGTGGGTTATATATTAATTACCCTCTTAATGTGCAGAATGTACATTGGCTTTACAGGTTATCAAAAACTACAGATTAGTCCCTTCGTGGAAATGCTTTCTTTTTCTGGCTGGGGGCACAGCTTTCACTCGAAAAGCTTCTTTCAAAGCACAGTTGAAATTGGTAAGCCAGGAGGATTAGTTGAAGAAAGCTTTCAATACAGAATTTGGGAAAGCTACAGACTTCGTCGTGGCAAAGGTTTTATCTTCGCCGCGGCGAGGATTTACAATGACACTTCGCCGCGGCGAAGCTTAGACCTGGAAATCCCCAATTCGTACAGTTCGCGTTTTTTGCAGTTTTTGTGTAAAAACACGAATCCAAATCAAATCAAACGTACATACGTTCAACCAGGATATGAACCAACCAATAACATTCATCAACACATTATTAAACCAATTTATCAATTGATTCATTCAATCAATAGTAGATTTACAGATTTTTCAGATTTACAAAATCTAGTTTTCATGGCAGATTCATCAAGGCAATATGTTATCAACAACACATGTAATCAACCATTCATAAAAACTGTAAAATCTAGTACCCTAGGCTCTGATACCACTGTTAGGAAACGACCAGTTGGCGCAGCGGAAAACAAAATTTTATACAACCATAGATCGTTCCTTAAAGCCCAAAATCAAGGCACAAATTTTACAGTTTACGTATTACACATCAGAATCTGCAGAAAAGTAAATCTAAAGTTTAGATTCATACCCAAGTTGGAGGCTCCACCATATTTGTCTCTGAACGTGTTTGCTACCGATCCAAGTGTAGATCGAACCAAGAAGTCCACACAAACAATCACAAGGAACCAGAGGGATTTGCTGAGATCCTCATTGGCCTTAAATTAAAGAAGAAATATCAAATGTATTTGATTTTTGGCAACAACCAAAACTGGCGTGGGAGAGTATTTGGGGCTGCTGTATTTTTCTCTTCAATAAAAAATGAAATAATGAAATTTTTTTTTTTTTTTTTTTCCAACTGAAACTTTTCTTTATAGTAAAGTTTAATTGCCCTATTCCCTTATGGAATAGGCTTGGGCTCCAACCCAAACACCTCATGTTACCAAACACTCCCAATTAGATATTTTATTTTTTATTTCATCATTATCTCAATAAAATCAATTAATATATATTTTATATATATATAATATATTATATATATATATTTATAATATATATATATAAATATTACATTTAACAATATGATAATTATTTAAATATATGCGAGCACATATTTAAACGTAATTTCACTTATTTAATTTTCTAACAATTAAATAAAGGCTACGACCTCAGCAAATTTAATTGCATTGTGAATTATCAAAACACCCTTTCGCCTAAAAAGACGAAAACGCCCTTCTTTCTTCTAAGTCTTAAATTATCTTCTATGTGTGTGACCTATAGGCTCCTCATCATACCGGCAGTGTATAGTATCACGATTAATCCAATATCGTCTCACTAATACACAAACCAGGATTGGCCCCTAGCAAGGCATCATGACCACCCGATAGATTCGGATTCAGCAAAGTAGCTACCTGTCAACGATATGGTTACCGTAATCTTCGTTATCTCACAGACGAAGGCATAGAAATAGTGTCAACCTTTGGTACTCTCGATATTATGTATTCATTTTTTGGACAATGACCTGTATATAATCCGTATGAGCAACAACTCAATCCCACTGTGGCCACAGTTTTAGTGTCATTGCCATATACTGAATTGCACCGTGAGTAACTTCTCCCGCACCTGGGAGTGATGAATCCTCTTTCAATCCACCATAGTCTTGATATACTCCTTCATGCCCCAATCACCACCGTATTGACAGCTCTGAATAGAACTGCGTTAGTCATTGTCAAACTGCACCAATCAGTGCATAAGGCGCTCTGGTGATCTCAAGTCCAAGGATCACATGCACCACCATTCATTAGAGGATTTGTTCCATAGACACTGGGGTTACCATCCTATGGAATCCTCTGGTGGGTCAGTCCAGTGAACTTGCTGCAGTATATCCGCCTACAGCAAGCACCCATGTGTTGTACCAGGTTGTCACCAAACAACCTTGACAAGTGAGATCAGTCACTACCTTTTGACAGGGTCGTTCAACACTATGATAGCCTTACCGTATTATCTGTGCCCTTACTTCAGAATAATACTGGGGCTACAGACGTTTCTAGAATGGCCACCATATGTGCTCATAGGGTTTTCACTATCAAGATTTGAAACACTTGATATGTGCTCATAGGGTTCTCACGATCAAGATTTGAAACACTTGATACCCTCATCGCGGTTCTACCATTCTAAGGACATATATAAATACATATTGCAATAATAATGATTTACACGATATAGAATAAAATGCCTTTTATTGATTAATGAACATTATTACAAAGAGTCAATTCTACAATAATTGATTGGCTCTGAGGCATCTACTCTAACAACCTACTCTAACAATCTCTCATTTGCACTATAGCCAATCATTTATGTATTTAATACCGAATGACCTTAAGTGTTTTTCATGCTTCTGCTGCAAAAGAGGCTTCATTAGTGGATTGGTGAGATTGTCATCATTATATACTTTATTGATCTACACATCTTTCCTCTCAACCATTTTTCTGATGAGATGATAACGCCTGAGTATGTGTTTGGATAGCTGGTGAGACCATGGCTCATTCGCTTGAGCTATTACTCCATTATTTTCACAATAGACTTCTATTGGTTCAACAATATTGCAGACCACACCAAGTTCAATGACGAACTTCTTGATCCAAACCGCCTCTTTGGCCGCACAGATAATGCAATATACTCAGCTTTTGTTGTAGAATCCGCTACAGTGCTTTGCTTAGAGTTCTTCTAGCTCACCGCATCCCCACTGAGACAAAATACAAACCTGGATTATGAGCGATAATTATCTTTATCCATTTGGAAACCAGTGTCACTATATCCTCTTATAGTGAGCTCATCTTCCCCTCCATAAACCAAAAAAAATTTCTTTAGTCCTTTTCAGGTACTTAAGGATATTCCTGACAGCAATCCAGTGACGCTCACCTAGATCCAATTGATATCTACTACAAGTGCTTAATGCATATGAGACATTAATCCGAGTACACAGAATGACATACATGATGGATCCAATTGCTAACCCATATGGGATTCTCTTCATTCTATCTCTCTTATCGTGTGTTTTAAGACACATTTTCTTAGAGAGATAGACACCATGTGATATAAGAAGAAATCCCTTCTTGGATTCTTCAATACTATATCTCTTCAGTACCTTGTCTATGTATGTACTCCGACTTAGGCCAAGCAACCTACGCGATCTATCATGATTAGATCTTTATTCCGAGGATGTAGGCTACTTCTCTTAAGTCCATCATGGAGTAGCACTTGGATAACCAAGTCTTTATCGATCGCAAGTTTAGTATATTATTTCAGATCAGAAGTATGTCTTTGACATACAACACTAAGAATGCCACTATGCTCCCACTTACCTTCCTGTAAACATAGGGCTCATCTTCATTCTTAATGAAACCGAATTCTTTTATGGCTTCATCAAAATGAATGTTCTAGTTCCTTGAAGCTTGCTTGAGTCCATAAATGGACCTCTACAACTTGTATATCTTATCAGCTTTCCCATTAAGAACGAAACCATCGGGTTGTGTCATATACACATCCTCTTCAAGGTTTCCATTCAGGAAAGCTGCTTTGACATCCATTTGCCAAATCTCATAGTCATGATCGCAAGCATAATCTGGATGGATTTAATCATGGCAACCGACCAAAATGTTTCTTCATAGTCAATACCATGAATTTGTTTGAAACTTTTGGCAACCAGTCGTGCTTTATAGGTATGCACCTTGCCATCTATGTTAGTCTTCTTCTTGAAGACCCATTTACACCTTATGGGTTTTACTCCTTTAGGTGGATCCATTAGAGACCATACTTGGTTCTAGTACATGGTGTCCATCTCGGATTTCATGGCTTTAAGCCTCTTAACAGAATCTGGATCCAACATAGCGTCTTCGTTGGTTCTGGATTCATTGTCTTGGTAGACCAGTATGTCACCATGTTAAGTCATGAGAAAACCATATCTCTCAATCTCATGACGTACTCTTCTAGACCTACATAGCTCCATGCTACTTGAGATGGTTCACTTTGATCTACAGATTGTGGAGTAGCCTCCTCATGATGTTCAACCACTTCTTGTGGCACATCTTCCCGTCCTTTGTCTAATGCATCTTGTGGTTCTAGAACTTCATTGAGTTCTACTTTTCTCCTATTACTACTTCTTAGGAAAAATTCATTTTCTAAGAAGACACCAGTACGAGTGACAAAAATTTTATGCTCTTCTGGCTAGTAGAATTAGTATCCTTTGGTTTCTTTAGGATACCCCACAAATATACATTTTTAAGATTTCAGGCCCAGCTTGTTCAAAGTCAATTTCTTGACATAAGCTTTACAACCCCAAATCCTTAGATAAGACAAGTTGGGCTTTTGCCCACACCCACTCCATAGTTCATATGGAGTCTTATCTATAGAATTTGACAGCACATGATTCAGTACGTGAGTCACAGTCTCTAAGGCGTAACCTTAGAATGATGTAGGTAGGTCACTAAAACTCATCATGGACCTAACCATGTCAAGTAAGGTCTCATTCCTCCTTTCAGACACTCTATTGTGTTGGGGTGTATACGGAGGGGTGAGTTATGATACTATCCCACATTCCTTTAGGTATTTAGAAAACCCTGAGCTCAAGTATTCACCTTCTCCATCCGACCGAAGAGCTTTAATACTTTTGCCCAACATATTCTATACTACATTCTTGAATTCTTTGAATTCATCAGAAGCTTCAGATTTATGTCTCATAAAGTAGACATAACCATATCTACTGAAATCATCAGTAATATGATGAAGTATGAATATCCACCTCTGGCTTCAACTGTTAGTGGACCACATCAGTATGGATGATGCCTAATAGTTCAATAGCCCTTTCACTTTGTCTTATGAAAGACGACTTGGTTATCTTGCCTAAAAGGCATGACTCGAATACCTTAAATGACTGTAAGTCAAAAGGGTCCAAAACCCCATCCCTTTGAAGTTTTGCAATGCGGGTCTGATTAACATGACCCAATCTATGATGCCAGAGGTATGTTTGAGATTGATCGCTATGTTTAGCTTTCTTAGTTTCAACATTGAGAATATCCTTATTGTTTAAATCATGAATATATAATCCATTATATAACTTTGCAATTCCAAATAGAATACAATTCAAACTAAAGGACAACAATCCATTAGAAATTTCAAAATAATATCCTATATTATCCAAAGCATATACTGAAATAATATTTCTAGAAATTGAAGACATGAAATAACAATCACGGAGTTCTAGCAACAAGCCCGTAGGCAAAGTCAAACAATAAGTCCCTATAGCTAATGCAATCACATGTGCTCCATTTCCAACTCATAGGTTCACTCCTCCTTTGGTGAACAATCTACTCTACATTAGTCCCTGCTCATTGGTACAAATGTGACTACCACATCCTGTGTCAATGACCCAAGATGTTGAAGCAGAGAAGTTAATCTCAATCATGTACATACCTGAAGTTGAAGCATTTGACTTTTTTTGTTTACGAGGAAAGCCTTGCAGTGCTTCCTCTAGTGGCTAAACTTGCCACAATAGAAGCAGACTATCTTCCTACCTTCCCTAATGCCACCTTCAGGCTTGAGAGCATCCTGTCTTTTAGGCTTAGGCTTAGGTTTAGGCTTAGGCTTGGGATTGGGCTTGGCCTTTCCCTTGCCCTTGCCCTTGCCCTTACCCTTACCCTTACCCTTACCTTTACCATTTCCTTTACTGGTAGCAACTAGTAAAATAGGTTTGGACTTTTTCATGTCCTGCTCAGCAGTCCTAAGCATGTTCAGAAACTTTGATAGGGATTTTAACATCATGTTCATATTGAAGTTCATTATGAACGTTGAAAAAGAATCAGGTAGTGATTGCAGAATTAAATCCACTTGTAAGTCTACATCCACACCAAACCCCAATGTCTCAAGCCTCTCTATGTATCCAATCATCTTGAGCACATAAGGACCAACTTGGGCTCCCTCAGTCATACGACTCCTAAACAATGCGCTTGACACCTTATACCTCTCATGTCGACCATTTCCTTGAAAAAGCTCCTTGAGGTGCAGAATTATGGCACCTACGTCCATATTCTCATGCTACTTTTGTAGCTCAGGTGCCATCGATGCTAGTATAATGCATTGAACACTATCAGCATCATCAAGGAACTTTTGGTAAATGTCCTTTGTTTCCTGAGTGGCATCAAGATCAGACTCAACCAAATAAGGCTTATTAAGGATATACAATTTCTTTTCAGACTTTAGTACAATTCAAAGATTTCGATACCAGTTTGAGAAATTGGATCCATCCAGCTTGTTTTCTTTTTCGAGTATCGATCTTGGGTTGGTATTACTCATTTTGGTGAATCTACAAATGCAGAAAAGTAAAAGTTATTATAATGGTTATTATTAATTAATAAGGTCATTTATTAAAAATTTGCTTCCACTATTTTCCTTAAGCCAATAGCCCTCACTATTAACTCGGGAAAGTCCGCTGGCTTTCCTAGTTGACTGAGATCTCATCTAGCCTATTTCAAACCTTCGCTTTGGTGAATAAGCCAAAATGGGTTGATTAGGTAGGCCAACAAACTTAATTTCACTCTAGTTAATAGCTCCAACTACAAACCTCAAATGCAAAACAAGCCAACAAACCAATCACACAATTCAATGGTTAAAGCCATCGTCCTCAAGTGTGATTCTTACTATTAGTAGAGTGGACACTATACGTCGCCACGTGTACTTCTCTACTATGCCTATGATATGCTTATCAACCTTTGCTCTAGTGAACAAGCAAAACATATAATTCAAGTCGACTCGTCACCATTAAGGAAAATTCCAATGATATTTAACCTCCTACAGGTAGAAACGTACCCTTCGCTTTGGTGAACAGGGTTCCAACGAACAGTGGTTTGATTAAATCCATGGTGATGGAAGATGTACATTTGACTTAATATACTTTATTTGAGGGTTTTTATTTTACGTCTCGCTAGTTTTATCTTTATTAGCATGTTATAGTCATAACATACACCCTTAGCATGCATTCTAAGTATTTAAGGAAACGTGCCAATACATGGCCTAACTAAAACCGATTTCCTCGAGCCTAGAGGAATCGGTAGGTCACCTAGGGATCCTGTAATAATATCTTGAGTCTTCAAGTATGATCGCTTCGTCCTTGCTCTATCTTCAAGTACATTACAAATTACATCATACTAAATTTACAATGAAATTAACACTATACTAATTTTACATCAATAAATTTAGAAATCTCAAGTTACATTCAAGGGGAATAAGATGAGAAGAGAAAGAATGTACATCGAGAAGGGAGGAGAAAGGCAGAGCACGCAGGCCCTATTTAAAATATTTACAACCATACATACCCAAAAATATATTAAAACATTCACCACAGGTCTAAGGCTCATGTACCAAGCACCATGTAATTTTTCAAACAAGAATTATTGCATACATTCAAAACAATCAGTTTTGAATTGTGTAGGTTGAATTATAAAATTACCCTCTTGAATTTGCAGAATTATTATTGGTCCAGAACTTTTAAAATGCTACACTTAAGTCCTATTGCATTGCAACAAGAAATAAGACATACAGTAGCATTCATGCCGCGGCATAGTTTTATTATGTTGCGGCGATGCGAAGGAACGAATATGCACCATGGCGAAGTTTTATTATGCCGAGGCACAAATCCAACAACTCACGCTATCTGACGACGTCTTCATGTCGTGGCATAGTTTTATTATGCTGCGACGAGATCACACAATTTTATGATTTGATGTGCTACTTTGTCGCTTTCACACCACGACGTAGTTTTATTACACCGCATCCCACATTGCGCACTACGTGATTTTACGATGCTTTCATGCTACGGCGAAGTTTTATTTCCCTGCAGTTCAACTCATACTATTTCACGATCACGCAATGTCATCATGCTGCAGCGAAGTTTTATTTCGCTGCGGCCTATTTATGCGTTACAGTCGCTCAGATTAGTTACAGTCGCTCAGATTACTTACAGTCGCTCAGATTACCCCGTGATCACGCCATGGCCAAGTTTTATTTCGCCGTGGCCTGTTTATGCATTCTAGGTTTATAAAGCTCGATGCCATGGCACAGCAGAACTGTGCCGCGATGCAAATCGCAATTCTAGAACACTGTTCATACGTGTGTTAATACAAAATCGATCCAATACGAAGTCCTCAACAAATTCAATACATACATTAATCAATTTAAGCAATTTAACAGATTAAAAAACCTAAACATGCAATTCTAGCAATCAATATAGGTAATCAATCAAAACAATATAATTAAAATATGTATTATAAAAATCCTAGGCTCTGATACTACTATTAGTAATCAATGAACAATGGTAGCAGAAAAACAAACATTTTCGTTCAGCGATCACCTGATTTTGCCAAGATCAGGGGTCTTATATATATATGCTTAAATTGAAACAATAAAATCCAAACAAGGATTTGTTTATACCTGCATCTGGAGGCTCCTTCAAAGACTTGATTTCGCTACCTATTTGAGTATGGAATCGCAGGAACGTTGATCCATACGAAGATAATCCGTTAGAACCAAAGAAGAATTTGCTAGATTCTACTTGTGGCTTCAATAATAAAATTGATTTTTTTTTTCTCTCCACCAAACTTGATGAAACGGTAGGGTATATTGGTGGCTAGGGTTTTCATTCAATGAATTAATTCTTTATGTTTTAATTTAATTTTCTATTATATAGTGCAACTTAATTAAAACCCTAATCCCATTAGGAATCTCCATGACTTCTCATATTGATCCATCCTGCAACACAACACACTTGGTTATTTTATTATAAGTATTATATTATTATTAAAATCCAATTAATATATATATTATCTATATAATATATCTATATATATATATATATATATATATATATATATATTATATATATATATATATAAATACAATACCCATTAAAATAGTGAGCATATATATTTAAATATAATCTCACTATTTTAATTTCAATATTAAATTAAATACAGGCAACAACCTCAACATATTTAATTGCCTGTGAATTACCAAATATCCTCTTGTCCTAAAAGATGAAAATACCCCTTTCACGTTTTTGATTGATCCTTAAATTATCTTCTAGTGTGTGCACCATAGGCTAGCTCTTTATCTATCGATAGTGAGTAGTTATCGCAATTGACACAATGAATCGTCTCACTACACCCAGACCAAGATTGACTCCTAGCAAGGCATCATGACCACCCAATAGATTCGATTCAACGAAATAACATCTGTCAACGATAAGTTACCGTGTAAATCAAATCCTTTCATTATATGTTATCCCTCGAGGTTGAGTACATAAATAGTGTCAACCTCAGAATCTTTGATATCTTTGTATTTAGTTACTGGACTAATGACCAGAATATAAATGGATTGAGTAAAAATCTCATCTCACTATGGTCACAATTTAGTGTCATTGCCATTTACTGATTGCGCGAGTGAGATCACTTCTCCCGTACTTGGGAGTGATAAATCCTTTGTCAACCACCATAGTCTTGATACACCCTGATGTAGCCATCACTACCATTCTGATAGCTCTGAGTAGATCTACATTGGGCTAGTGTCAAACTATCCCAATTGGTACACAAAGCGCTCTGTATCTTAAGTCTAAGATCACATGCACCACCATTCGTTGAGATTTATTCCATAGACATTGGTTAGCATCCATATGAATTTCAGTGGGCCTGTCTAGGAACTTGCCTATCAGCAAGCACTAATGTGTTGCACTAGGTTTGTCGCAAACAACATTGACAAGTGGATCAGTCACTATCTTTCACAAGGTATTCACACTATGATAGCCTACCATATTATCTATGTCCTTAGTCGGAATAATATGGCTATCGGACATTTCAGAATGGTCACCATATGTATCATAGTATTCCACTATCAAAATTTGAAGTACTGATACTCCGTCATGGTTCTAACCACCATAAGGATATATCAATACATATAAGTACGATTTACTGATATGAAGAAAATGTCTTTTTTGATAAATAAACATTATTATAAGAGTTACTTCTACATAATTGATTGGCTCTAGGACACCTACTCTAACAAGAACACCTAGTTCTACCAAGGACTCAAGCTTCCTTGGCTCACTATATAAATAGTGTAAGCCCTCTCATTAGAGAGGGAGATCCATCCTCTCTTTAGCTCCTAAAATTCTTGCTCCAAGACTGTCGCCGTTCCTATTGTAGAGTCGGTTCCGACCACTCTACGTCGATAATCGCTGTAGAGCTGAGTTCCGGTCACTCTACGTCTACGCCGATAGTCCCACCACACTTCCGGTAAACTCTTTCTCGCTCTCAACCTTACTAAATATCCCACAACTGTATTGACTTGAGCGTAGAAGTGTCTACGGTTGAACCACACTAGTGTCCCCCATGAGCTTCACATTCATTATTTCTCTATTTGCGGTTTACGGGGTTGTCAGTGGCTCTTCCCCCATAAGATCATCCTACGACATTTCGGGTAGATTTTACGTTTACACCATGTGTATTGAGATATCATTCTGCTATCGATATTATAAAATTGTTTTAGACCTTCATTATCTCGTGATATGCAAATTTTGACTATGTTATTAACTTTAGTAAATTTTACTTTACTATTGTCTCATATCAAACATATTGATAAAGGTAAAATTTCAGGTGAAATTAGTTATAACTTTAGTGAAAAAAAAACTACACTAATAAGTACACTTAAAATTGTCTGCAATAAGATTTTTCCTTTTTATGTAACATATGTGCAATGTATCCATGAGAATTCTTAATAATAGTCTCATATAATATTTAAAAAAGAATTATTATTTTTTAGTCATACAACAGAACCTTAATTATATTTGAAAAATTGTTAAATAAGATTTGATCTTTTGAGATGAAATTAGTAGGTCATAAGGGGATAGTGTGTGAATTAGTCTTTTTAATATAGTTTTTGGACTAATTTACCTTTTAATATATATATCTATACCTTTATTTTAAATCTAAATTAATGAAACTTTTTTTCGCAACCTCAAAGGTATTTTTGTTATTAATCATACTCATGAGATTAATGTCATTAAATCTATTATTTTGCAACCTTATTAAATATTAAAGTTTAGATTTGTATTTAGTTAGAATATATCTCACACTAAATTAACAAAAAAAAAAAAAAAAGTTGGGCAATTAGCTAGATTGGACATTTGTAGATTTAAGTTCATTGGATGCATTTCTAAATCTTTTAGATAGTATGTAACTAACATTAATACTATTGTTAGCTAAAATTCTCAACTATTTTTTCTAGATCATGACTCACACAACTATAATATGGAATATATTATCAAAATAAAGTAGCTTCGTATTATTAATTTAGATATATATTAATGCCGTGTTTTAATAATGCATGTATTAGAGTTGAAATTATTATGGAGAGTTTCTTTTAATTTAGTGATATAAAAATTACCAAACAACTGATTATATTACCCTAAATGTACATTGAAAAGTTTCAGGATCAAATAATAATTTTTTTAATAAAATGCCCAAAATCTTTTATCCTAAAATCTTTTTGAAAAATATACCAACACATTATTCATAATTTATTAACTCTAATTATATTCAAATAACGTCCAAACACATTTTCAAATTCAATCCTATTCATAAATACAACTTTACTCAACTTTTTCAAAATACCATTGTAAAAAGTGTCTAACAAATGGAATTTATATATATATATTGCATGCAACTAATTAAGTACAATCATAAAAGAAGAAGACCATGACTACTCTAATTCCATACTAAGTTTACTTGAGCCTTTTATGACTATCGGTTCTTTTCTTCAAAACAAGGAAGATCAACGATGCCACTCATCAAAAGGAGGAAGACTGATGCGATTATCAAAATAGGCTCAGAGGTGGCCACGATGCATTGATCTCAGTTCTTTGCACTAGAGGTGCAGAGCTGCCAGAACCGGCAACATGATCTGCACTAAATTGGTAGATTCACCACTATCCGTGGCATCACCTCCATTTGTTCCTTGCATTGCAGCGCCCAGCTGCTGGAACCACATAATTTGATGTATTGAACTCCTTTTGCATCAGAGGCATAGGCAAAATGTCGGTGCAGCCATAATCGTCTATTTCCATAATAGTTGCGGATCTGGTAGAAGGAATGTACTGAGATCCACCAGTTGGTTGTATTATAGAAAGAGGCGAACAACGATGCACTTTTGTGTCCCAGGAGCAAATTGGTAAGAGAAAGCATTAAATTATGACCAGTTGTCTGCATCGGTAATGAATCGCTAGTAGAACCGAAATTATGTTCAATCATCGGCGCATCAAGCGAGGCACAAATTTTCATATTGCATTGATGAATACTCTCGTTGGAGGCGCAGAATGTTGAAACAAATTGATCTTGAAGAGTCCCTTGCACCAATTGAGGCGCAAAGTGTGACACCTACATGCGATCATAGTATGATGATGTGTTTATTGATTTCATCAATTTTTTCTGCAGTGAGCCGTAGAACAAGTAGAATTATCAGCGTTTGTTTGAATTGAAGCTCAGAGCTAACTTTCCTACTAGTTTCTTCATTCTGTCCTTTAATTTGCATCCCTTCTCAAGACTTTGCACAAACCAATCCATCAACTGTCCAATAATCAAAAGTAATTGAACTTTATATTAGGGTTTTTATCAATCAAAGAACATTTATTTTAAACACGAAAACTGACCAAATTTCTTATTGATGAATGATTTTTTTACCTTCATATTATTGTCAACAGAAACGGCACTTGAGCTCGAAGCAATCTGAGATTTTTTGTTGAAATAGGCTTACTTACAGCAGGAATGCTATGTGCTCCATTACATATTCATACATATCCAGTTAGTCTTTGTTGAATTTTTATTGTCCCCGTTATAATAACTAAAACCCTCTTGCTTGCTACTTTGATATGTTTTATTTTAATGGGAGAACTATGGCGCAAGCCTTCCAATATCCTTCGCCAGCCTTTCGTTTCGGACGGTTCCCCATGTAGGTACTTTGTCCCTTGGCGAGAAGAAGTACATGGCGGTTTCTCCTTGTCTCATGTGCAAATCTGTTCTCACCAAATTTATAAAAACATAAATCATTAATGTTAGTCCTCCATGCATACATTAATATCACTGTAGTTATAAAGTATGATTAACTTTCTTTTACACAAAACATCTGTACAAACAAAGATCAGTCAGAAGCTAAAGCAAGAAATCAGAAAAAAATAACTTGTTAGATTGCTGAGACATAAAACACAATCGTAATAACCCCAAGGGTTTAGCCGGTTAGAAGATGCTATAGATAACTGAATTATGTTCCAATGTCCACTTAAAGGTTCAAAAAGAGAAATAAAAATGTTCGTTTTCTTCAAGTCTTTGTCAAGACAGTCCATGAAAAACACAGAACCATAGTTGTAGAATATTGATCTGGGTGGGATCACTGCACATCGTTAACAGTGTGGAAATTTTGCTTATAACAATGTTGTGTGTTGTTGTGCACATAAGGCCTCAAATTTTGCCGTCAAGGGGCCTTATTTTCAGTTCAAGTTCTGGGAATTCTTCTAATTTCCGGTTTTTCCAACGAAAATTGTTGTGTTTTCCACGGATGAAACCGCGTGGAAGCCAATTTAGGGTTTAGTTAAAGAGGGCAATCTTGTATTTTTTTTTATTTTTTATTTTGAAATAAACCTAACAAGAATGAACTATTAACCAACTTCCTGAACGAAAGAACCCCTAGGTCCACGTAAAAGAAAATTAAACTTGAAAAGATAGTTAAGACAAGATCAACAATTTAGATATATGAATAAAAAAGCACAAAAAAGAAGAAAAGGAAAAAGGAAAAACTTTTAAACCCATGAAAAGATAACAAATTAATGAAGAGAAACTAGAAAAAGTAAAAACCAATAAATAAAAAAGGAAAGATAATTCGATTAAAGACACAACCGTATAGTTCTTGAGGATGATAACATAAGATAAGTTCTATAATTGTTGAGGCAAAGCATTGTTCAAGACTTTGTTGCTCAGTAATGAACCACCAACTCCTCTTCAGTTGGTTGAACCTATACCTGGTGGGAATGCGAAATTCCCTGCAGCCGGAAAGTAAAATTCTCAATGTTAATCTGAAAGACTAAAGTTGATCTTTTACTAAAAACAGTTTACTTAAGAGCTAAAGTAGTAGAAGAAATCAAAGAAAAGGGGCAATTAGTAGGGCGGCTTCAAAGCTCAGTTCAAGTTCGGGAATCTTTTAATTCCTGTTTTTCCAATGAAAACTCGTATAGAATTAGAAAACTCAAAGAGTCAACATACATAATTATGAATTTAAACGAATTTATGAAATCAAAGAAGAGAAGCGGTCTTGAATTCTTTTTTTTTTTAATTATTTTCATTGTCAACTCATTAATTAAAATATCAAGGAATAATTTAAGACAAAATAATGCACTAAAACAGAAGAAATCAACTTGAAAAGAAAAAGAATTAAACCCATGAAAAGATAACAAAAATTAATGAAGAAACTTGAAAAAGGAAAGATAAATTAATTAAAGAAGACGAACTGTATAGTTGTGAGGATGATAATCTAAAGATTATTTCTGAATGTGTTGCAAGGCAAAGCATTCTTCAAGATTTAGTTGGGTTAACCTATACCCTGATGGAATGCCATGTTTCACTGGACGTTGCTTCAACTTTCATTAAACAGAGAGGAAAAATTATGGTTAAGTTTTTTTTTTATATATCTTTATCTTCTATTATTAATTAGAGTTGCATTTCCATTTATTTTAGGAATTCTATTTGGTTTACAAATATAAGTAGCCTATTATTTCTGAAAGTTATATAAATTTCAATTATTATTTTTTAATCATTTTCATCGATAAGATATTTTCTATTTTGTTATAATGTGGCCTTAATTTCTAGAATCATCTATCATAAATAAAGGCTCAACCATTCCTTATTGATAGTTCACGAATTCTTCCTGGGGAATAAAATTCAGTTTCTTTTTCCTTTTTCAATTATTTTCACCTCCCTCGATCTGTCATTATGTCTTTCTTGATATGATGTTCGAGAATTCTAAAGAAGCGAACTGATATTTTGGAAAATATCTTGTAGAAGAAGAAGATCGAGAGTTATTGTTATTTCTGAAGTTTTGTTTTTTGTGATTAGAGCTATGATCAAATCGCAGCAGAGGGTGGTGTGTCAAACAGTTCGTGATTATATTTAATGTTTTGGAGGGAAAGGCAGTTAATCGAAAAACTTACCTAATTCACGCCTTAATTTCCGGAGTTAGTTCAGTGAAATATCTAATTGCTGCCAAGCCAGCATAGGCTAAACTAACCTTTTCTCAATATTCAACTATCACTTCTTAGCTGAGTTCAATTTGTAGTTTAAATGAAAAAACATTGGAATCACTGTTTTATTTTTATTGTTGGTTACAGAATTCGTGGCTCCTAGTTTACCCAAGATCTCTCTTTTCGTGGTATAATAATGCCAAATGACAGGGACAGACCCATAAATTAATTTAAAGGAGACAAATTCAGAATAGTATAATGAAAAATAGAGGAAAAGAAAATCAAGAGTAAAACTAAAAATTTCAATACAAATACAGGATATCCAAATAAAAGGTCAAACCAAATGGGGTTACCAGCTCTTACTCATCAATATGTAAGTCGGTCCATGACAAGTGATATTAAATACAACCCTTTTTTTTTTTATTTTTTATTTTTGTAATGACAATGGGTGTTTGGACTAGTTTGTGCGTATCTCAACTAATCCATCGGAATCTTGGAACTAATGGTCGGGTAAGAGCTCTAGTGGCTACCCCTTTTAGCAAATGTGGGGACTCGAACAAGCCATCTTGCACGTGCCTCAACTAATTCTCTAAGACCTTGAAACTATTGGTCGAGTAAGAGGTTCATTGGCCATCCCTATTAGTAACAGTGGGGACTCGAATAAGCTAGTTTGCACACACCTCAACTAATCCTCTATGACCTTGGAACTACCAGTGAGGTAGGAGTTCTAGTGGTCATCCTTATTAGCAACCGTGGGGACTCGAACTTTGGCTACCCCTATTAGCAACTGTGAGGACTCGAACTCGAAAGACCATGTTAGATCCTCCTCTTACTCTTTTACCATTAAGGGGACTCGAATTTGGGAGACCATATTAGATCTTCTTTTGCTCTTTTACAACTTGGTTAAGATTAGTACGTGAATTTATTTATTTATTTTTTTATTGTTTTTAAGGAAAGAGACATATATGTACATATTAAATAGGAAAATACTACACCCACAACCTCTTCTCACAAACTTCCTCTCACAACCCTGACGTGACAGTTTGTAATTGGTTAGCTCATAATGGGTCCCAATTGATAAATTGTGACTGACCAATTGTGAGCTCCCACGTCGAGGCTGTGAGAAGAGGCTGTCGATGTAGCCTTACTCTATTAAATATTCGTAATTGGAATTGGCCTAAGTATCGATGTCATGCATGCTAAATCATAGTGTGTGGCTCCTAACACTAGTTTGATGTTATACATGCATTGATATAGTCATTGTCATACTTCAATATCGCTCACATAGGGATATGAGTATTTCTACAACACATGTAGAGGTAAATTATTTCGAAAAAATGCCAGAAATTTTTCGTATACTAATTCCACGATATATACAATACAATACAACCATAATGGTAATATTAATTATGGCATGTAATGATAATTGGTAACATGTAATGATATTATAGTGAGATAATTAAACATTATTATTTGGTTAAATTGTAGTTAACATGACATTCCATGTGTTACTGAGATATCATTGTGCTACTTTAGACCTTGATTAATTCGATATGAAGATTTTGAAGTGGATTAAATGAACTTTAATAGTTAATTAACAATTTTACCCTTACTTACAAATGTCTTATGACCATACTACTCTTTATCACAATGAAAATGGTTAACAGACTTTTGCTCTGGGTAGTAAGAAGGTATTTAAGAAGTTGGTGGGTATGAATTTGTCAATGGACCAATTTGGTAAAGTTGCTTAATATTTTCATAATTGCTTTTTACGGGATCACGGGTATCTTTGAGTTTTTTTCAGCTCACTAGTGCTTAAATGTTATGCTCGGATGAAGAATCATGTTGGAAACGGAATGAGTGACGAGTGGAAACAAACGGATCAAGAATCGGAGTTGAATTGAAGAAGTTATGGAAGTTGAAGTAAAGAAAAGATTCTAGATTACGTTCCAGCTTGCTCATGCCTCGGTATTTTGAGAATATCTTGAGCTGTAGAACTCGGATAAGAATATTCTTGGACCGTTGGAAAGCTGATTCAAAGGGCTACATTTCATATGTTCAGAACTTTTCCAAATTCTATCGCTATCGATTTCAAAAATCAACATCTTTGAAGAACAGTGGAATGATGCGGGAAAAAGGCAGCAGCTACTGTGCCGCGGCACACTTTTTCCAGTAGCTACTGTGCCGCAGCACAGTGCCGCGGCACAGTAACGGAAGTCACTAACTTGTTATCCGTTTTTAGCCAGGAGAATAGGGTTAAGGGTTCCAAATCAAATAGAATTAAGGAAAAACAAACCCTAACCCTTGTGGGATAGTCATGTAAGTCATGGCACAGTCATGTAAGTCACTAGTTGGTTGTCCGTTTTTAGCCAGGAGAATAGGGTTAAGGGTTCCAAATCAAATAGAATTAAGGAAAAACAAACCCTAACCCTTGTGGGATATAAATAGAAGTCTTTTAACATTATTTGAGGGATTCTTTGGTGAGAAGAAAGGGAGAAAAATCTAGAGAGAAGAGAAGTAACATAAATTCTGGAGCTTTGATTCACAATATAGAGAAGTTTTCCTTATTCTTTTCTTTTAAACTCATGATGAATGTTTTAATAAAGATGATTGTTTCTTTCATGTTTATTATGAACTAATTTTATTCTCTAGGGCTAAGATGTAGCCCAATCTCTTAATTATGTATTGATCTTTGATTGTTAATTTGTATTAAGAATTCTTCTTAAGTTTTACTATTATTCCTAATGCTTTTGATTCTTAAGGGCCCAAGAATTGAATGAACTAATGAACTAAGTTGAGATCGAGAGATGATACTTAGTTAGTCTACGGTAGTAAAACCATAGGTTGAGCGAACGCTAGAGATAGGTTACCGCGACTTGTGAGGTTTTGGTAAACTCCATAGAGCATAATGATCCCCAATTGCTTAAATCTGATTAGAGATAATTCGGGTTAGTAATTAGGGGTTAATTTGATAATTGTTCAAGAGAAAGTTATTGAAAATTTAGGGAGTTTGACCTATAGGAAGAGCTTAATAAAATTAGCATAAGAGATCGATACATATGAATAAGAGTTGGTGTGAAGTCTTTGCCCTAGGTCTAGTCATCTTGTTTTTACCCAAAGGTTTATTTTAATTGTTCTCTTTTCAAATTTCTTCTTAAATTCAATTGTTTATTTAATTTAGGTTTTCCTTGATAAAATTTGGATTGATCAAATAGTAATAAGATAGTTTAATTGGTAATTGATAATAGTAATTCCCTTGGGTTTGATATCCGTATTTTATATACTTTATTACTTGCACGATTTCGTACACTTGCGAAAATCAACAACAGAGTTCTTATAGTTTATATGCTTAGGATTTTAGGGAAAGAGGAAGTCTACCAAAGAGAGAGAGATTCTAGTGGAATTACTCAAGTTCAAGGTAAGTAAATCCAACCCTAGCCCTTGATTTGATTGAGCAATAATTGTGTAGAGATTTCTTATATGAAATTATATGTTTGAGTGTTGAGATTTGTTGATGGAATTGATGGTTACTTATGATTAGAATTCCACCATGAGAAGTGATGGTTGTATTGATAGAAAATTTATGGAAGTTTGGATGAGTTAAGAAAGAATTTAAGAAGAGTTATGGAGTGTATTTTTCCTGGCCAGGTTTGATACCAAAATCTTGGTGGTTAGAGATTGTTATGGTAGTGTAATCACCTTAGCGCTTTATTTGTGCATACGAGGTGTTTGATAAAGTTTCATAAAGAAGTGCATGTATGAGTATGTTGATTTATTATTTTGATATGAGCTTGTAGATGGTAAAGAAAGTAGAGAATGACATGTTTACATGCCATATTGCATCATTGCATTTAAACATTTGAATTGAGAAAGAACCATAAGAAAAGCTCATCTACATGCATACATGCATATAAGAACATTAAGAATATCAAGAACATTAAAGAAGAAAGAAAAGAAAGTTATTAAAGAAAAGAAAAGAAAATGATCATTAAGTTCTAAAAGAATATAAGAGAAGAGGAGGTTGTTGTGATGGGGAACCCGTGAGTGACAAGAAGAATTTCCCCGCATGCACACCGTCTTCAGTGAGCGGCCTAAGACTCAGAAAGAATAATCGGTACAGTCTATAAGAATGCATGTGGATGAGGGCTGTACCCAAGAAAGAAGAATACACTCACATGGCCAAGGTTCCGAATCCATGCCTCAACCGAGTCTGATCGGCAAAGAATAAGAAAGAATCAGAAAGAATGAATAAGAGAAGAAAAGAAAGAAAGAATATAAAAGCAAAGAATAAGAAAGAACAAGAAAAGAAAAGAAAAGAAAGAAAAGGGAGAATAGAAAGAAAGAAAGAAGAGAAATAAAGAAAAGAAAGAAGTATAGAAAAAGAAAGAAAAATAGAATAAGAAACAGAAAAACAGAAAAGAAAAGGCATCATCTATGTATTTGTGCATTGCATCATACCTATGCATGGCACTTTGCCTATTACCAAGAGTAGTGAGAAATTAGAAGGAAAGAAAGAACAGAGAGATTAGAATAAAGAGAAAGAATAGAGAAAAACAGTGAAGTGTAATTAATGTAAGAAAAGAAGTTTAGAGTTTGAGCAACAGAGAGAGGGGGGTAGTATAGCGGATTTACTTATTGAGCAATTAGTGCTCACTCTGTTGATTTCTTTGTTTTTGCAGGGAATAGGTGAGAAGCAGACAGATGGACATCGAGAAGCGGAGGGAATGGCACCACTGTCCATTATTTTTGAGTTTATGTATATGATATTTTTGTATTGTAAAGAATTTAGTATATAAAGTAAAGAAATTTTTTGGGCCCCAATCTTGGTCTGTGTGTAGTGAAACGATTGATTGGTGTCAATCGTGATACTATTCACTATTGGTATGATGAGGAGCCTACGGGTCACACACTAAGGAGACAGTTTAAGGATGGTTAACTATGGAAGGGTATATTCATCTTTTGGACAAAAGGCCATATTGATAATTTTGCTGTGTAATTAAATTCACTAAGATTGTAACATGTGTCCAATTTTATTATTGGAATAATTTAGCAAAATTATGAGTTTAATTATTGAAATTAATATTAATATTTAACTAAATAATTAAACAGGGACCCATATGCGATTCCACCAAAGTTTGGGTTATTGCAAACTTTGGGGTGGAATTGATATTTTACTTTACTATATAAAGAAAGCAAAAGTTAGGTTTTATATGAATTCTTCATTTTTTACTGTGAGTGATTTTGAGAGAAATATTTTCTCTCTTCATTTTCTTCACTCTTTCTTCCAAACCTTGAATCCTTAAAGCCAAGGATTGAATCTAGCAAAATAAATCTTTGGTCTCTGTTGTACTGTCTTCATGTAGACAACGTGAGTTTGATCCTATTCTTGGATCGGTAGTAAAATCGCGTTCAGAGACATTTGAAGGAGCCTCCAAATGTGCGTATGATTTCTGATCCTTGTTTGGATCCTTGTTATATTTGTTCTTTTCAATTTAAGCATGTAAAATATATACATATCATACGCTGATCTTGGGTTAATCAAAGTAATCGATGGGAAATATTTTTGTTTTCCGCTATGTTTACCCACCAGTTTACTTACAGGTGGAACCAAGTGAGAGTCTTTGTGTCCTTCTAATTCAAGCCATACTGAAGTTGAGGGCTACAAAGGAGTGGAAGTAGTAGGTTGTGTAATAAAAGGAAATAATTTTTCATTATATTTAACGTGACGAGCAAGATAAACACAATGACTTTCTAGATTAAGACAACAATATGCATGATGAGAGGGAGAGTTACCAAGGTAAACACACAATTTTGTTCTATAAGAAAATTTATAGTTGTTGTAAGGTCGTAAAAATGGGAAAATTGCATAGCCAAAAGCCTTCCTGGCCAAGTAATTCGGGGTGGCGTTAAAAAGAATCGAATGTGGAAATTTATTTTATTTTATTGGAGTAGGCAAAACATTAATGGACATTGCAGCAACGCCAAAGGCATAATGCCAATATTTAAATGGAACATGACTATGAGCAAGTAATGTTAGGCCAGTATCCACTAAATGTCTAATTTTGCGTTCGGCAATGCCATTTTATTCGTGTTTATATGGACAAGCAATGTGATGAATTATATCAACAGATTGAAAGTATTTATTTAATTTTTGATACTCTCCAGCCCAATCAGAATAGAAGGCTTTAATCTATTCATTAAACTGTCTTTTGACAAGAGTCTAAAAATTACGAAAAATAGAAAATAACTCACTTTTATTTTTAGAAAATAAACCCCAGTATATCGGCTAAAATCAGCAATAAAAAGAATAGCATAACCATGCCCTAAACTAGAGAGCACTGGAATAGGTCCCTAAACATTGGAGTGAATGATGTCAAGTGGTTCTTTGCTCGAATGGTCAAAAGAGGCTAAAGGAAGATGAACTAGTTTTCCTGAAAAACATGAGGAGCAAATAGAATTTGATTTGCTTTGAGAAGAAGGTAAGCCAAATTCCTTTATTATTTTATTGATAGTGCGATAATGAGGTGACTAAGACGAACATGCCAATCTTGATTCGTGAGCTGTTCACCAGCGAAAGGTTGTTTTGGATTCAAGGGTTGACGAAGGGCAAAAATTACGTGCTCACTTGGCCTGTGAAGGAGAAGCTTTTGAGTTTTCTGATCCTTTATAGAAAAATGAGAAGGCCAGAATTAAAAAAAAAAAAAAAAACAATTATCGTTAGTTGTGAATTTTTGGACAGATAATAAATTTTTCACAATGTTAGGGACATGTAAAATATTATGTAAATGTAATTGACTATTAGCTGAAGAGAGAGAGGCATTGCTAGTATGAGAAATGTGCAAACCTTGTCCATTACCAACAAGAAGTTTATTGTAAACCCCAAGTTATTATTCCGATGCCCTAAGGTATGAAATTCTACCCTTACAGGTAATTTTCTTTTTTGAATGGAAGGGTAAAATGGTCAATTTGCATGCATTTTGAGATATGGCCATTATTAAGTGTAAGGGGTGATGTCATTGAAGAGAAATGAGGGTAGAATGGTCATAAAGTAGATTGATAGGTTTAAATGGCTTAAATGGGTACCAAGGGTATAATGGTCGTTTCACACAAATCCATATGAATTAAGTATCCATAAAAGTGAACTAAGGGTAAATTAGCCATTTACCTAATGGGATTGATTAATTACCAAGTGTTTAAAAGAAGTCAAATGGCATTAAATGAGTGCTAATCATTATGTTGTGGTAGAAATGACCGAAACGCCCTTATATGAAAAATTTATGCCAAATGACCCTTATATCTAACTTTTAATGACCAATCACAATAGAGTAGTAATAAAATAAATATCTATAAGGTTTTAAGAGAGAAGAGTCGGCCTTGTACACCCTAAATGCATTATCTTCTTCTTCCTCTCTCAAATCAACCATAAAAGCCACTAATCCAAGCATTTTCTTCTCAAATTTTCTTAGGGTTCCAAGTAGTTTCTTGAAGAAGATCAAGATACACCTTAAGGAAATTCAATTTGAAGGGTTAAGGTAATCCCTAAAGCCCTAGCTTGATGAGTTTGAATGTATTAAAGCAATTTCATGAGTGTTAATGCTTGTTATAGGTGAAGATGTTTATTTGCAACCAAGGAGGAGTGTTTATTTTGAGTTTTGATTGCCAAGGTAAGGGCAAAATCTCCCTTTAAACTATGTTATCAACACCTAGAGTTAGTAAACCTTAATTTTTGTTATGTTAATTTGATGTATAAAGTTAGGTTTGTTTATGTATTGTGTGAATTGGTGTTGGTTGAGGTTTCTATTGGAAAAGGAGGAGGATATTGCCACTTGAGAGATTTGTAGTTGGACGATGGTTGGCACTCGTTTGAATGTGAAAGGGAGGGTTTATGTGACTTTTATGACTTGGTTTGTGTTTGGGAAATGCTTGAATGATAATTGAAAAATGGGCATGCAAAAGAATGCGGCATCCACCTTCCAAATAAAAAAAAAATCTGAATTTCTTTGGAAATTCAGTTAAGGCACTAAATAAATCCTATGGCCTAACATGAACAAGAATGGTAAAAGACACACAGTGAAATTCCTTATGTATGAAATTTTAAGTGAATTAAGAAAATGAGAAATATTAAGAAAATATTCATGACAAGGAATTTCACTCAATTGACTAAAGATTTATGAAAGTGGTCATGGGTATATGCTAGATGAATGAATGTTATGAATGAGTGTGTCCATAAGTTAGCTATAAATGACATGTATGATAAATGCATATGTAATGTTTATGTATGTTAAAGGGAGATTTTATCCCTTATGAATGCATTCTAAATGATAACATATATAGCCTAGTTTAGTTGACTTATGGAGGATTTATAAAATGTTAAAAAAAGGTTTCCATGAGTCTCTTGAGGCGTAAGGCCAAGATAAGAGTAATGGTATATGAGTTCCATGAGTCTCTTGAGGTGTAAGGCTAAGACCAGAGTAATGGTATATGAATTCCATGAGTCTCTTGAGGTGTGAAACCAAGATCAGAGTAATGGAAATTTTATGAAAACCATGAGTCCTTTGAGGTGGTAATTATGAACTAGTTAATGGTTCAAATGAATCTGATCGGTTTTTAAAGATAAACGAAATGTCAAATACCTAGATAAAAGAAATGGGCTTGTCATGTTTGTGAATGTTGCATGAGTCATATATGTTTAGTGTTTTAGGATGTTTTAAATATACTATGACTTATGTGTATAAGAAATTCAATGTGAATGTCATGACTATGATTTATGTCATTGACAATGAATAATATGTTGTGAATTTATGAACGTTATGTATGTGTAAGAAATCCATAAAAGTTAGAATAGCCATATCCCTTTACTGAGCGATTAGCGCTCACCCCACGATGTTCATATGTTTTGCAGGTACGGATTAGGGCATGAAGATGGGAGAGGATTCCAAGGGACGCTATGAGCATGAAATGATGTTTTAATGACGATTATTGAATGGTTTTGCTAGTATTTAGTGAAGTAATTATGTTCATATTTCATAATGTAGTAAATATGTCCATGTTTTTTATTGGAGTAAATATGTTTGTGTTAATAAAGGAAATCAAATTGCTAGTAAAGTTTGTAAAAGTGTGTATGTTCTTGAAATTTTTACTATGAATTTCATAATTTACTCCAAGAAAGGAAACTATATTATTTGACTTGTACAATGAACTTATTATAGTTTAGAAATTAAAAAAAAAAAGTATTTAAATTATAGGTTTATTCTTTAAATAGGGTTTTAAAATAAACTTCTTTCCTAGGCATGCCTTTTCTAGGTTCTCAATAGTCAAGGGATACTTAGGAAATACTCGACTACGAAGGGGTTTTACATTTATCTTTGCCCTTGCATTCATATGCCATGCTTAAATTTGCAAGATCTGGAGTACCACGTTAATTGGCAATAGTATTTGGAAACCATGGGATAAAGTCAGTTGATGCACCAGAATAAACATGGCTAGCCTAAGAATTGAATGATTGGCTAGGAGTATAGAGTCTACGACATCGATTAGCAATATGATTTCGCAATCAACAAATTTGACATGGACCATGTGGATGCCTGTCGTTCTAACTAGTGAAGTCGACGATGTAGGGAGGAGTGGAGCTGTTGTTGAAGATAAAGAAGGAGACTGTCGCATGATAGAGTTTGCTAAGGGAGGTTCTAATGCACTTTTCAGAAGAATTTCATGAGCAACAAGTTGCCCGTGTAATTCATGAAATGGGATAGGTGTCGGTTGAAGATTGAGTGCAGTGATTATACTATGGTAGTCACCCCAAATGTTATGATAGATGATGATGCTAAATTCTACTAGAGTAATCTAACGACCAGTGATTGCTAATTCATCCGCAAGTGATTTGGTGTGCTGAAGGTATGCACTGATAAATAAGTCATTCTTTTTCAATTCCTGAAGTCCTATATTTAATTGTAGTTGACAGTTTTGAGAAACAAAGCCAAAAGCGATGGAGAGGGCTTGCCATACTTGGAAAGAGGTGGAGATATTGATGACATATAGGAAAACTTTTTCTTTTAAAGAAGACAATAACCAAGAGAGAAACATCTAGTCCCGTTGGAACCATGTTTGATATTCAGGATTAGAAATTTCTTGTGGTGCTGTGGTGGTAGAAAGAATTGTTTTTGGTTGGGCATGTGAGGAGCCATCAATAAAACTGTTGAGATTTTAATAGTTAAGGAGAGGAGTAAATTGAGTTTTCCAAGCTAGAAAATTCTTTGTATTAAGCTTGAGAGATAAGGTGTGATGGGCATTTGGAGAAGAAGCAATGGGATTGGCCATAGTTATTTGAATGTTTGAAGGATCTTGAGATGCAATACTCACAACTCTGATACCATGTAAAAGAAAGAAATGGGCTGGAAAATATTTTGTATTTCTCACGTATAGCTTGAATTACAATATCAACATATATAAAGAATTTACATGAGAAGATAAGTAGCAGCTGTACAAGATAATGACAAGAATAACAAGAATGAGATAACAAGATAAAAAACCCAAAGAAGATTGTGATAAGTAGTTGATGTGATTTGAAATTTGAATGAAGATAGATAAGGCTTAACAGTAGGTATTAGGTGTAAGTCAATCCAGTAGTGAGGTGCACTTTGTAATTAGTTAAAGGTACTATAAGGATAGTTTTGTAAAAGTCTTGGGTCAAGTTGCACAAGTTGCAACCCAAGTTGCAACACGCAATATGGTTAGTTTGCAATCAGTATATTTTTAGCTCATTCATTCAAGAAATGAAATTCTCACTTTTGCAGTTACACTTGCTCTTCGTCTAATTCTCTGTTTATTTTATTTATTTTATTTCAAATTTAGCTCCTTTTTGCTTTCTAGTAAAACCTTTCACGATATCAAAGCCTAATACACACGTCCTAAGTCTTCTGTTTTTGCTTCGAAATCTGATGCAGAGTTGTTCAGAACTGGAGGCGTTCAAAATGCAATAGTTCACTCATCACTTTCCACTCTTATGGTAAAATTGGGAGAGAAGAACTACAACTACTGGAAGTCACAGATCCTATCAGCTTTAGCTTCTCATGATCTAGATGAATTCATTACAGGTATGAATGCTTGTCCTCCTTTATTCGTGATGGAAAAATTGGAAGGAAGTGGTCAATTGTGCAAACAACCAAACCCTAAGTATTTTAGCTAGAAAAAGACTGATCAATTTCTTGTAAGTTGGTGGATCTTTTCAATATCAGAGTCAATGTTCCGGCATGTGTCAAAATGCAATAGTGCCTATGAAATTTGGAACACACTTGAACTCCATTTTCAATCGTTTTCTAAAGCAAGAACATTATACTTAAGGAACATGTTACAAACTATGAAAATGAGTCTCAAAGTGTGAATGAATATGTCTTGAGGATGAAAGAAGTAGGATATGAGCTTAATGCAACTGGTGTACATATTGAAGATGAAAAATTGTTTATGTATATCTTAGATGGTCTAGGTGCTGAGTATGACGTTGCTGTAGCTAATCTTACCTCTAATATCAGTCATATAACATTTCAAGAGGCACAGTTTTACTACACAAAGATGAAATAAGATTAGAGAAGCAGAATAGTTCCTTAATGCATTTTCACGAACAAATGTCTTCTGCTTTGTTAGCCTCTAAAAATAACCTTCCTGACAAGTCTACTTCACTACCTGGATCTACTCATAACACTTCATGATTACCTTTAAATCAGTCCTCAACTCTGTTAAATCCAATTGTGGATAATTATCCAGAATCAGGAGTATTATCTCAGGCAAGACAACAAGCTCAAAATTTCAATCTCAAAAATTCTGGATATCATCAATATTTTGATGAAACTTTAGTATTAGGTCATCTCGATGCTTTCAGATCTGATTTTAATAAAGGAATTTACAATGCTTAGCCTCAAGGTTTTACTGTTGGTGGTTTTGTTTCCTTTCCCAAAGGTCAAAGCCGAGGCAGTAGGTATGGTAAGCCATGGCTGATGTGTTAGGTTTGTAGGAAGCTTGGACACTCTTCTCTTAATTGCTACCGTAGGTTCAACTATGATTACCAAGGCATTATGGTAGGTCCTTACAATAACTTGAGCCAATCTTTACCATATCCCATTGCTCAAGCTCAACCTGGTCAATCTGGATTTTCAACTGTGACTCTTGACTCAGCTGAAGCCTTAGTTGCTAATGTCAATTCCTATGCTCGACCCGTTACCAACAATGTTGCTATTTTCATGATTACTCGATGCATAGAGATATGTTTTTCCTCAATTTGCATCTGGTGCTGGCTATACTCCTCAATGACCTTCTCAATTTCAGAAATTTGCTCCTCATGTTTCTTTTAACACTGTCTAGCCTAATATTGCACAAGCATCTTCTACCACAGATGCTATATTGGTCTCAGATGTTTCTGGTTCTAATCTTGCACCACCTCAGATAGTGAAAGACCAATCTTAGTACATGGACTCCGGGGCTTCTAATCACATGGTTGCTAACAATTCCAACATGGTGGCTCGAATGACATATCCTGGAGGTGCTAAAGTTCAAGTTGGTAGTGGAGATTCCTTACCAATTACTCACACATGTATGATGTTTCTCCCATCGTTTGATTCACATAACTAGTCCAACTTAGGAATATATTGTGTGTTCCTAAGATTGCTAAAAATTTGCTAAGCATCTCTCAAATAACAAGAGATAACAATGTAATCGTTGAATTCTACTCTGACCATTGCTTGGTGAAGGATAAAAGCACCAAGGCTGTCTTACTCCACAATACTATCAAAAATGGACCTACCAGTTGGATTTTACAACATCTGCCTACTTATCTGCTACAAACTCTAAGCCTACTGTTTCATCCACTTTAGTACCTGTAGAATCTTCTTCATTATCGCATACAACTGTAGTTAATTGCTTGGATAATTTTCTTTGTTTTGCTTTTACTATTTCGAATAAAGATACTGCATATAATGGTTCAATTTCACCATCGGATATGTCCTTTCTTTGGTATGCTAGACTTGGATATCCAAGTTCAAAGTCTCTGCATATTGTACTCAATAAGTTGAATGTTAAATCCTCTATGGATATTAATAAGAGTTCCTTTTGTGAAGCCTGTGTATTTGGCAAATTAACTCAGTGCAATTTTCCTTTTTCTACCTCTCGGGCGCATGCTCCACTAGAATTGGTGTATTTTGATTCATGAGGCCTTGCTCCTATTTTGTCTGAAGAAGGCTTTCGATATTATATTATCTTTATGGATGACTACAACTGTCACTTGTCTATTTACCCTCTAAAGCTTAAATCTGAAGCTTATGAAGTTTTTACTCAGTTTTATACATTTATAGAGAACCAATTGAATACTAAGATCAAATGCTTACAAATTGACTGGGGAGGTGAATTTCGCCTTTTACCAAATATCTATAGCAGCATGGGATCATGTGTCGTTACCCCTATCCTCATTTACATTAGCAAAATGACAGGACAGAGAGAAAACACCGGTCTATCACTGAGTTTGGTCTCTCTCTCTCTCTCTCTCTCCTAGCTCATGCCTCAATGCCTCAATGCCTCAATGCCTTTGAAGTTCTGGTGGATGGCTTTTTCAACAGGAGTTTATCTTATAAATAGACTATTCTCTACTGTTCTTGATTTTAATTCTCCTTACCAAGTGTTATTGCATCAAGAACCCTCATATCATGAACTTAGAGATTTTGGCTGTAGTTGCTTTCCCTATCTTAGACCTTATCACAAACACAAACTTTCTTTTCATACAGAAAAATGTATTTTTGTGGGATATAGTTTGGCACATAAAGGATATCAATGTATGACCAGATCTAGAAGATTTTATATGGCTAAGTAGGTCAGGTTTAATGAATATGAATTTCCATTCAAAACTAGTTTTGCTAAGAATCCATCTATTTCCAGTTCAGATTCGTGTATGGTTCCCTCTCCAGATTTGTCCTCCAAGGTTATTCCTTCTTCTACTCCTGGATTCAAGTGGGAATATGGATCTACTACCTCATCTGCTCCTACTAGTAATATGTCTAAACACCTAAAGTCATCTGAATTTAAATTTGCAGCAACATCTCATTTTTCTCAATCTCCTCTTGACAACTCTCATATGTAGCTTTCTTCTCCTAGTTTAGCTAAGGAAACTCAGTCTCCTGTCAGTTATCCACTGGACTGTTCTAATTCTCCCCAACCTAACTATGATGTCTCTTCTCCTACTCCTCAACTTGAAGTTGTTCTTCCTTTGTCTAAGTCACAAAACTCAGCACAGTCACAAACATTTGTATAGTCACCACATTTGGTCTCTTTTTCCTCTCCTGGTCTTCAATTTGAAGTTGTTCTCCCTTTTTCTCAACCACAAAACTTAGCACACCCACAACAGTCTACACCACTAAAACAATCTACTTAGTAACAATAGTCTGTTTTTCTTCCTAATGTTCATCCCATGCTCACCAAATCAAAGACACATAAGAATTAGTCCATAGCTCAAGCTCTTTTATCTACATATGAAATTCTTAAAGAACCAAGAAATGCCAAGAAGCGCTAGCTAATCCTGAATGGAAAGCAGCTATGGACAATGAGTATCAAGCCTTACTAAACAATAAAACTTGGGAATTAGTCCCATATGAAGAAGGTATGCATGTTGTCGAAAGCAAATGGGTGTTCAAGACTAAGCTTAACATAGATGGCTCTTTGCAAAAATATTAAGCCAGTTAGTGGCCAAGGGGTTTTAGCAAACCCTGGCCTAAATTACTTTGATACTTTTTCTCTGGTGGTGAAGGTAGCCACAATCTGCATTATGTTATCTTTAGCAGTCCATAATGCTTGGGAAATCCAACAACTTGATATCAACAACGCATTTCTCAATGGAGACCTCACCGAACAAGTGTTTATGAAGCCTCCAAAAGGGTTCTCATCCATAGATCAACCTCACCAAGTTTGCAGGCTTTGAAAAGCTCTGTATGGTCTCAAATAGGCCCCTAGGGCCTGGTTTGATATGCTGCGCCATGCACTTCTAGCTTGGGGATTTCATAATAGCATCTCTAATGTAAGCCTCTTTTATTATTGTAATGAATCTACTGTGATGTTTTTATTGGTGTATGTAGATGACATCCTGGTTACTGGCAATGATCCAACTCTTATTACAAAAGTAGTTCATGATCTAAACATTTAGTTTGCACTTAAAAGACTAGGACCAGTACATTACTTAGGCTTTGAAGTGAAGAGAAATTCTACTAATCTGCTGCTTACTTGGACCAAGTACGCATATGAGTTGCTTGCCAAAGCTAATATGGAGGGCTGCAAGCCGTGTGTCACACCCATGGAAATTGGTACCAAGTTGAGGAAAGAAGATGGTGAGTTATTTGAACAACCTACTCTCTATAGGAGCATTATTGGTGGACTTCAATGCCTTACATTATCAAGACCTCAAGACCTGACTTAGCTTTCATTGTTAACAAGCTAAATCAGTTCTTACAAAATCCCATCGTTCTTCATTGGACAACATGTAAGCGAGTCCTATGGTATATTCAAGGCACCTTACGTCATGGTATTGTCTTCAAGAAGCATTCTCTTTTTTAGCTTGAGGCCTACGCTGATGCCGATTGGGCCAGCGACATTAATGATCGACAATCTACAAGTGCTATGCAAGCTTTCTTGGTAATAATCTGGTTCAATAGATGTCAACGAAGCAGAAGGTAGTATTGTTGTCATCCACTGAGGCCGAGTATAGAGCCTTAAGTCAGGCAGCCATTGAAGTAGTTTGGATTCAACACTTGTTCAAGGAATTGGGCATTGAAATCAAACATATTCCTACAGTGTGGTGTGATAATATGAGCGTAGGTGCATTATCGTCGAATCCTGTGTTTCATGCCTATACTAAACACATAGAGATTGATATTCATTATGTGCGGGAACTTGTTGTTGAGAAGCGACTTGCTTAGAAAGCTGATATTTTAACTAAGTCTTTGTCTGATACTCAATTTAGTATGTTACAGGAGAAATTGAATGTTGGTTCTGAATTACCTGCAGATATGTCACTTGAAGTATCTAAGTAAGTATTGTATCCTATTCTTGCATATCATCAGCCGAGTGCTACAAAATTACGGAAAGATGTTGCAAAGGAAAGTTGTTGCTCTTAAGGAAAATATTTGAGATAAAAGATGGTCTAGTTTATGGGTAGTTATTGAACATAAAAGCAGGAAACCTGAAGCTTACAAGCAAAACGATGAAGACAGAAGGTTGAAGATAAAAGATGGTCCAGTTTATGGGACGATATTGAAGATAAAGTTCAAAAACAGCAGGTTTAGCTTAAGAGGGGATATTTGGTGTAAGTCAATCCAATAGTGAGGTGCACTTTGTAATTAGTTAAAGGTACTGTAAGGATAGTTTTGTAAAAGTCTTGGGTCAAGATGAACAAGTTGCAACCCAAGTTGCAATATGGTCAGTTTGCATTTAGTATAGAAAGGTCGATAAGATTGTTAGCTCATTTATTCAAGAAATGAAATTCTCACTTTTGCAGTTACACTTCCTTTTCGTCTAAGTTCTCTATTTTTTTTAATTTCAGTTTTAGCTCCTTTTTGCTTTCTAGTAAAATCTTTCAGTAGGTATCTTTTCTAGACTTGAACACAAGACCCCTTGGGTATAGTTAACTCCAGTGGCTAAAAGGTTTGCCATTAGGCCACAAGGGGAGAGGTTTGTTCTGTTGCATTTTGAAAGTGCTTATAAGATTTTAAATAAACTATTTTGTGGCTTATTGGAGAAGCTCCATTCCATAAGTTCTTTTTGAGCTTATTTGGAGTGTTGAAATTTCATAAATATTCCCACCCGATTTTATAATTTTGACTTGAGTTATTGTTGTATATTAAAGCCCTTTTTGGTAAAATAATATGAGAAAACTCTTTTACATTTTCTTAACTAAACAACTATAGAGTTTTCATTGTAGCTCTTTTTTAATAAGCTCAACTCAACAATGTTGTACCAAAGGGACCTGAAACATAGTTGAACTCTTTAATGATGGTAAGAAACATTTATATTTCTTTTAAATTTAGACTTTTATCTCGTAAATATTAAAAATACAACATTTTTGTTTTGATGTTATTTGACAATAGTAAACTATTTTTTTAAGGTACCTGAGGTATCCAGACCCACATTAGAGTCTGTCTAATCCTTAGCGCTGCATAACACACTACAAGTCCTATAGACCAAGGTAATTGCACAAATGTGGTAGGTAACTCTCCTACGACTCGAAGACAAGATCCATTGAGTATGGCTAACCCCAGTGACTAAAAGGGTTGCCATCCGACCACAAGAGGAGAGGTCACAATAGTAAACTATTGATCATAACTAGAACCAATAAACATGATTGAGTTTAAAACAAAAAAAATGTTGATGTCCACAGTATATGAGATTGGGATGATTGAAATTAACTTCTATAAATGAATGAGACATCGTATACTCAATTTGATTAATTGATAATAATAGTTTAAAATACCTAAAATTATGGAGACTGATTCAATTAAGTAATGAATAATATTAATATAATTAATTAATTAATTAATTAATTAATAGAGTTAACAACATGTTCCCACCCAAAAAATGGTCCATTGACAAGTTCATTCCTACCCACTTGTTAAATCCCTTTTTACTACCAAGAGCAGAAATCTATTAACAATTTTCATTGTGATAAAGAGTAGTATGGTCATAAGACATTTTTAAGTAAGGGTAAAATGGTTAGTTAACTATTAAAGTTCATTTAGGCCACTTCAAAATCTTCATATCATAGAATTAATCAAGGTCTAAAGTAGCACAATGATATCTCAGTAACACATGGAATGACATGTTGATTAACATTTAACCAAATAATAATGTTGTAATGCTTTCTTTCTAGCTAGTATACTTGTAAAATAATCACTAAATTCCATCTATGTCCCTTAGTCAATTACCATAATGCCCTCATTTTTATTGCATTCTCCATGAAATTCTATCTCTTTTCATTCCCCACAATTTTAACTAAATTTGAGTGAAAAGACCATTTTACCCTTAATGCAAGTTTAAGGCATTTTCTTCACATTTTCCTTAAAATAACCTTAGCAAAAATTAGCTAAAGGCATAAGAACATAAATTAAATTACATACCTCTATGTGGGCGTTACAAATGTTTAATTATCTCACTATAATATCATTACATGTTACCAATTATCATTACATGACATAATTAATATTACCATTATGATTGTATTGTATTGTATATATTGTGGAATTAGTATACGAACAATTTTTGGTATTTTTTCTACATAATTTACCTCTATCTGTGTTGTAGAAATACTCATATCCCAATCTGAGCAATATTGAAGTATGACAATGACTATACCGATGCGTGCATAACATCAAACTAGTGTTAGGAGCCACACAATATGATTTATCGTGCATGACGTTGATGCTTAGGCCAATTCCAATTATGAATATTTAATAGAGTAATGTTACACCCTCATAAACTTTCTCTCACAACCCTGATGTGAAAACTCGCAATTGGTCGGCCGTAATTTATCAGTTGGGACCCATTACGAGTTGACCAATTACGAGCTACCATGTCGGGGTTGTGAGAGGAAGTTTGTGGTTGTGGTATTTTCCTATTTAATATGTACATATATGTCTCTTTCCTTAAAAAAAAAAAAAAAAAAAATTCTTGTACTAATCTTAACCAAGTTGTAATGAATAAACCACCACCGGGTGACCTGATAGTAAAAGAGCAAAAGAGGATCTAATATGGTCTCCCAAGTTCGAGTCCCCTTAATTATAAAAAAGTAAAAGGATGATCTAACATGGTCTCCCGAATTCAAGTCCTCACAGTTGCTAATAGGGGTGGCCAAAGTTTGAGTCCCTACGGTTGTTAATAGAGACGACCACTGGAGCTCTTACCCGTCGGTAGTTTCAAGGTCACAGAGGATTAGTTGAGGTGCATGCAAACTAGCATGTTCGAGTCCCCACGGTTACTAATAAGGATAACCAGTGGAGCTTTTACTCGGTCGGTGGTTCCAAGGTCCTTGAGGATTAGTTGAGATGCATGCAAGTTGACCTTTTCGAGTCCCCACGGTTGCTAACAAAGGTGGTCACTGGAGTTCTTACTCGACCGGTAGTTTCAAGATTCTGGAGGGTTAATTAGTTGAGGTACGTACATGCTACTCCGAACACTCATTGTCATTAAATATATATATATAAAACGTTGTAATGAATATCTCTTGTCATGGACAGACCTACATTCTGATGAGTAAGGGCTGCTAACCCCAATTTGGTTTGATTTTTTTTTTTTTTTTGAAATTTTTAGGTTTTACCCCACTGATTTTCTTTTCCTCTATTTTATATTATCTTATCCTCAATTTGTCCCCTTTAAAATTTATTTATGGTCCGTCCCTGCCATGTGCCATTATTATACGAAGAAAAGAGAGATCTTGGGTAAACTAGGAGCTGAAGGAAGGCCATGGATTCTGTAACCAACCGAAAAAAAAAAAAAAAAAAAAACAGTGATTCAGCTAAGAAGTGATAGTTGAATATTAAAGAGGATGGTTAGTTTTAGCCCTATTCTGACTTGACAGCAGTTAGATATTTCACAAGGAACTAACTCCGGAAATTAAGGCGTGAATTTAGGTAAGTTTTTCGATTAACTGTCTTTCCCTCCAAAACATTATAAATATAATCCAACGAACTGTTTGACTCACGCCCTCTCATTGGCTGATTGTAGCTCTAATTCAGAAAAACAAACTGAATTTTATTCTCCAGGAAGAATTCATGAATTATCAATAACGAATGGTAGAGCCTTCGTTTATGATAGATGATTCTAGAAATTTAAGTCTACATTATAACAAAATAGAAAATATCTTATCAATGAAAATGATTAAAAAAAAATTAATTGAAATTTATACGTACTTTCAGAAATAATAGGGTACTTTAGTTGTAAACCAAATAGAATTCCTAAAATAAAAGCAAATGCAAGTCCTAACTAATTAATTAGAAGATAAAAGATATATAAACAGAACTTAACCATATTTCTCCTCTCTATTTAATTGAAAGTTGAAGCAACGTCTGGTGAAAGATGGCATTCTCATCAGGGTATAGATTCAACCCAACTGACGAAGAACTGATTGTCGACTACCTGAAGAACAAAATCTTGAAGAATGCTTTGCCTTGCAACATCATTCAAGAAATTAATCCTTATGATTATCATCCTCAACAGCTATACAGTTCGTCTCTTTTAATTAGTTTAATCTTTCCTTTTTCAAGTTTCTGTTCATTAATTTTTGTTATCTTTTCATGGGTTTAATCCTTTTTTTCCTTTTCAAGTTGATTTCTTTCTATTTTTGTTGTTTATTTAGTCTTAAATTATCTTTTTTTCATTAGTTTTTCTACTTTGCGTGCCTCTTTCTTGTTCTTGATATTTTAATTTAACAAATTAAAACATCAAAATTAATTTAAAAATAAAATAAAATTCAAGACCGCTTCTCTTCTTTAATTTCATAAATTATTGTTTAAATTCATAATTATTGTATGTTACATCTTTGAGTTTTCTAATTCTATACAAGTTTTCATCGGAAAAACAGGAAATTTGAAGAATTCCCGGAACTTGAACTGAGCTTTGAAGCCGCCCCACTAATTGCCCTTTTTCTTTGATTTTCTTTGACTACTTTAGCTCTCTAAGTAAACTGTTTGTTTGTAAAAGATCGACTTTATTAATTAGCATGGCAAACCGAAGTTTCTTTTGATCTTTTCTTTATCTCTTAGCAATCCAACAAGTTATTCATGGCTGAAATTAGTTATATTTATGTTTTACTATATATAAATTTTGTGAGTGCAGATTCGCACGAGAAGGAAGGAGGTAAGTTCATGTACTTCTTCACTCCAAGGGATCGGAAGTACCCACACGGAAACCGGCCAAAACGACAGGCCGTCGACGGATTTTGGAAGGCTCGTGGGGTTGATTATCCGGTTACAATAAACAATATCAAAGTAGCAAGCAAGAGGTCACTGGTCTATTATAATGGCAGCAATAAAAATTCAACAAAGACTAACTGGATCATGTATGAATATGTAATGGATCAACATAGCACTCCAGCTGCAAGTAAACCTACTTACAGCAAAACAAGTCAGGCAGCCGCTTCGAGATCAAATGCCACTCCTGATGACAGCAACATGAAGGTAAATTATCGTTCTTTAATTTGGTCTAATTACTGAGATTTGTTCAAGTCAAGTATCCCAACCCGTATGTAATAATATAAATATTGCTTATTTTTATTTTTTGGGCAGTTGGACGATTGGGTTTTGTGCAAGGTCTACTTGAAGAATCCCAAATCAGAGAACAAGAATCAAGCAGCTAGTAGCAGTGGTGCTAGCTCTATTAGCTCGGAGCCTCAAATGAAAGGAAATGATGGGGCCAATTTGCAGCATAATCTTGATTCCGCAATCTCAATGGCCTCAATGATGCAAAGAACTCATCAGAATGTTGGTAATAATCGCAACGTTGCGCCTCTGATGCAAAACACGTTCAATACATCAAATTATGTTGGTTCCAGAAGCTCGGCGCCTGCAATGCAAGGAACAAACGGAGATGATGCCACGGATAGTGGCGGCTCTACCAATTCAGTGCAGATTAAAGATTTAGAAGATTTAGATTAAAGGAAAAACTCTTAAAACTCTATTTAATACAAAGAATAACCTTGCTTAGTTATGTTCAATTAGGGTTTTTATTACCCATTTTTTCTCAATTTCTTAATTAAAGATTTAGAAGATTTAGATTAAATGTTAAAAATTAAAACAAAAATATAAAAATAAAGTACAATTATATTTGAAAATTATTATGTTATTTATAGAAATTTTCACTAAGGTTAAAATTATTTAAAAGAAAAATTAAAGTTAAAAGATATTTATCAATATGATGGGAGCTAAAACTCACTTCGCCTTTTGAATTGAAGATGAGTTAACTATCTCTGGGTGGCCGAGTGGTTTGATAGAGACTCTTTGATGTATTACTCAAGAGGTCATAAACTCGAGTCCTTTATCGATTGTTAATAGAGGTAGTCACGGGAGCTTTTATCCAGTCGGTAGTTTTAAGGGTTCCAAGGTCTTGAGAGATTAATTAAAGTGTACGTAAGCTAACTTGGAGGCTCCGGATACACTGTTCATAAAAAGTAAAAAAATAAAAAATAAAACAAAAATTGAAGACGAGTTTGAATGATAAAATATGTGAGAATAAAGAATCATATCCTGTTTATTTCTTATTTGTCTACCAATGGGCCCATCCAAGCCCAATGTCGTTGGGAATTTCATGTTAACGACGATGTATCTTTTTCTAAATTATTTTATTTTTATATTATTTAAATATAGAATGGGATAAGGATGAAGTATTGTTAATTCTATCGATAAAGATTGGTTCACAACCCAATCTTACAAATTATCTCTTATAACTCCGACGTGACAGCTTGCAATTGGTCAGCTTGCATTTGGACATGTAGGACTCATAGCGAGCAAACGAGACCCACTTGTGAGCTGACCAATTACAAGTTGTTACGTCCGTGTGTGAGAGAAAGTTTGTGAGATTTGGTTGTAAGTGTAGTATTACCCTTTAATTGTAATTTAACCATAACTCGATACTGACTGAGTCCTACAGCTCAGAGGCTTCTAGGACCTACCTTTTATTCTTTACTTATAAGTCAAATTGATGGCCCAAAAGGGAAACCAAAATCATTTAAAATTTGAAAATTTCAATTAAATAATAATTAAAATAAACACCAACTATCACCATTATATTAAGATCATCATTTCCATTTAAAATGATTACCATAATGCAATAACTTTAAAGATCTCACAATGTGTATAATTGTATATGCATGCGCATACACGCATACGCACAATTTTTTTTAAATATGATATTAATTAAGAGTTTTATTGAAAATTTTAACTTTTAGTATTTAATGATAATAATTTTAACTTTTGATGTCGGTGACAGACAATTAACTGGAATTAATAAGGGCTTGTTTGGTTAGGTTTATTTATTGGCTAAATAAGTTTATAGGTTATTCGGTTGTATTTTTTTTTTTTTTTTCTAGGTATTTGAGGTATCTAGACCCACATTGCAGCTTGTTTAATCTTTAGGGCTCTAAGGAAGACCCTACAAGTCCAATGAACCAAGATAACTAATTGCACAAGTGTGATAGGTGTAAAAGAAAGAAATGGGCTGGAAAATATTATTTACTTCTCACGTATAGTTTGAATTACAATATCAAAATATATAAAGAATTTACATGAGAAGATAAGTAGCAGCTATACAAGATAATAACAAGAATAACAAGAATGAGATAACAAGATAAGAAACCCGAAAAAGATAGAGATAAGTAGTTGTTGTGATTTGATATTCGAATGAAGATAGATAAGGCTTAACAACCCCCCTCAAGCTGTCGATTCTACAGGTAGAAGCTGCAGCTTGTCTTTGTGTCATTCAAAAAGTCTACATCCTAATGGCTTGGTGAAGATGTTAGCAAACTGGTCATCACTCGAAATAAATTTAACTTGAATCTTGCCCTAAGCAATTAGTTCGCGAATAAAATGATAGTATAATTCGATGTGCTTTGTATGAGCATGAAATATAGGATTAGAAGTTAAGTAAATTGCTCCTACATCATCACACCATAAATTTGCTGGAGAGGAACACAGGAAAGCCAGCTCGCTTAGTAAGGAACGGAGCCAAACCAATTCGACTGATGCATTTGCCAAAGCTCGATATTCACATCTAGCAATAGTGGGCTGTTTCTTTGTAGTCTGAAAGATTAAATTATTACCCAAATACACAGCGTAGCCATTTGTAAAGCGTCTGTCATCTGGGAAACACCCTAATCCCTATCAGCAAAACTTTGCAATTGAAAATTTGAATCCTTAGAGAGGAACAAGCCGAGTGAAGCAATATGGCGAACATACTGCAACAACCTTTTGAAAGCTTTACAGTGATCTTCATTAGGACAATGCATAAACTGACATAACTTGTTGACAGAAAATGATATGTCCGGTCATGTCAGTGTAATATACTGAAGAGCTCCGATAACTTTACAGTAGGACTTTGCATCCAAGATTGAGGGAGCGAAATATTGATTGAGCAGAGGACTGCTGGCCATAGGAGTGGCACATGGTTTACTAGTAGACATCCCTGTCTGGTTAAACAGATCGAGCACATACTTCTATTGGTACATGATGAGAATGCAAAATGTCATATTTAACCCCCTTAATGTCTAGTCTTTTATACTTATTTGTTGACTAAATGTACTCATTATTATTCTATTTTGATTTAGGATGCAAATGGAGGCGTTAAATGCAAAACGGAACTAATTAGGAAAATTCAAATAGTTTTGACATCACTTCATAATCTGGGCATAACTCTCTCATCCGAGCTCCGATTGAGATGATTCAAAATGATATGGAACCTTAAGAAAGATATATACAACTTTCATGTTTTGAGTTTGGAGAGATACTTGATGTATCAAGGTTATAATTGGGCTTGAAGTTGACGCACCTGCACTGTTGACGTTCTGGAACATTCCACCTTGTCATGCAAGTTAAAGAGGCAGTTTATTATTGGAAGATTTGAAGACCTGTTGCACGCAAGTTACAGCTAGAATCACCACTTTCCTATTTTTTATTAAGACTTTATTTTATTTTCAATTACTCAGATTAGGATAAATGTTATTTTGGGATTTTAGAATATTTTTAGGAGATCTATATTTAGTAGAATTAAAATTCGAATTGGATATTTAGAGGGAGAGATCAGATTAGGGATTATGAAGAGACACACACGCCTCTCCCTCTCATCTTCTTGAACTTTTCCTTTGAATTTTCGTGATGGCCTTGAGTGGCTAATTTTTATAACTTGGTCAAAGGAAACAAGACCTCGGAATCAATAAACTGTGAGATCAATCTGGTTTTTTTTCTTTAAGTGTTCAATTTATGTTTGAGTATTGGATGTTCTTCTATGCATATTTTCATGATTGTTGCGTTTAATTACTAGAAGGCCTACTAGTTTATTAATTGTTGCAATCTACTGCTAAGTTAGATATCAAATCCATAATTGTTTGATCCCTCTGACTTGTGAAGTAATTAGGGTTTAAGAATTTGCTGCGTCAGGAATTATTAAGTCTTAAGAAGAACATTTGATTGAATTAAATGCAACCGCTTGAGTTTGTGTTGTTTAGCTTCATCGATCTCTCTAGGTCTTAAGGCTGCCAGTAGATTAAATCTTTAGCGCTTGTCTAGGGTTGTTTAGTAGTAAGGTTAATTAGATCGCTTGTTTATTTATTAATTACAACTAAGGAGAGATAGGAAAATAGTTCCAACGGTAAATATTCAGGGTATGAATTGATTTATTTTTGTATCGATGATCAGTTGTAAGATTCCGATGGTAGATGTTGACCTAGACCAAGTTTCGTTATTTAATTGATTTTGATAGTTTAATTTGAATTTTTTTCCTGAAATTATTTCTGTTTTACTCAAAAACCCCCCAACCTTGCTCACGTAACATTAAACTCGGCTAGACACTCTTCGTGGGAACGATCCCTACTCACACTACTACGTGTATTTTTTAGGGTTTTAATTCTGGGTGCCTACGACAGCATGCCAGTACAACCATATACCTTTTGGAAAATAGTGGACTTCTATTCCTAAAAAGTAATGAAGAGTTCCCAAATCATGAACGGGAAAGATTACTTGAAGCTTCTGAACAAACCAAGAAATTTGTTGTGGATTGGAACCTGTTACAAGGATATCATTGACATAGATGAAAAAAAATAATTTTGATTTTTCAATATGCAAAATAAATAATGAGGCATCTGCACATGAAGCCACAAAACCAATTTGAAGTAGAAATTCAACCAGTTGTTGGGTTTGCCAACCAAGAGAAGTAGCTAAGGCCAAGACTATGCAGATTGTGGTTGTTTTTACCACTAGACTAAAAGTTTCAGTGTAGTTTAGCCCACTCTGTTGTTTAAATCCTTTGGCAACCAAGTGTGCCTTGTAACAGTCAATTGTACCATCCAGCTTTCTTTTAATCCGAAACACCCATTTACTGTCTATAATAGTTTTGTTGAGGGGTCTGGATACTAAATCCTATGTTTTGTTGGCAAGGAGAGCATTGATTTCTGCTTGCATAGCCTCATGCCATTCAACATATGGTCGGGCTTTAGTGTAAAAAGAAGGATTGGTTTGAAAAAAATCTGGTTTGAGTAAGGGGGTTGTTGTTGTGAGAGTTGTACATCTTTGCATGGTTCTTGGTCTAAGAACCATAGCATGGGTACGTGACAAAATTTGTGAAGGTGACAATGTGGGTTGGATGGTGGGGAAGGATTTGTTGTTAGTGAAATAGTATCAGATGGTGGGACATGTGGGGCAGAATTAGAAGGGGATAGTGTGTGACTGAAATTAGAATTAGTAAGAGGAGGAGATAAAGGAGTTTGATTGATACTTAGAAGTCTCGGTGGTGTTGGAGCAGGTGCTCTAAAGCCAATCAATTATTGTGAAACTGACTCTTTGTAATGATGTTTATTAATCAATAAAAGGCATTGTCTACTATTGTTAGTAAACAGTCCCATATACACAGCGGAAACAAAACAAATATAATATAGAGATTGTTTACATGAGCCAAGATCAAGGGTATAATTTTACAATTCATATTAAAATAAAATATGCAGAAAAATAAATCTGAGTTTAAAGAAAACAAATGCACATTGGAGGCTCTTCCAAATTTGTCCACAAATGTTTTGCTACCGATCCAAGTGTAGGATCGAACCCACATAGTCTACACGGAGACAATCTCAAAAGAACCAAAGAGGGATTTGCTAGATCCTCTTTGGCTTCAAGATTAAGAAGAAAAAGGAAATCAAATTGAATTGATTTCTAAGCAAAAGTGTTTTTGCCATGGGAGTGTTTTTCCAAAAAGTGGCTGCTGTGTTTTTTCAAAGAAATTTTTTTTTTTTTTCACTTTTAATTAACACATTTTTTCCTTTTATAGTACATCAATTTGCCCTAATCCCATACGGAATAGGCTTGGGCTCCAACCCAAACGCCCCTTGTTGCCAAACACTCCTAATTTGATATTTTATTTTGCCATCATTATTTCAATTAAAATCAATTAATATATATTTAAATATATATTAACATTTAACAATAATGATAATATATTTAAATATGTGCGAACACACATTTAATGTAATTTCACTTATTTAATTTTTCTAACAAATTAAATAAAGGCTTCGACCTCAGCAAATTTAATTGCACTGTGAAATTACCAAAATACCCTTTTGCCTTAAAAGATGAAACCGCCCTTTTTTCTTCTTGGATCTTAAATTATCTTCTATGTGTGTGACTCATAGGCTCCTCATCATATCAGCAGTGTATAGTATCGCGATTAACACCAATTAATTGTCTCACTAATACACAGACCAAGATTGGTGCCCATAGTCAGGGCATCATGCCACCCGATAGATTCGGATTCAGCGAAGTAGCTACCTATCAACGATATGTTACCGTACAATCGATCCTTTCATCATACGTTATCTCGACGAGACGAAAGCATAGAATAGTGTCAACCTTCGTTACTCCTCGATATATGTATTCAGTTTCTGGACCAATGACCCTATATAAACTGGATAGAGCAACAACTCAATCCCACTGTGGCCACAGTTTTAACGTCATTGCCATATACTGAATTGCGCTGTGAGATAATTCTCCCATACCTGGGAGTGATGATCCTCTATTAATCCACCTAGTCTTGATACACTCCTTGATGCAGTCAATCACCACCGTATTACAACTCTGAAAAGACCTGCGTTAGGTTAGTGTCACTACACTAATTGGTGCACAAGGCGCTCCGGTGATCTCAAGTCTAAGGATCACATGCACCACCATCGTTAGAGGATTTGTTCATAGACACTGGGGTTCCATCCATATGGAATCCCAGTGGGCCAGTCTAGTGAACTTGCTGCAGTGCATCCCTACAGCAAGCACCCATGTGTTGCACCAGGTTGTCACCAAACAACCTTGACAAGTGAGATCAGCCACTGCCTTTCGACAGGGTCGTTCAACACTTGGTAGCCTTACGTATTATCTGTGCCCTTCTTCAGAATAATACTAGGGCTACGGACATTTCTAGAATGGCCACCTATGTGCTCATAGGGTTCTCACTATCAGATTTGAAACACTTGATACCTCGTCATGGTTCGACCATTCTAAGGACATATATCAATACATATTGATAATAATGATTTACGCGATATAGTATAAATGTCTTTATTGATTATGAACATTATTATAAAGAGTCAATTCTACATAATTGATTGGCTCTAGGGCACCTACTCCAACAATCTCCCACTTGCACTATAGCCAATCATTCATCCACTCAACACTGAAGGACCCAAGTGCCTGCACTATAGCCAGTCATTCATGCACTCAACATTGAATGACCCAAGTGCCCATCATGCTTCTATTACAACAGAAACTTTAATAGTGGGTTGGTAGGTATTCTACAATCTGTACATTCCCTTTCTTATCGATCCTTTAGATCAGATTGAATCAACTAAGTAGTGTTTGGTTTACTGGTGAGACCACCTCAGCCACACCAATGGCTCCATTGTTATCGCAATACAACTATACTGGATTAGCAATGCTTGAAATCACATCAAATTCAGTAATGAACTTCTTGATCCAAACTGCCTACACGCTGCATAAAATAATGCGTTACACTTAGCATCAATTATAGAATTCGCTACAGTACACTGATTCGAGCTCTCCATCTCACTACAGTTACATTAGGACAAAATTATGTAATCCCAATTGCGAACTATAATCATCCTTTTTCTCGTTTGGAAATAGCGTCACAATATTCTCTTACAGTGGCTCATCTTTCCTCCATTCCCAGAATATATTATTCTTAAGCCCCTTTCATTACTTAAGAATGTCCATTGGCACTCATCCAGTGTCATTCACTTGGATTTAGTTAATGTCTTCTACTATTGCTGAATGCACATAAGCATCAATCTAAGTACAAAACATATTGCTCACTGAGCCGATTGATATCTACTACAAGTTGAATGCACATTAGATTCAATCTGAGCATACAAGATGGATACTTGCTGAAGCTATGTGGATCCTCTTCATTTTATCTCTCTCATTGTGTGGTTAAGACACATATTCTTACAGAGATAGACACCTATGCCATCAGAAGAAATCCTTCTTGGATTTTTCTATATTGAATGTGTTCAGTCCTTGTCTATGTACTTTGACTTAGTTTGAGCAACCTACACCGATCTATCACGATAGATCTTTATTCTAAGGACGTAGCTGTTTTCCCTAAGTCCTTCATGGAGAAACATTTGGATAACGAAGTCTTTACCGACTGCAAGTTCAGTATATCATCCGATCAGAAGTATGTCATCGACATACAACACTAGGAATGCTACTGCGCTCCCACTCACTTTCTTGTAAACACATGGCTTTCTTTTGTTCTTGATGAAACCGAATTCTTTTACGCTTCATCAAAACCAATGTTCCAGCTCCTTGAAGCTTGCTTGAGTCCATAAATGGATCTCTGTAACTTGCATACCTTATTAGCTTGACTATCAAGAACGATACCATCAGTTTGTGTCATATCACATCCTCCTTAAGGTTTCCGTTCAGGAAAGCAGTTTTGAAATCCATTTGTCAAATCTCATATTCATGATATGTAGCAATTGCAAGCATAATCCAATGGATTTAATCATGGCAACAGCGAAAAGGTTTCTTCATAATCAATGCCATGAATTTTTTAAAAACTTTGGCAACCAGCTGTGCTTTATAGTATGCACGTTGCCATCCATGTCAGTCTTTCTTCTTGAAGACCCATTTACACCCTATGGTTTTACCCCTTCAGTGGTTCCACCAGAGACCACACTTGGTTCTGGTACATAGAGTCCATCTCAGATTTCATGGCTTCAAGCCCTTAACGAGAATCTGGATCCATATAGCATCTTCATAAGTTTTGGGTTCATTGTGGTAACTAGTACATCACCATGTTGAGTCACGAGTTAACCGAATGTCTTAGGCTCATGGCGTACTCCTAGATCTACGTAGCTCCTGTGCTACTTGAGGTGGTTTACTTTGATCCACAAGTTGTGGAGTAACCTCCTCATGATCTCAACCACTCCTATAGCGCATCATCCCTCCTTCGTCTGTATACTTGTGGTTCTAAAGTTCACTTTTCTCCCACAAGTACTTCTTAGAAAATATTCCTTTTCTAGGAAGACACCAGAACGAGCAATAAAATTTTTACGCTCTTCCGGTGGTAGAAGTAGTATCCTTTGGTCTCTTTTTGGATACCCCACAAATATACATTTACAGGATTTTGGGCCCAGCTTGTTCAAAGTCATTTCTTAACATAAGCTTCACAACCCCAAATCCTTAGATAAGACAAGTTTGGGCTTTCACCCACTCCATAGCTTATATGGAGTCTTATCTATAGACTTTGACAGCACACGGTTCAAAACGTGAGTCGCAGTCTCTAGGGCATAACCCTAGAACGTTGCAGTGAAATCGCTAAAACTCATCGTGGACCTAACCATATCAAGTAAGGTCCTGTTCCTCCTCTCCACCACTCCTTTGTGTTGGGGTTGTAAGGAGGGGTGAGTTGTGATACTATCCCCACATTCCTTCAGGTATGTTTAGTTACTTGCCAAAGTTGGCATAGTTGTCATTTTGAGATTATCTTTTTGTCTTTTTTAAGAACATATTATTATGAAAGAGTTCCATAAAGATATTATTTCTACTCAAGGACAATAATCCATTAGTAAAATAATATTCTCATTTGTCCTATGTGGACACAAAAATATAATTTCTAAATTGAAAAAACCATAATATTCCACAAGTTCCAAGAAATAAGTCCATCGGCTAAATCAGACGTAAGATCTACAGCAAATGCAACAGCACGTGCTTTATTTCCTACTGGTAGTCCACCTCTCCCTCGGGCAGCAATCTATCCTACCGTAGTTCTTACACATCAATCAATGTGACTACCACATCTTGTGTCAACTAGATGTTCAGGGAGAAGTTAATCTCAATAACGTACCTGACGAAGAAGTAACATTCTTCTTCCCTTTTGCTAGGAGGCCTTGCAATGTTTCCTCCAGTGGCTGGATTCCCACAGTGAGGACAAACACCTTTCCTTTCTACAACAATCTTTTTCCATCGACTTCTGAGCCTTTTCCTTTTCACTTGACTTGGCTTTAACCACATCAATGTTTCGGACATTTTTATGCCTGACTCAGTAGCCTTCAACAAATCTCGAAGCTCGGAAAGGGTATTCATCTTATCTTCCTCAATGAAGTCATAGACAAATTGAGATAAGAATCCGGTAATGACTGTAATTAGGTTTATTGCTAAACCTTCTTTAAGTCCACATCCAAAATCTCAAGCTTGTTCATATACTCGGTCCACTTGATTATATGATCGCCAATTTTGGTACCCTCTTCCATCCTACTCTGAATAACGACCGAGACACCATATGCTTCTTATTTCTTCGAGAAAATGAAGATAGAAGCTAAATCCATTTTCTGGCACTGTTGTCGCAGTAATGGTGCCATTGATGCAAGCACAATGTATCTAGTCTTTCTGCTTTTGCATCATGTGTGCTTCACATATACATACCCCAGTCTCATGGATAGAACTATCAGCAGGCTCTTGTGATAGAGCTTGCTCAATGGTGTATAATCTTCGCTTGACTGAAGTATTATTTTATACCTCTATACCAGTCAACGAATTTTCACCATTCCATTTCTCTCCCAGTTCGATGATTTGTCGTAGTGATGTTGGGATCATTTTGCCAAATTTAAGTGAATCTACAAGTGCAGAAAAATACTATTATTACCATGTTCATTATTATTGTTTAATATGGTCTTTTATTAACGAAGCTTCCATTATTTTACTCAATCAATAGCCCTCCCATACCGGGAAAGCCCGTTGACTTTCCTAGTGACCGAGATCCCATCCTACCCATTTCAAACCTTCGCTTTGGCGAACAAGCCAAAATGAGTTAACTAGGTAGGCCAGTAAACTTAATCCACACCAATTGATAGCTCCTATTCAACCTCAATGTGAAAAGCCAACAAGCCAATCACACAATCCAATGGACACTGCATGCCATCGTCCTCAAGTGTGATTCTCAGTATTAGTAAGTGAACACTACATGTCCACCACGTACATACAATATGTGTACTACTCTACTATGCCTATGACACCGTTTATCAACCTCGCTTTGGCAAACAAGCAAAACTGTCATTTTAAGTCGACCCATCAACATTAAGGAAAACTCCAATGCATTTTAACCTCCCACTGGTAGAAGTGTACCCTTCGCTTTGGCGAACAAGGTTTCGACAACAGTGGTTTGATTAAAACCATGGTGATGGAAGGCTTACTTGACTAATATACTTTAATTGAGGGTTTTTTTTATTTAATGTCTCACCAGATTATTATCTTTGTTAAATGACATTGTTTGGCATGTTATTGACATTCAACCTTATCATGCAATCTAAACAAAATATTAAAACTTGCCGGTACATGGCCCAACTAAAACCGATTTCCTCGAGCCTAGAGGAATCGGTGGTTCACCTAGGGGTTATGTAATAAACATCTTGAGTCTTCAAGTATGTTGCCTTGTCCTTTGCTCCGTCTTCAAGTACATTACAAAAAAATCGTTCTAAATTTACAATAATTATACAAATTCTTTACATCAATAAATTTAGAAACCTCGATTTACATTTGAGGTGAATTAGATGAGAAGAAATGTACATCGAGAAGAGGAGAAAGGCAGGACACGCAGGCCCTATTTAATTAAATAATACAACCATACATACCCAAAATATTTTAAAACATCACCCTTGTCTAAGGCTCATGTACCGGGCACCATGCAATATACAAACAGCACAAAGCAACATTTCAAAACAATCAATTTTTGAAATTTGTGGGTTAATTAAATTACCCCCTGATAATTTACAGAACTGTAGTTTGGTCCAAAAGTTTGAAACTTTACATTCGGCCCTTACGCACTCGAAAGTGCGCTCGCTGCTGTGAGTACTATTTTCGTACAGCGCTCGTCCAGAAATGATTACCACAGCAGATGCTTTATATCGCGGCGGCGAGCGCTGGTTTCTTCACCATTGCCAGCATGAACAACGCTCGCTGCGGTGATGGGTTTATATCGCCGCAGCGAGCGTACACAGATCTATGCTTCGGATCTGTTCATATAGCACCAAAAACACTCTAAACGATTTTGCAATCAATCAAACGCATTGATCTCAACAAAAATCCTCATGCTAAACCAAACTTGCAGTTCATCAACAAATCAATTAATTGATTAATCAATTTCTCAGAAACTGATTAAGGCAGATTTTATAAGGCAACATTATATCATCAAATACATTTTATCAACCATCCAAATAAAAAATTGTAAAATTCAGTACCCTAGGCTCTCATACCACTGTTAGTAACGTCCCATATACGTAGCGGAAACAAAACAATATAATATAGAGATCGTTTACATGAGCCAAGATCAAGGGTATAATTTTACAATTCATATTAAAATAAAATCTGCAAAAAATAAATCTGATTTTAAAGAAAACAAACGCACGTTGAGGCTCCTCCAAATTTGTCCACGAATGTTTTGCTACCGATCCAAGTGTAGGATCGAACCCACGTAGTCCACACGAAGACAATCTCAAAGAAACAAAGAGGGATTTGCTAGATCCTTTTTGGCTTCAAGATTAAGAAGAAAAAGGAAATCAATTGAATGATTTCTAAGCAAGTTTTTAATACCGTGGGAGTGTTTTTCCAAAAGGGGCTGCTGTTTTTTTCAAAGAAATTTTTTTTTTTCACTTTTATTAACACATTTTTTTCCTTTTATAGTACATCAATTTGCCCTAATCCCATACGGAATAGGCTTGGGCTCCAACCCAAACGCCCCTTGTTGCCAAACACTCTACTTTTGATATTTTATTTTGCCATCATTATCTCAATTAAATCAATTAATATTATTAACATTTAACAATAATGATAATATATTTAAATATGTGCGAAACACACATTTAATGTAATTTCACTTATTTATTTTCTAACATTAAATAAAGGCACGACCTCAGCAAATTTAATTGCACTGTGAAATTACCAAAATACACCCTTTCGCCTTAAAAGACGAAAACGCCATTTTTTTCTTCTTGGATCTTAATTATCTTCTATGTGTGTGACCCATAGGCTCCTCATCATATCGGCAGTGTATAGTATTGCGATTAATACCAATTAATCGTCTCAGTAATACACAGACCAAGATGCCCCCTAGCAAGGCATCATGGCCACCCGATAGATTCGATTCAGCAAAGTAGCTACCTATCAATGATCTGGTTACTGTGCAATTCGATCCTTTCATCATACGTTATCTATGAGACAAAGGCATAGAATAGTGTCAACATTCGTTTACTCTCGATATTATATTCAGTTTCTGGACCAATGACCCGTATTATAAACTGGATGAGCAACAACTCAATCCCACTGTGGCCACAGTTTTAACGTCATTGCCTATACTGAATTGCGCCGTGAGATAACTTCTCTCGTACCCGGGAGTGATGAATCCTCTGTCAATCCACCCTAGTCTTGATACCCTCTTGATGCAGCCAATCACCACCGTTTGACAGCTCTAAAGAACTGCGTTAGGCTAGTGTCAAACTACACCAATCGGTGCACACGGCGCTCCGATGATCTCAAGTCTAAGGATCACATGCACCATTCGTTAGAGGATTTGTTACCATCCATATGGAATCCTCTGGTGGGTTAGTCCATTGACCTTGCTGCGGTGCATCCGCCTATAGCAAGCTCCCATGTTTTTGCACCAGTTGTCACCAAACAACCTTGACAAGTGAGATCAGTCACTTGCCTTTCGACAGGTTGTTCACCACTATGGTAGCCTTACCGTATTATCTGTTCCCTTACTTCAAAATAATACAGGGCTACATACGTTCTAAATGGCCACCATATGTGCTCATAGGGTTCTCTACTATCGAATTTGAAACACTTGATACCCTCGTCACGTTCAACCATTCTAAGGACACATATCAATACATATTGTAATATAATGATTATCGGATATAGTATAAAATGCCTTTTATGATTAATGAACATTATTACAAAGAGTCAATTCTACAATAATTGATTGGCTCTAGGGCACCTACTCCAACAACTATATCATGTAAATCATAGTTGTATGTATTGATATATGTCTTTAGGATGGTAGAACCGTGACGAGGGTATCAAGTGTTTCAAATCTTGATAGTGAGAACCCTATGAGCACATATGGTGGCCATTCTAGAAACGTCTGTAGCCCAGTATTATTTTGAAGTAGGGCTCATAATTACAGTAAGGCTATCATTGTGTTGAACGACCCTGTCGAAAGGCAGTGGCAGATCTCACTTATAAGGTTGTTTGGTGACAACTTGGTGCAACACATAGGTGCTTGCTGAAGGCGGTTCACCGGACTTACCCACTAGGGGATTCCATATAGTATGAACAATCCTCTAATGATGGTGGTGCATGTGATCCTTAGACTTGAGAGCACTGAAACGCCTTGTGCACCGATTGGTGTAGTTTGACACTAGCTTAATGTAGTTCTATTTAAAGCCATCAATAGGGTAGTGATTGGCTGTATCAAGGAGTGTATCAAGACTATGGTGGATCGAGAGAGGATTCATCACTCCCGAGTACGGGAGAAGTTATCTCATGACGCAATTCAGTTAATGACAATGATAGTAAATCTGTGATCATAGTGGGATTGAATTGTTGCTCAATTTAATTTATTCTGGTCATTGGTCTAGTAACTGAATACAAATATATCGAGGATAACCGAGGTTGACACTATTTCTATACCTCAGTCTCGATGAGATAACAGATGATGAAAGCATTTGATTACATGGTAACCATATCGTTGATAGGTAGCTTGTAATGCCCACATTGAGGTACGTAACTTATTTATGCTTTTATGCCCTTAGTTTTGCTTGTTTTAAGGTGGAAGATTAGAAATTAGTGCAGACTTTGCCACGGCAATAAACTCTCTGCCCAAATTGTGTTTTAGAATTTGCAGGCTTCACCGCAGCAAAGAAGAAATTTCGCCGCGGCGATGTATGCTTTGGAATGCTTTGCTGAGCAGAAGAAAAAGTTTCGCTGAGGCAAAGAGCTAGCTAAAATCTTTGAGAAAATTCTAGAGAAAACTTCCTTAAGGGAAAAATGACCATTCTACCCCTAATTAGTTGTAAATGTGGGGAGTGAAAAGTAAGTAAATTTTATGGAAAAGGCAATGAAGGTAAGAGTAATTTTGTAATTGACTAAAGGGTAAAAATTGATTTTCCTACAAAATGTGAGGGCAAAATGGGAGAGTATACATATTAATGTGAGATGTTAAGGGTTTAAGAATAAAAACCGTATCATTCTCTACACCTCACACGCCACTTCACTCTCAAATCCTCTCAATTCCTTCATCAAATTTTCAAGGTAATTTAGAGGATTTTTGGTTGGATTTTAATAGAGATTCATTCCTAAGCATCCAAAGGTAAGAATTCTTGCAAATAGATGTGAGAGTAATTTTTTAAAGTGTTGATTTCTTATAGTTTATATGCTTAGAATTTTAGAGGAAGAGGAAGTCTATCAAAGAGAGAGAGATTCTAGTGGAATTACTCAAGTTCAAGGTAAGCAAATCCAACCCCCTTGATTTGATTGAGCAATAATTGTGTAGAGATTTCTTATATGAAATTTTATGTTTGAGTGTTGAGATTTGTTGATGGAATTAATGGTTACTTATGATTAGAATTCCACCATGAGAAGTGATGGTTGTATTGATAGAAAATTTATGGAAGTTTGGATGAGTTAAGAAAGAATTTAAGAAGAGTTATGGAGTGTATTTTTCCTGGCCAGGTTTGATATTGAAGTTAGGGAGCTTTGCTCCAAAATCTTGGTGGTTAGAGATTGTTATGGTAGTGTAATCACCTTAGTGCTTTATTTGTGCATACAAAGTGTTTGATAAAATTTCATAGAGAAGTGCATGCATGAGTATGTTGATTTATTATTTTGATATGAGCTTGTAGATGGTAGAGAAAGTAGAGAATGACATGTTTACATGCCATATTGCATCATTGCATTTAAACATTTGAATTGAGAAAGAACCATAAGAAAAGCTGATCTACATGCATACATGCATATAGGAACATTAAGAATATTAAGAACATTAAAGAAGAAAGAAAAGAAAGTTATTAAAGAAAAGAAAAGAAAATGATCATTAAGTTCTAAAAGAATATAAGAGAAGAGGAGGTTGTCGTGATGGGGAACCTGTAAGTGACAAGAAGAATTTCCCCGTATGCACGCCGCCTTCAGTGAGCGGCCTAAGAATAAGAAAGAAGAATCGGTACAGTCGGTAAGAGTGCATGTGGATGAGGGTTGTACCCAAGAAAGAAGAATACACTCACACGGCTAGGGTTCCGAATCCATGCCTCAACTAAGTCTGATCGGCAAAGAATAAGAAAGAATAAGAGAAGAAAAGAAAGAAAGAATATAAGAGCAAATAATAAGAAAGAACAAGAAAAGAAAAGAAAGAAAAAGGAGAATAGAAAGAAAGAAAGAAGAGAAATAGAGAAAATAAAGAAGTGCAGAAAAAGAAAGAAAAATAGAATAAGAAACAGAAAAGAAAAGGCATCATCTATGTATTTGTTCATTGCATCATATGTATGCATGGCACTTTGCCTACTACCAAGAGTAGTGAGAAATTAGAAAGAACAGAGAGATTAGAATAAAGAAAGAACAAAGAAAGAATAGAGAAAACCAGCGAAGTGTAATTAATGTAAGAAAAGAAGTTCAGAGTTTGAGCAACGGAGAGAGAGGGGTAGTATAGCAGATTTACTTAATGAGCAATTACTGCTCACTCTGTTGATTTCTTTGTTTTCACAGGGAATACGTGAGAAGTAGCCAGATGGACATCGAGAAGCGGAGGGAATGGCACCACTGTCCACTATTTTTGAGTTTATGTATATGATATTTTTGTATTGTAAAAAATTTAGTATAAAAAGTAAAGAAATTTTTTGGGCCCATTATCTTTCACTTATATGCTTATGTGTTTTTATCATTTTGTATTTCCCAAGTATACTAGTTAGAAAGAGTTATTACATAGCTAGTTTGCTGAATCTGAATCTATCGGGTGACCATGATGCCTTGCTAGGCGCCAATCTTGGTCTATGTGTAGTGAGACGATTGATTGGTGTCAATCGCGATACTACTCACTGTCGATATGATGAGGAGCCTACGGGTCACACACTAAGGAGACAGTTTAAGGATGGTTAACTATGGAAGGGTATATTCATCTTTTGGATGAAAGGGCATATTGGTAATTTTGCTGTGTAATTAAATTTACTGAGATTGTAACCTGTGTCCAATTTTATTATTGGAATAATTTAGCAAAATTACTAGTTTAATTATTGAAATTAATATTAATATTAATATTAATATTTAACTAAATAATTAAACAGGGACCCATATAAGATTCCACCAAAGTTTGGGTTATTGTAAACTTTGAGGGGGAATTGATATTTTGCTTTACTATATAAAGAAAGCAAAAGTTAGGTTTAATATGAATTTTTCATTCTTTGCTGTGAGTGATTTTGAGAGAAATACTTTCTCTCTTCATTTTCTTCACTCTTTCTTCCAAACCTTGAATCCTTACAGCCAAGGATTGAATCTAGCAAAATAAATCTTTGGTCTCTGTTGTATTGTCTTCGTGTAGACAACGTGAGTTTGATCATATTCTTGGATCGGTAGCGAAATCGCATCCAAATGTGCGTATGATTTCTGATCCCAGTCTGGATTATTGTTATATTTGTTCTTTTCAATTTAAGCAGGTAAAATATATACATATCAGACCCTGATCTTGGGTTAATCAAAGTCATCGATGGGAAATATTTTTGTTTTCCGCTGTGTTTACCCACTGGTTTACTTATAGGTGGAACCACGTGAGAGGCCTTGTGCCCTTCTAATTCAAGCCATACTGAAGTTGAGGGCTACACAGGAGTGGAAGTAGTAGGTAGTGTAATAAAAGGAAATAATTTTTCATTAAATTTAATGTGACGAGCAAGATAAACACAGTGACTTTCTAGATTAAGATAGCGATATGCATGATGAGAGAGAGAGCTACCAAGGTAAACACACAAATTTGTTCTATAGGAAAATTTATAGTTGCTGTAAGGTCGTAAAAATGGGAAAATTGCATAGCCAAAAGGCTTCATGGCCAAGTAATTCGGGGTGGCGTTAAAAAGAACCGAATGTGGAGATTTATTTTATTTTATTTTATTGGAGTAGGCAAAACATTAATGGACATTGCAGCAATGCCAAAGGCATAATGCCAATATTTAAATGGAACATGACTATAAGCAAGTAATGTCAGGCCAGTATCCACTAAATGTCTTATTTTGCGTTCGGCAATGCCATTTTATTCGTGTGTATATGGACAAGCAATGTGATAAATTATACCAACAAATTGAAAATATTTATNCCCCCCCCTCCTCCCCCCTTTTCCTGATGCTTTCTGGAGTGGGCAGTTTTTTAGCCTCACGGGAGACTCCATATATATGAGCTATGTCTTGCATGAAAGGGTGTATCACGGAAAAGGTTGCCTTTCCCCATGATTTTCTATTTTCTCTCTTTTGGAACCAATTTTGGTCCCTGTCATTGCGGTCTTGGCCATTTCGTTTATCCACTGGGTGATCTTGTCACCTGTCTAGGGCTCTTCATGGCCAGTTATTAGCTAGCTAGGGCTATTAGCGGCCTTTACACTCGCTGATGTTTAACAGTCATCTAATAGAACTTCGCCAAGCTCATATGGTCTTCACTTTAGAGCTCTTTCCATAGCTCTGTTTGTGGCCTGATGCCTACAATTAGCAAAGTTTGGATTGACTCCTCAGGTGCATCCACGACCTTTACCTGTTCGTTCTAGAACTTCATTAAATACGAGGTTAGTGTTTTGTCTCTCTCCTAATGAATATTGCTCAAGTAGCTAAGTGCCATTGCGAACTGTCTCTTCGCTTGGAATTGTTTTAAGTACAATGAGGAGAATTGTTGCTAAGAACTAATGGAGTTCACCTTGAGCCTTTTGTACCACCTCTTGGCATCCCATACTAATGTGACCGCGAAACAAGCGACAAACCTGGTGTAGCTCCATTAGGTTGTTGAAAGAGTCTAGGTGGTCTCTAGGATCTCTTTTCCCATCGAACTTGCTTTCTTGCACCCTGAATCCCTAGGGAAGTAGGGCCTAGCGAACTTCCTTTGTGAATGGAGAGCTCACTATCTTTTCTGCCACATTTTTCTAACAGGCTCTTAAATCGTCGAGCATTTTTTTGCACCTGATCTAAGTCTTCGTTATGGGGGTTACTTTGGCTGGCTCTGTTAAGCCTTTCCTAGAGTAGGTGAATTCGTAAATTTGTTTCTTGTGAGCCCCATTCATTATGCGCATTTATGCGCAAAGTCAAGTCATGATGGCTTTGTTTGTAGGTGTTATCATGTTCGTTAGTGCGTTGCTTGCAATGTTGGTTATAACCAGAATGTCGGTCATTGCCTGATTGGCACGCATTACTCGTCTCGGGAACTTGCGAGGTTTGAGCATGCCTTTGGCATGGGTTAAAATCAGTACACTAATGTTGGGGGTATCATCGAGCAAGTCGAGTGTCTCATGGACAGCCATTGCCTTCATTTTCCTCCTTTGGACTGGTTGCCTCCTGAGGTTAGTTTGCCTGCGAACTCACGTTTGTGAGCAAAATATACTATATGATGTCAAGGATGTCGGTCGCGCCTTGGTGCCGATGAACCAGATTGGTAGCCGACTAAATTTTGACCTGTCGGGGTAACATCTGTGAAGCGTGGCTGGTCAAGGTCCTAGGGGGTTGGTTGCTAATTTCTTAACTTAACCACATTCTGTTGCACTACTTGTGCAACCATTGTTCTGATCATCTCCACCAGTTGGCCATTCTCGGGATTTGACGTCCTTACCCCCTACTAGTTCGTAATATGCTGCCTTGGTGGCACTGGTGGTCGACGCCCGACGACATCTTAATGCACCTCCTGGTGGGTGGTTTCCACATTGTCATGGTTTTCGATGGTTGTTTTTGATCTCGTGTGAACCATTGTGAGCTTTGAGTGATCGGGTCACTAGGATTGTTGCCAAAAATTTTGAAATTTTGGCGGAGGCCCTTCTTCTAGTCCCAAATTGTTGATACAAGATTTGCACCAACTAGAGCGATCCAATTGACCTTGATGGAATTGAAACTAGTGTATGCGTGATTACGAGTAACTAGCAAAGTACCGAATTGAAAACAGTATAGCAAATAGCACAAAGGATTTTTAAAGTGGTTGGGTGAGTTACACTCTTTAGCCTACGTCCACTGTTTTTGTATTTTCTGCGAGAGCTTACAATAATAATCTTGGAACAATTTGCTAACCCTTTCTCCATTGTTGGAGGGGGTTTATATACAAGTTTTGTAGAAAGGAATGAGCAAAAATAAAGGGATTACAATTAAGATTGAAATGCAACTCCGATATTCTTACGATTGAGCATTGAGATTACGGCAAGATTGTTGTCAATCTGATCCCTTCCAAGATATCCAAGATCTGAAGTTATCCGTGAGTTGGTTGAACAATTGTAAGAGTTGGTCGCGACTAGCTTGTGCTAGGCCGAGTTGCAACTCAATGAGCTTATGTTGGGTTAGACAATCGATTGAGTCGAACTGATTTTGGATTGAGTTATAACCTCGTAATTCTCTGAGCTTGATAGAAAAATCACACACAACATCTGCCTCCTATTACTTGATTTGTCATCAAGCTCGGACTTCATCGGTTGCATGCTGAATACAAATTCGGTCGAGCTTCATGAGTCGGACTCATCTTCGGTTGACATACTCAACACTTGGCTTTTCCTTTGCGGTGATATTCTTGACAAACTCGAAATTTGAAATGAAGGGTACATGTGTAACTTCCACACGGTCATGTCGAGTAATAGGGGGCAAATGTTGTGTGTGATTTTTCTATCAAGCATATATAATGTTTATGTATGTTAAAGGGAGATGTTATCCCTTATGAATGCATTCGAAATGATAACGTATATAGCCTAGTTTAGTTGACTTATGTAGGATTTACGAAATGTTAAAAAAAGGTTTCCATGAGTCTCTTGAGGCGTAAGGCCAAGATCAGAGTAATGGTATATGAGTTCCATGAGTCTCTTGAGGCGTAAGGCCAAGACCAGAGTAATGTATATGAATTCCATGAGTCTCTTGAGGTGTGAAACCAAGATGAGAGTAATGGAAATTTTATGGAAACCATGAGTCCTTTGAGGTGGTAATCAAGAACAAGGTAATGGTTTAAATGAATCTGATCGGTTCGTAAAGATAAACAAAATATCAAATACCTAGATAAAAGAAATAGGCATGTCATGTTTGTGAATGTTGCATAAGTCATATATGTTCAGTGTTTTAGGATGTTTTAAATATACTTGACTCATGTGTATAAGAAATTCAATGTGAATATCATGACTATGATTTATGACATTGACAATGAATAATATGTTGTGAATTTATGAACGTTTTGTATGTGTAAGAAATCCATGAAAGTTAGAATAGCCATATCCCCATATTGAGTGATTAGCGCTCACCCCACGATGTTTATATGTTTTGTAGGTAAGGATTAAAGCATGAAGCTGGGAGAGGATTCTAAGGGATGTTGTGAGCATGAAGGGATGTTGTTATGGGATTTTGAGAACTTGGTTTTAGTGATGACTATTGAATGGTTTTGCTAGTATTTAGTAAAGTAATTATGTTCACATTCATAATGTAGTAAATATGTTCATGTTCTATAATGAAGTAAATATGTTTGTGTTAATAAAGGAAATCAAATTGCTAGTAAAGTCTGTAAAAGTGTGTATGTTCTAGTAATTATTACTATGCATTTCATAATTTACTCCAAGAAAGGAAACTATAATATTTGACTTGTACAATGAATTTATTATAGTTTGGAAATTAAAAAAAAAAGTTTTTAAATTATAGGTTTATTCTTTAAACAGGGTTTTAAAGCAAACTTCTTTTCTAGGCATGCGTTTTCTAGGTTCTCAATGGCCAAGAGATACTTAGGAAATACATGCCTAGGGAGGGGTTTTACAATGTCCATTTCCGCTTATCACTTCATCGACAGTGTCTTGAGACAACTCAACATCATCCCTTTTCAGTTGTCAGCAAACTCATATATCATTATTGTAGGCTTGTACATAGCATACCAAATAATTGAGTTGGGCGAGCTATCTGTAGAGAAGCCTGTCCACTTATAGGTTAAAAAAGGGTCAAGATTAAACGTATTATCTCTCCAAAGTAAGGAAAGTACATTTTAATTGTTTGGTTGATGTCCCGAAGAAGACCCCGCAATGTGATTCTCAATTTTTCTTTTATAAGGCTGGGGAGACCGGCGTTTTCACTTTGGAAGCTAGTAAGACTTCGATCCTTGCCTGTGAAAAGAGTGTTTCCAAGCTGGACCGTTAGACTAACCAAATTTCTTTTTTTTGCAGTAAACGTCGAGCAAAACTTTCTTCCTATAGTGAGCTTAGAATGGCTTCAACGCTTCAACAATCTCTCCAATAGGGAATGCAACGTTAACAAGATTATCTTGCTTCCTCAGTTGAGAGCGTACGGCTTTTGCGCCTACAAAGCCACATTCAACATTATTCTTGAGAAAGGTGAAGTGCTTACTTGCTCTTGTGTTTTTAGGTCATTGATTGTTTGCTTCTCCTTTCATAGATATGTGGGTTGAGAAACCAAAGGGCCTAAAGAAGAAAACGACAGCATTCGGGGCTGCTATGAAACCACCAGTCCCTTCGACGAAGAAACAGCCTGTTGATGCTACCGGGATGGTCGGGCAGGGTGCCTTGTGCCTAGTCCTCAAGCATAACAGTGGCAAGCTTAGGGAAGGCCAAAGTGCTAAGAAGCCCACAATTGCCTCCAAGGCAATCGAGGAGAAAGGTATCGTCGAGCCCTAAAAAAGCCCGACAAAGAAAACCTCTGAGCCAACTGGAGGCTCGGGGAAACAGAAAGCACCCAAGCAGCATGATGGCTTAGGCAAGAAGAAGGTGCCGAGCAGTATGAAGGCTTCGACAAGAAGAAGTCAACCGAGCCATAAGGGGCTTAAGAAAACAAAAGGTCGTTGAGGAGCAAGGAGGTTGTAGGCCAAGCGGGTGGCCTTAAGAAGTCCGTTGCCAAGGACTTGGCCAAGAAGAAGTCTGTTCACATGGGTGAAGTTGTCATTCCCATGGGAAGTAAATCAAGTTCGCATCAGCAGAGAGGCAAAATGATGGACGAGGCAACTTAGGCTGCGCTCGACGCAATAATCAATGAGCTCCCCGAGCATTAGAGATTTGTCTCCTCCACAACTACTATCTTGGGTATGCAACTACGTGACAAAGGTATCGGTAGTTTGTCCCCCTTTCCTTTGTCTTTTATATACTTCGCTTTCTTTTTCGCCGACTTTCATTTTTTTTTTTTTTAAGGCTTGCGTGGTGACCAAGCTTCTCTTTGATGAGAGTTTCCCCACATTGATAGGTACTCATCAAGGGTTGCACGAAGCGGAGGCGCTAAAAGAGGATGCCTTCGCTAGGGTAGATGTGGTAGAGAAAGAAAAGGACTCGAAGCAGGCCGAGCTTGAACAACTTAAGGAAGAGATGGAGGCCTTTGGGGTCAAGGAAATGGAGTTCTTTGAAAAAATTAAGGCAAGTGAGACTGCTTAGGCAAAGGCAAAGGCTAAAGCAAAGGTGGTTGGGGCTAAGAAGAATTTGGCCCTACAACAGGGTGCCAACAATAAACTGAACTCCGAGCTCATTGTGGATCAGAAAGCTGCCTTAGATTGGGAGGCTAAGTTTAAAAAGTTCTCCCTCGATCTCACCAAGGAGGTGGAAGGTCACCAAAGAGCCAAGGCTGAGACTGAACAGCTCAGACTCAATGTCAAGGAGCTGAACTCAGCCATCACAAGTTGTGCTTGGGAAACATCGATCTTTCTGATGCAGAAACTATGGGAAGCTCATCCTTCACTCAACTTTTCCTTCCTTCCAAGGGCTTATCAGAAAGAGGTCGACAAGATGATGACCAAGACCCAAGGCATGGCCTACGTTTACTCGGATGACTCTGAGCCCGGTGTTGAAGATGAGGAAGAGGTCGAGGATAGGGAGGAGGATGCTGGTGTTAAGTAGGAGGTCAAAGATCTGACTCCTCTAGCCACACTCCTGCCTATTGCTGCCGACCTTCCTCTGGTTGAGACTCCAAAGGACGCCCAGACTCCTACCCTTGAAAAGGCTGCCAAGACTCCTACTGTCGACGATCCTTCTGGCCCTATTGGTGACAAACTCCCTGGTCCTATTGGCGATGATGCATTTGCTCCTCCTACTGCTTAGAGAATTTTTTTTTTTTTTTAAGTAACTAAACTTACACAATCAATGAAAATTTTATTTTGCCCCTTCCTGTCGAGCTTATGCTGGGTCGAACAATAGATTGAGTTGAATTGATTCTAGATCGAGTTATATGTAATAACTCCTTTATACTAGGATACTCATAGAAATACATAAAGTAAAATACATATATATCAACAAAAGTAGATGGGCCCACAATTTTCTTTTATTACATATAAACATTCTTATTACCAAATAAGAAAAAGAAAGAAGTGGATATCATTTTACAAAAAGTTATCAAAAACAGTGGACAGTGTAGCTATTGCTCCTCGCTTGCCGATGCCAATCCGACCGCGTCCTCACCTATATCCTGTAAACACAAAGAAAAACTACGGGGTGAGCACAAAAATTATGTTCAGTACGTAAATCCTCTACTCATCTGTCCCCCTAACTCTTTCTCTTAATTCTTTCCTTACACACTTCTCGTCTCATTTATTTTCTCTTTCTGTTTCTCTTTCACACAACTCTCTTTTATTAATTTTCTATTTTAAGTCACAGCCTCATCTTCCCAGAGGCACGACCAGGTGGAGTTCACAAAGCACCAACCCGCTCTTTGTGACTCTACTCATTCTCTCTTTATTCTTTCTCACTTGAATGTCACGGCCTCATCTTATCGGAGGCACAGCCAGGTGGAGTTCACAAAGCACCAACCCACTCTTCGTGACTGCAGGGTGGAGTTCACAAAGCACCAACCCGCTTTTTGTGTTTTTCTCATTCTCTCTATTCTTAGAGTAATTCATTCACAAAGTTCTCTACTCTTTCTCAATCTACTTTTCAATGCACAATTAATCTATAAGGATGGTTCATGCTTAAAATTTCTTACTTAATGCACTTATGAAATGCACAAATGCAATGTTGCATCAAGATAGTTATTCTGCTTATTCTGCATAGGTCACACTCAAGAAGGCATAACCTGCGTTATACACATCGGATTGATACGATTTTATGCTTGTTTTAAAGTTTAGAAATAGGGCTACAACTTTTATGTTTCGGTGTCAATCCAATTCAATCTGTAAAATGCCCAAATATCACTCAAAAAGTCACGGCTGTGATAGGGCAACCATGGTAACAAGTTCTCACTTAGACATTTCATCAAACAACAATTGTGACTAAACAAACCCTCATTTAATTATCATTCAATTTGTTTCCTAAACTATTCAAAATGAGAGAAAAACTCTCTTGTATCATCACCATAACCCCACGGCACAAACACTCCCACAATACTTCTCCAATTCTTTCAATTTCATCTCAAACTACATTCTCATCACTCAACAACACTTCTCATAATTGAAGTGTATTTAACAACCACAAAGAAAATATTCATCTCAACTCAATTCTCAATAACATAACATACTTATACATACATAAATCTCTACTCAATTTCTACTCAAAGGATTTCTCAAATCTCAACTTGGGTTGGATTTACTTACCTTGTAATGGAGAGATTTCACTAACACTTCTCCTTTCCTTTGATAGCTTGTCCCTTCTTTACAACTTTAAACAATAAAACCATAAGACTTCAATATACATATATAAGCAAAACTTCACATCTAAAGCAAGAATCCTTACCTTAGGATGCCTTAGATTAACTTTCTACCCTAAACTACTCAAAAAACCCTCTAAAATTCTTGAAATATTGAAAGAAAAGTTGAGAGGAAGCGGTGAATGGGAATGGCGGTGGAGAAGAAAAAAATGAAGGGTTTTCTAAACCTAAACCCTTATTAACTTACAATTAACACATGCCTTCCCATTTTGCCCTTGCTCTTTCTTGAAAATTTCATCTATGTCCCTTAGTCAATTACAATAATGCCCTCATTTTTATTGCATTCTTCATGAAATTCTATCTCTTTTCACTCCCCAATTTTTCAATTAATTTTGAGTGAAAAGACCGTTTTACCCCTAATGAAAGTTTAAGGGATTTTCTTCACATTTTTCTCAAAATAACTTTAACAAAATTCAACTAAGGGTATAAGAACATAAATTAAATTACATACCTCCATGTGGGCGTTGCATTATAACCTCGTAATTCTCTAAGCTTGGTGGAAAAATCACACAACAGTATCTATATGTAGTTGGACTCCTTCCTCCTTTAAACTAGCTTTGGTTTTGCCACTATTTTGACTTGAAAGTCGGACCATTCTTCTCCATTCATGTAAGCTAATGCAAAATCAATTTTAATTGTTCTTTGCAAAAAGATGCATATCAACTCAAAAGGAAACTAACTAAGAAAACGAGTTAAAATTCTCTAAAGACATATTGATGATTATTATTTCTTTGTTTTTAATATAAAAATCTCAATCTATAGTGGTGAAGAACGTTAAGTTATAAAAACCCTAAGAGGCTGGCCTGACAGTCGAGGTTTGCTCCTTTCCTTGAGTTTCTGGGTTCAAACCTTGAGGCCACCTACCACAATAATATTGTGGCTTATTTGACCTTTTGGGCTTGTAGTGTGTTCAATAAATCTAGGGAATTGAGTTGCGTGTAAACTGGCCAAAGATTTCTGTTACCAAAAAGAAAAAGTTAGGTTGTAACATGTTATAGAACCACCACATGGAAAAATAAGTGTTATTAATGAATAATAATACATATATAGTCCAAAAAAATTAATTGTGATTAATTGTCTGAATCTGTGAAAATGAAGCAGTGGTCCTATATTAATAAATGTCGATTCACCTCTCCCTTGTGAAGCATATTTTTGTTTGGTTTCTAAAACCAATACGTGTCTAACATCACCTTATACAGCTTCATTCAATGATCGTATGAAAAACGAGCCAAAATTCTCTACAAATGTATTTTTATAATTATAATTTATGAAGAATGGTGATAATGGAAGAAAGTTAGCTAGGTTACAACAGAAAATTCAATTTCAATTGACAAATTTGTTCTTACATATAGGACCACCGCAAGGAAATTCTTGGATGTTTATTGATAAGAACTTGAAAATACACATTTAGTTAGTGGTTTTTGGGGATTAATTGTAGGAAATTAGGCTTAATTTGGTAAAGTTGCTTAATATTTTCATAATAGCCTTTTACGGGATCACGGGTGTTTTTGAGTGTTTTTCAGGTTACTATGCTTAAATGTTATGCTCGGATGAAGAATCATGTTGGCAACGGAATGAGTGACGAGTGGAAACAAACGGATCAAGAATCGGAGTTGAATTGAAGAAGTTATGGAAGTTGAAGTAAAGAGAAGATTCTAGATTACGTTCCAGCTTGTGCATACCTTGGTATTTTGAGAATATATTGATCTGTAAAACTCGGATTAAGACGATTCTTGGACCTTTGGAAAGCTGATTCAATGGGATACATTTCATATGTTTACAACATTTCAAAATTCCATTGTTATCAAGTTCAAAAATCAACATCTTTGAAGAACAGTGGAATGATGCAGGAAAAGGGCAGCAGCTACTATGCTGCGGCACACTTTTTCCAGTAGCTACTGTGCCGCAGCACAATGCCGCGGCACAGTCACAGAAGTCACTAACTTGTTATCTGTTTTTATCTAGGAGAATAGGGTTAAGGGTTCCAAATCAAATAGAATTAAGGAAAAACAAACCTAACCCTTGTGGGATATAAATAGAAGTCTTTTAGCATTAAAAGAAGGATTTTTTGGTGAGAAGAAAGGGAGAAAAATCTGGAGAGAAGAGAAGTAACAGAAATTCTGGAGCTTTGATTCACAATATAGAGAAGTTTTCCTTATTCTTTTCTTGTAAACTCATGATGAATGTTTTAATAAAGATGATTGTTTCTTTCATGTTTATTATGAACTAAATTTATTCTCTCGGGCTAAGATGTAGCCCAATCTCTTAATTATGTATTGATATTTGATTGTTAATTTGTGTTAAGAATTCTTCCTAAGTTTTATTATTATTCCTAATGCTTTTGATTCTTAAAGGCCCAAGAATTGAATGAACTAATGGACTAAGTTGAGATCGAGAGATGATACTTAGTTGGTCTACGGTAGTAAAACTATAGGTTGAGCGAACGCTAGAGATAGATTACTGTGACTTGTGAGGTTTTGGTAAACTCCGTAGACCGTAATGATCCCCAATATTTTAAATCTGATTAAGATAATTCAGATTAGTAACTAGGGGTTAATTTGATAATTGTTCGAGAGAAAGTTATTGGAAATTTAGGGAGTTTGACCTGTAGGAAGAGCTTAATAAAATTAGCATAAGAGATCGATACATATGAATAAGAGTTGGTATGAAGTCTATGCCCTAGGTCTAGTCATCTTGTTTTGACACAAAGGTTTATTTTAATTGTTCTCTTTTCAGTTTTCTTTTTAATTTCAATTGTTAATTTTATTTAATTTCGATTCTTCTTTCATAAAATTTGGATTGATCAAATAGTAATAGGATAGTTTAATTGGTAATTGATAATAGTAATTCCCTTGGGTTCGATATCCGTATTTATACACTTTATTACTTGCACGATTTCGTACACTTGAGAAAATCAACAACAAGTTTTTGGCGCCGTTGCCGGGGAATTATATTTTTTCAATATCATTACGAACTATTTAGTTGCTAGTTTGATTTGTTTTATCTTTGTTTTGAAGTTAATTTTATTTATTTATTTTTATTATTAGTTCTGTTTCGCTTATTTTGTCGTGTGTTTTTGTTTTAGATCCTGGAGAGCTTACGTTCAAAAGGTGGTGGTAATCTTAATCCAATAAATTTTGAGATCGAGAGAACCACTAAACAGTTGAGGAAAGAAAAGAGCCAAGCTGAATCTGAAAAATCAATGGCTAACACAAGAATTGTCAATCCCAATATGGAAAATCAAGAGAATGAGAATGAGAATGAGGATACCTTAGGAGGAAATGCAATGGGTGGAGAAGCAGTGGTTCAGAGAGCATTGAAGGACTACTCTAGTCCTACTATTAATGGGTGCTATTCTAGCATCAGGAGACCACTCGTTCAAGTGAATAATTATGAGATTAAACCAGCAATTGTTGGAATGATTCAGCAGTCGGTCCAATTTGCTGGGTTACCTTCTGATGATCCCAACCTGCATATCGCAAATTTTCTAGAGTTATGCGACACATTCAGACATAATGGAGTATCTGGTGATGCAATTAGTCTAAGGCTTTTCCCATTCTCTCTTCGGGATAAAGCCAAGGCTTAGTTGATTTCTCTGCCATCTGGGAGCATCACAACCTGGAATGAGTTAGCTCAGGCATTCCTCACTAAATATTTTTCACCTGCCAAGTTTGCAAAGCTGAGGAGTGAGATTACGAACTTTTACCAACAAGATTCAGAGTCATTGTATGAAGCATGGGAAAGGTATAAGGATCTCTTACGGAGGTGCCCTCACCATGGTTTACCACTCTGGTCACAAGTGCAAACGTTCTACCAAGGGTTGCTACCAACTATTCAAGCTATGATTGATGCTACAAGCGGGGGAGCCTTGAACAATAAAACGCCAAATGACGCATACAATCTGATTGAGGTGATGGCGAATAATAACTATATGAGGACTCCAGAGAGAAATTCAACTAGGAAAGCAGCGGGAGTGCATGAAGTTGATGGTTACACTTTATTGGCTGCTCAACTCTCCGCCATTCAAAAGCAATTGGGAGTTGCTTTAAAGGTAAATGCTATTGAATCTTCTTCTCTAATATGTAACCTTTGTGTAGGAAATCATTCATCAAAGGATTGCCAAGAAGGGAACCCGTTTGCTCAGCCTGAACAAGCCAATTATGTTAATAATTTCCAAAGGGGGAAAGGGAATCCATATTCCAATACATATAATCCAGCATGGAGGAAACAGCTAAACTTTTCATGGAGCAAAAACAAGCTCCTATTTTTCAACCTCAAGAGCCAAAATCTAATTTAGAGAATGTGTTGACCAAGTTCATTTAAGAGACAAGTAAGAGGTTTGAGAAGACTGGCGTCCTAGTTCAAAATCAATCAGCCTCTATTCGGAACCTTGAGACTTAAATTGGGCAAATCCACAATATTTTAGCGGGAAGAGTTCAAGGGACATTGCCAAGCGATACAGAGAAGAATCCGAATGAGAGAGTTAATGCTGTCATACTGAGAAGTGGTAAGAAGTTGAAGAAGGTAAGGAATGAAGACGAAACGAAGGAAAAACATGAAGAAGAAAAAGAGGGCACAGGAGAAAAAAATGTCAAAAATGCCCAAGCTTCGACAAACAATGACTCGACACTCCCATATCCTCACAGAGTGCAAAAATAGAGATTGGATAAGCAATTCGGTAAGTTTATGGAGATGTTTAGAACTTTACATATTAACATTCCTTTTGTAGACATGTTAGAGCAAATGCCGAAGTATGCGAAGTTTCTGAAGGAGATTATCACCAAAAAGAGGAGATTTGAAGAACATGAGACGGTGATGCTTACGGAAGAGTGTAACGCATTGTTATTGAAGAAATTACCACAAAAGCTCAGAGATCCAGGGAGTTTCACAATTCCTTGCACAATAGGTAATGTTCATTTTGATAAAGTTTTATGTGACCTAAGGGCTAGTGTTAATCTCATGCCATTTTGATTTATAAGAAACTAGGCATAGGGGAAGTAAAACCAACCACAGTCCATCTTCAACTAGTTGATAGGTCTATAAAATACCTGAGGGGGGTAGTAGAAGATGTATTGATCAAGGTAGATAAGTTGATTTTCTCGGTGGATTTTATTGTTCTTGACATGGAAGAAGATCGGGAAGTACCTCTAATTTTAGGAAGACCTTTTCTAGCTACGGTTAAAACTTTAATAGATGTTCACCAAGGGAAACTAACCTTAAGAGTGGAGGATGAACAAGTAGAGTTTAATGTGTTTGATGCCATGAAGTACCCATCCGAGGACGATACTTGTTTTGAAATTAGTGTCCTTGATAATGTCATTGCCAAAACCATGGAAGAAAATTACCCAAGCTCCCCATTAGAGAATTGTCTAGTCCACGCAAGAACAAATGAAGATGAAGTGGATGGAGAAGAGTTGAAAGGGTTTTTAAGTTTCTTAAACTCTCTACCATCAATGAAATCCCCACCCATTAAGAAGTTCTTTGAGATTAATGCGATAGAAAGTCACTCCAATTCATCAACAAAAGAGCCTCCAAAACTCGAACTCAAACAACTTCCATCTCACTTGAGGTATGTATTTTTAGAAGATTCAAAGTTTTATCCTGTTATTATTAATGCTTCTTTGAGTGATGTAGAGGAAAGGATATTGAGGGTGCTACGGACATACAAGACAGCTATTGGATGGATAATTGTGAACATCAAAGGTATAAGCCCCTCAATTTGCATGCACAAGATTTTAATGGAAGAAAGTTACAAGCCGATGATGCAACCACTAAGAAGACTCAATCCAACAATGTAAGATGTGGTGAAAAAAGAGGTTTTAAAGTTGTTGGATGCAGGAATTATTTACCCAATTTCGGATAGTGCATAGGTAAGTCCAGTCTAAGTTGTACCAAAGAAGGGAGGAATGACTGTGGTGCAAAACGACAACAATGAACTCATTCCAACAAGAACGGTTACAGGGTGGCGAGTGTGCATTGATTATCGTAAGCTTAACTCTGCGACACACAAAGATCACTTTCCACTTCCATTCATCGATCAAATGCTAGAGAGATTAGCAGGCCATGCATTCTATTGTTTCCTAGATGGATACTCAGGATACAATCAGATTGCAATAGCATCGAAAGACCAAGAAAAGACCACATTCACATGCCCATATGGAACATTTGCATACCAAAGGATGCTGTTTGGACTTTGCAACGCACCAGCCTCTTTTCAACGTTGCATGATGTCCATCTTCTCGGATATGGTGGAAAATTCTATCGAGATTTTTATGGATGACTTCTCTATGGTAGGTAATTCCTTTGACTCTTGTTTATCTAACCTTTCTTTAGTTTTGCAGAGATGTGTGGAGACCAATTTAGCACTAAATTTGGAGAAATGTCACTTCATGGTACAAGAAGGAATCGTACTAGGCCATAGAATCTCCATCAATGGGATCGAAGTGGATCGACCAAAGGTGGAGGTCATCGAGAAGTTACCACCCCCAAATTCTGTGAAAACCATTCGAAGCAACCAGAGACACGCCGGTTTCTATAGGAGATTTATCCAAGACTTTTCTAAAATCTTGTAACGCCCCACTTGAGCTACGTAGTTAATGCTTCTTCTTTTGCTCTTTTTGAGTCGGTTTAATAGTATTGTTGTTTGGTTGGCCTTTGATTGAGTGATATGTTGAACACTTGCCTTGAAATTGGTTGAAAATAGAAGAAGTTTAGTGTTCCAGGCTTCGCTGGGGCGAAGAAGAATCTTCACCGCGGCGAAGAGGTGTTGAAACCCACGGGGAAGCTGCTGGACAGCTTCGCCACGGTGACAGAAGCTTCTTCGCCACGGTGACGTGCCGACCAAAATACTTGTTAAGTTTTAGATATTTTCTTCCCTAAGGGCAATTTGACCATTCTACCCCTAATTAGTAGGAAAAGTGGGGAGTAAAATGTAAGGAATTTTCATGGAGAATATGTTATTATGGGGGTGTGTTTGTAATGAATCAAAGGATATAGATGGAATTCCCAAGGAAGGGTAAGGGCAAAATGGGAATGCTTGTGCATAAATTGTATTAAAAGGAATTAAGTCATTGCAAACCCTTCATTCTTCTTCTCCACCGCCATTCTCTTTTCTTACTTCCTCTCAAATTCTCTTTCTTTTGTTCAAGGATTTTTAGAGGACTTTTGGAGTGATTTAGGGTAGAAAATCAATCTAAGGTATCCTAAGGTAAGGATTCTTGCTTTGGATGTGAAGTTTTGTGAGATTTTGAGTATATTTGATTATTAAGGGCTTTTGGTTGAATTTTTCAAAGGGTAGAGAAAAGTCAAGCAAACCAAGAGAAAGGAAGTGCTAGTGAGATCTCTCCATCACAAGGTAAGTAAATCCCAACCCAAGTTGAGATTTGAGAATTTTCTTGATTAGAGATTTAATAGCAATTATGTATGTATGTTATATACATGTATTATGCTATGTTATTGAGTTTTAAATGGAGATTATTATTGCTTTGTGGTTGTTCATACACTTTAACTATGAGAAGTGAGATGTGGGTTGGGAATGTAGTTTGAGATGGAATTGAAGGATATTGAGAAATCCTTGTTGGAAGTGTTATTCTATGGCAGGAATTATGGTTATGTGAGGGAGTTTTCTCCCATTTTGGATGGTTAGAGAAAGACATAGAATTATTGTTATAGTAGAGTCTTGTTATGCACTTGAGTTGTTTGATGAAATGCCCAATAGAGGTTTGAGTATGAGTAGTGAACCTTAATTCTTGCAACATTGCATGTTGGCATTTCATAAGTGCATTAGTGGAGATGAACCATCCATATGCATTAATTGTACATTGAGAAGTGACTTAAGAAAGAGTAGAGAACTTTGTGTATGCACTTGCTCTATGAGTAGAGAACTTCGTGAATGCAACTACTCTAAGGGTAGAGAGAATGAGAAGTGCTAGAGTAGAGTGAATGAGTAGTTATTAGAAACGGGTTGATGCTTTGTGATCGACACCCAAAAGTCACGAGAAACGGGTAGGTGCTTTGTGGTCTCCACCCTATAATTATGAAAACCGGGTAGGTGCTTTGTGATCCCCACTCGGTAGTTACTTAGAGCAGGTTGGTGCTGTGTGAACTCCACCCGACAGTCATGAAGAGTGAGATGGTGCTGTGTGAACGCCATTCGGCCGTACCTCCGGTAAGATGAGGTCATGACGTTTAGTAGAAAGAAAGTGTGAGGAAAGAACTAAGAGAAATAAATACGGGGATAGACAAATAGAGGGTTTACTTACTGAGCATTTTTTTGTGCTCACCCCGTTATTTTCCTTTGTGGATGCAGGATCTAGGTGATGATGCAGTCAGAGGGGCGTCGGCAAGCGAGGAGCAATAGCTACACTGTTTCCCCTGTTTTTGTCTTTTTAAATGGCATTTTGTAAAAAAATGCTCTTTATGTATAAAAGACTTATTACATACAATAAAAAGAAAAGTTTTGGGCCCATTTTCTATTATTATTATGCATGCATTTTACTAGTTACAACAGTTGTTACATTTTTGGTATCAGAGCAAAGATTTTGGGATTGAACAGTGTACTATTCTCATCGCCATGACGTCCTATAACCGACTGTGTGAGTTAATTCTTTCCTTACAGTAATTGTTTCTCGAGTTGATTGTTGTGATTATTTTGTAGATGAGGCGTAGTTATCTTAATCTTGGTAAGGGTGTGGTTAATGAAGGAGAACCTTCTAACCCACCAGAGTCTACGCCCCCTCCCTTGGATGAAGCTAGAATTCGGGGAATTATACAGCAAGTCATGGCAGAAACCCAAGGGAGAGTTGAAACCCTCGTACAGGTACCACCAGTTACGAATGTCGAAAGAGGACAACTGGTACCTCCCCCAGTACAGAACAGAGTTGAACCGATTTACGATCTTTCTAATCAACATCAACCTTCAAAGTTTAAGGGTACTACGGATCCAGTAAGAACAGAAGAGTGGTTTGGGTCCGTAGAATGAGCCACAAGTTTATTTCCCATGGCAGATCGGGAGAAGATCCGGTATGCGAGTTTCTTGTTTCGGGGTNTAGTGCTTTGCTACCAGTCCTCGTGGGAACGATATCCTACCCATCACTCTATTACTTGAGCGACTAGTGCACTTGCTAGTTTTGCATGTTGTAGAAAACACGCATCAATCACCTATTTGGGGGACCAATAGAGAAAGATAGTCGATGCAACTTATAACTTCTTGGAGTGTTGAACATTTTCTAGTAATAACTTTTCAACAACCTTAGAGACTTGTATAAATTCTAGGCAATTCTTGTGTTGAGTTTGAGTCTAATTTTTGTTTTTTCATTTTGAGTCTTGTTGTTTTGTGTTTTTGGTTGTTTGTTGCTTTTCTTTCTATGAGTTTTTATTCCTTTTTGCTCGAGGGCAAGAAAATCTTAAGTTTGGGGGTATTTGTCAAAGGGCTTTGAATATTTCTAGGAAAAACAAAATGCCTCTTAGTAACAATTTAGAAGTGGAAATATTTGATGTATGGGGAATAGATTTCATGGGACCGTTTCCATCTTCTTTTTCTAACCGTAACATTCTTGTGGCTATAGATTACGTCTCAAAATGGGTGGAAGTTGTGGCACTACCAACCAAAGATGCTCGTGTCGTAGTCAAGTTCATAAGGAAGAACATCTTCATAAGATTCGGCATGCCTAGGGCTATCATTAGTGATAGAGGAGCTCACTTTTGTAACCGACAATTCGAGACATTGTTGAGTAAGTACGGAGTTACACATCGAGTTGCAACACCATATCATCCGCAAACAAGTGGGTAAGTGGAGGTGTCTAACAGGGAGTTGAAGAGAATCCTAGAGAAAACTGTGAATGCCTCTCGGAAAGATTGGTCCGCCAAATTGGATGATGCATTATGGGCGTATAGAACGGCTTTCAAAACGCCAATAGGGATGTCGCCATATAGGTTAGTATATGGAAAAGCATGTCACCTACCGATTGAGCTCGAGCATAGGTCTTATTAGGCTATGAAGATATTAAATTTTCATCCAAAGGCGGTAGGTGCGAAGAGATTGTTGCAACTCAATGAGATGGAGGAATTTTGCCACAAAGCATATGAAAGTGCTCGGATCTATAAAGAGTAAACCAAACTTTAGCATTATAAGCACATTGTGAAAAAGGAGTTCAGAATAGGAGAACAAGTTTTGTTATTCAACTTGAGACTCAGACTTTTTCCAGGAAAGTTATGATCAAGATGGTCCAGACCATTCATTGTAAGTAAGATTTTTTCGCATGGGGCCATCGAAGTTCATCATCCAGTGAAAGGGACGTTCAAAGTCAACGGACAAAGATTGAAACCCTATGTTGAGCATGAATCGGAAGAAGACAGAGTTTCGATTTTTCTCCACGAACCAAAGTGAACATAAAAAGGCGTCAAGCTAAGGACGTTAACTAAGCGCTTCGGGGGAGGCGACCCCTGTTTTAAATTACTTTTATTTTATTTTATTTTCTTTCATTTTCGTTTTCCATGCATTTATTTATTTTATTATTTATATATGTTTTTTTTTATTATTTTTCGTTAATTAAAAAAAATGAAAAAAAAATGTATGTATGCCGCGGCGCAGTGCCGCAGCACAACTTAGGCAGAAGTTACTGTGCCGCGGCACAGTCACGCACTGCTGGGTTTTTTAACCCAATAGTTTTTCGCGCACACCAACGCCGGAAAACAGGGCAAACAAAAAAACTAAAAACTGCTGAGTTTTTTTTGTTTTTCTTCACCATCTTTTCACCTCTTTCATCTAAATAAACTCATCCTTCTTCCAAATCACATCCTCATTCTAAGTTTTCTTCCTCTTTTGCAAGGATTCCAAGTGGAAATTCAAGCAAATTCTCTTGGTGGAGTTAGGGTTGTGAAATTTGGGATCTTCAATTTCAAGAGAAATTGGTGGAATTGATGAGCAAGATTGTCTCTTTCCAACACAAGTAAGTATTCCTACACTCCATATTAACGAATTTGGCTTCCTATTACTTGATTTGGCAAGATTGCTAGGTGATTTTGGGTGCAAATTCGTGGTTGAGAAAATTTTAGAATAAGGGTTATGTGCAATGTTCTTGTGTGGATTTTCAATCATTCATTGTCGTTCGTGGTGTTGTTGATTTGAAATGGTGGTGAATTTGATTGGAATTATTTTGTTGATGGAAACATTGGTGTTTAAGGGGGATAAGCCAAGCTTAGTTGAAGAATTGGGTGATTGTTTAATAGTGAATGGTGGCAGTTCATTGCGTTGAAAACAGAAAAAAAAAAAAAAAAAGTTGCCATGGTTCCAAAAATAGCTCCCAAACGAAAAGCGAGAGGTGGGCAGGGTAGTCAAGTGCATGATCCTAAGTTTGTGAGTGGAAAATCTAAGGGAAGGTTTAAAGATGCTCAGCAAAAAGTGAGGGGTTTCATACAAGAAAGGGGCATGGATTTTGATGATGTTGGCATCGAAGAAATAACTGACATAGTCCAGAAATTGGGTTGGCATAAATTCACTCAAACACGGCCGTCAGCCGTTGCTCCAATTGTAGAAGAATTCTATGCTAACTTACCCGACAGTTACAATGGGAAGATGAGAGTTCGAGGAAATGAGGTAAAATTTGATGCCGAGACAATTAACCAATACTATGAATTGCCACAAGTCGAAGAGGACGAATATGAGGAGTACTTGAAAAATGTCGATTACGACAAGGTAATTAGGAGATTGACAAAGGGACAAGCAGAGTGGGTCATGGTGGGTGACCGATATAAGAAATTTTCCACAGGAAATCTTCACAATGCTACTCGTGTGTGGCAATATTTGATGAACACAAGATTGGTGCCAACAACCCACAATAGTACTGTGGATTGAGTGAGGGGAATCTTGCTTTACGGTATCGTGACAAAAAAGCAGATAAATGTGGGTAACATAATTGTGTCTCAAATATTATCTTGTGCCAACAATCTTAACACAAGCTACTCCTTCCTACAACTCGTCACGGCACTATGTCATCAAGCGGGAGTTCCTCATACTTCGAGAGAAAAGGTGATTCACCCTAGCATTTGTTTGACTTATAAGTACATGAGCAAACTCTCAATAGAATAGAAAAAGCTAACTGGATCAGCAGGTGCTTCATCCTCAAGAGCTTCACAAGTGGACCAAGATAAGAGTTTGTATGATATGGTGGACACCATAGGCGATTATCAACGTCAACAAACCAAATGGATGAATGCTCAATTTCAAGTACTCTTCAACATGCAACAAGATCAAATGGAGCAAGCAGGGGGTGTGACACTTCAAGGTACAAATTGAGCGAGATTATTTATCGCCCGAGTGAGGCTAATGAAGAAGACTATGAGGAGGCGTCCGATGAAAGTATGGAGGAATAAGCAATGAGACGAGCTCCAGTTGGAAAAGGAAAATTGATGTGTTGCATTCCATGTTATTTCCTTCGCTTTATGTACTTTTATTTTTGTGTTGTTTCGATTCTCATATGGCTTGTTTGTTTGATGTAGGTTTTATGTGGATTGTCGTTTAAGGTTTTAAGTTCTTACAAATTTAGTGTGGTTTGGCATGTTAATCATTTGTATTCACCCATAAGTTTCGTTATGCACTCTAAATTGGCCAAGCATGGCACATAATTTGTTTTTTTTTGTTTTTTTGGATTAGATTCCCAATGACTATTGGATACAACAAACAATATGCATGCCTTCACAAGATTATCTCTACATAAATGTTGCACATGAAAGGTAGTGTGGTTGTTCTCTCTGCACATTGAGGATAATGATCATCTCTAACGTTGGGGGTAAGCAATATTTTCTTATGGTCAAATTGTTTTTGTGCTTTGAATTATCTCTTTAAAAGCTTTTGGGTGAAATTGTTTTAGGTATGGTTCTCATGTATAAGTCAATGATAAGACCACGATAGTGAATTTGTAACATTGAGATTTTATTAACTTTTGCGTAATGTAAAGATGATAGTAGATGACAATTGCATTTAGTTATGACTCTCTTGGGAATGGGTTTGATTGGTTGAATAATTCAGAAACTTAGAGATGTTTTATGTGTGTTTTTATGGGCAATAATTTTTTTTGTGAAAATTGGGCATAAACTCTAGAACTCATTTGATAACCACTTGAGGCGAAATCCTAGAATCTGCATTACTTAGGATATGATTTAGGCAATTTTCTTTGGAATGATTGAGCCTTTCAAGCCAACCTATATTATTTTATCCCTAGTCAACCCTTTGAGCCTATATATACACTTGGTAAGCTTTATTTTTTTTATTGTAAACCTACTATATCTCACCTTGACGATGAAGCCTAAAACACTTTTCGACCCATTTTATTGTGAGAGACTTAATTTAGGGTGACCTTATAAGAAAAACTCATGAAAAGAAGTGTGGTAGAAGAAAATGAATATATTTTTTGGACCACAACCTGAGTATGTGCAATGAGATAGGTTGGGGGTTGTGAAAAAAAAAATGATGATAGTAGAAGCAAGGTGGGGAAGACAAATTTTGTTTTGAGTTACTATCTTCCTTAAAAAAAAAAAAAAAAAAAAAATTCGCAGAAAAATAGGAAGAAGTAACTGGGGAGAAGAACTTGAAATGAGGTACATTACATGAGGGTTTGTGCTAATGTTGGAAGGAAGAGTTCAATCAATGTGAAAGGGTAAAGGGTGAATGAGAAGGGAAGCAAGAAAGAGATTGTTCATGGTTATTTACTATAAAATATTAAGTCTCTTACATTTTGTTAAAAATTCCTTTCCGTTCTTTCATAAACTATTACCCTAGCCTAACGTTACAACCATGAAAAAGACCTAATGATCCGAGGTAGTGATTGGATTCTACATTAGTGGAGAGTGGTTTGAAAAGTGAGCCTATGGAGTTTGATTGCACATTTGTTGTATTTTTGTACTTTGCCTATGGAAGCTATGCATAAAATCATCTGGGTTTTTCGATGAATGGTTTGTGAGTGATTATGAGAGAGTCAATAACAAAAGTGTAGTTGAAATTCACTTATTCTTTGCATTTGCATGTTGTTAATTATTTGATTTGTTCACATTGAAACAATCTTTGAGACAATAATATGTATGGATCCTAAAATGTTTGTTTGAGTCTTTAGTTTTCAGTCTAAGTGAGTTAGGTTTGGATGTTTGTGGGTATCATCGCTAGAAACCCTCATGAGACTATAACTAGGCCAACTAGGGCGGCCTAGGGGTTTAAGGGCTTGTTGCATATGCTAAATGCAACCGTGACAATCTACGGAAGTGGTTTAGGATAGTTCAGATATAGACTTTAGTTTGTTTGTGTTTTCAAGCTAAAGGACTCATTCTATCGCTTAGCTTGCTAGGGACTAGCAAGAAGCTAGTTGGGGGTTGTGATAAGAGCTTGAAAATACACATTTAGTTAGTGGTTTTTGGGGATTAATTGTGGGAAATTAGGCTTAATTTGGTAAAATTGCTTAATATTTTCATAATTGCCTTTTACGGGATCACAGGTGTTTTTGAGTGTTTTTCAGGTTACTAGTGCTTAAATGTTACTCTTGGATGAAGAATCTTGTTGGAAACGGAATGATGACGAGTGAAACAAACAGATCAAAAATCAGAGTTGAATTGAAGAAGTTATGGAAGTTGAAGTAAAGAGAAGGTTCTAGATTACGTTTCAGCTTGCACATACCTCGGTATTTTGATAATATCTTGAGCTGTAGAACTAGGATTAAGACAATGCCTAAACCGTTGGAAAGGTGCTTCAAAGGGCTACATTTCATATGTTTACCACTTTTCCAAATTTCATCGTTATCGAGTTCAAAAATCACCATAGAATAAGTTTTACTATTATTCCTAATGCTTTTGATTCTTAAGGGCCCAAGAATTGAATGAACTAATAGACTAAGTTGAGATCAAGAGATGATACTTATTTAGTCTACGGTAGTAAAACCATAGGTTGAGCGAACGCTAAAGATAGGTTACCGCGACTTGTGAGGTTTTGGTAAACTCCATAGAGCATAATGATCCCCAATTGCTTAAATCTGATTAGAAATAATTCGAGTTAGTAATTGGGGGTTCATTTGATAATTGTTCAAGAGAAAGTTATTGGAAATTTAGGGAGTTTGACCTTGAAGAGCTTAATAAAATTAGCATAAGAGATCGATACATATGACTAAGAGTTGGTGTGAAGTCTATGCCCTAGGTCTAGTCATCTTGTTTTTACCCAAAGGTTTATTTTAATTGTTCTCTTTTCAGTTTTCTTTTTAAATTCAATTGTTTATTTAATTTAGGTTTTCCTTGATAAAATTTGGATTGATCAAATAGTAATATGATAGTTTAACTAGTAATTGAGAATAGTAATTCCCTTGGGTTCGATATCTGTATTTTATACACTTTATTACTTGCACGATTTCGTACACTTGCGAAAATCTACAACAAAACCCGTTCAGAGACAAGTTGGAGGGGCCTCCAAACGTGCGTATGATTTCTTAACTTAAACTGATTTTTCTACAGAATAAACTGTAAATTTGTGCTCTGATCTAAGGAACGATCCATGTTGTAATTAATTTTGTTTTCCGCTGCCATGACTTGATCGTTTCCTAACATATAGTGCATGTGTGAAACCCTAATCCCCTTAGGGATAAGAATGGGCTTCAACCCTCATTAACCTTGTATCCAAACACTCTAAATTTGTATTTTATTTTTAATTATTATCAATACAATTAAACTCAATTAATATATTTATATAAATTATATTAACATTTAATAATAATAATAATTCATTTAAATATATGTGCATGAATATTTAAATATAATCTCACTGATTTGATTTAATATTCAATACAAGCAATAACCTCAGCAAATTTAATTGCACTGTGAGATTACCAACATACCATTTCGTCCAAAAGATCAAAATGCCCCTTGCACAAACTAATTTTTAAATTATCTTCTATGTGTGTGAACTGTAGGCTCCTCATCATAACGGTAGTGAGTAGTATTGCGATTAACACCAATTAATTGTCTCACTATACACAGACTAAGATTGGCCACTAGCAAGGCATCATGGCCACCCGATAGATTCGGATTCAATGGAATAGCTACCTATCAGCGATACGGTTACTGTGTAATCAAATCCTTTCATCATCTGTTATCTCATTGAGACTGAGGTACAAAAATAGTGTCAACCTCAGTTACTCTCAATATGTTTGTATTCAGTTATTGGACCAATGATCAGAATAGTAAATTAGATTGAGCAACAACTCAATCCCACTATGGCCACAGTTTTAGTGCCATTGCCATTACTGAATTATACAGTAAGATAACTTCTCCCGTACTCGAGAGTGATGAATCCTCTGTTGATCCACCATAGTCTTGACACACTCCTTAAAATAGCTAATCAAATCGTATTGACAGCTCTAAATAGAACTGCGTTGGGCTAGTGTCAAACTACACAAATCGGTGCACAAGGCGCTTCAGTGATCTCAAGTCTAAGGATCACATGCACCATTACTCATTAGAAGATTTGTTCCATAGATATTGGGGTTATCATCTATATAGAATCATCTGGTGGGTCAGTCCAATGAACTTGCCTACAACAAACACCCATCTATTGCATCAAGTTGTCGGCAAATAACCCTGGCAAGTGAGATCAGTTACTGCCTTTCAACAAGGTCATTCAAAACTATGATAGCCTTATCATATTATCTATGTCCTTGGTCAAAATAATACTAGGGAGAATGGCTACCATATGTGATCATAGGGTTCTCACGATCAAGATTTTAAACACTTGATATCCTCATCACGTTTCTATCATCCTAAGAATATATATCAATACATACAAATATAATTTACATGATATAGAATAAAATTCCTTTTATTGATCAATGAATATTATTATAAAGAGTCAATTCTACAATAATTAATTGGCTCTAGGGCACCTACTCTAACATAACCAACCCTAATTAAACAAGGAAATAAAATCCTACTTAAACATGAAAACTAATTAAAACAAGAAATCTCAAATGTTGATTAATTATAAAAAAAGAAAGTGAAATTTAACTAAGTTAAAACTTCCTAAATCAACTAAACTCCTAATTAAAATAGAAAACTACTTGAATTCCTAATATGAAACCCTAAATCAATAAGAAAATCAAATAAAGAAAGGGAAACAAAATTATATTCTAATTAAATCCTAATTTAACACTATTTTCCCTACATCACTGGTCTTCAAACCTTCATGAGATAATAGATGATGAAAGGATTTGATTGCATAATAACCATACTATTGATAGGTAGCAAATCTATCGGATAGTCATGATGCTTTGCTAGAGGCTAATCTTGGTCTGTGTGTAATGAGACGATTAATAAGGTGTTGATTGCGATATTACTTACTACTGTAATGCCCCACTCGAGGTACATAGTTGTTGTTTCTTCTTTTGCTCTTATTTTAGTTGGTTTTTGGTAATATTGTTTGATTGAGTGTTGTGTTGAATGCTTGCCCTGAAATTGGTTGAAGATAGAAGAAGTTCAGGGTGCCAAGCTTCGCCGGGGAGAAGAAGAATTTTCGCCGCGGAGAAGAGGTGTTGAAACCACGGGGAAACTCTCTAGACATTTTTGCCGCGGCGACAGAAGCTTCCTCGCCGCGACGACAGGCCGACCAAAATGTTTGTTAAGTTTTAGATATTTTCTTCCTTAAGGGCAATTTGACCATTCTACCCCTAATTAGCAAGAAAAGTGGGGAGTAAAATGTAAGGATTTTTCATGGAGAATATGTTGATATGGGGGTGTGGTTGTAATGAATCAAAGGATATAGATAGAATTCCCAAAGAAGAGTAAGGGCAAAATGGGAATGCTTGTGTGTAAATTTCATTAAAAGGAATTAAGACTTAGCAAACCCCTCATTCTTCTTCTCCAACGCCACTTTCTTCTCTTGCTTCTTCTCAATTTCACTTTCTTTGGATCAAGGAGTTTTATAGGGCTTTTGGAGTGATTTGGGGTAGAAAAACAACCTAAGGCTTTCTAAGGTAAGGATTCCTACTTTGATTGTGAAACTTTGTGAGTTTTTGTATATATTTGAGTTTTGAGGGTTTTTGTTCTTTTGGTTAAGAGTAGAGAAAAAGGTCAAGCAAACCAAGTGAAAGGAAGAGTTGGTGAAGTCTCTCCATAACAAGGTAAGTAAATCCCAACCCAAGTTGAGATTTGAGCATTTTCTTGGTTAGGGTTTTGATAACAATGATGTATGTATGTGATATACATGTTATATGCCATGTTATTGAGGCTTAAATAGAGATTTCTAGTGCTTCGTGATGGTTTATACCTTTCAATGATAAGAAATGAGTTGTGGGTTGGAAAGGTAGTTTGAGATGGGATTGAAGGGGTATTGTGGAACCCTTTTTGGAAGTGTCTTTCTTTGGCAGGTTTTGTGGTTATGTGAAGGGGTTTTACCCCATTTTGGATGGTTAGAAAAAGATTTAGAATCATTGCTATAGTAGGGTTTTATAATGCACTTGAGTTGTTTGATGAAATGCCTAATAGAGGTTTGAGTATGAGTAGTGAACCTTAATTCTTGCAACATTGCATGTTGGCATTTCATAAGTGCATTAGTGGAGATGAACCATCCATAGGCACTAATTGTGCATTGAAAAGTGACCTAAGAAAGAGTAGGAAACTTTGTGTATGCAATTACTCTATGAGTAGAGAACTTGGTGGATGCAACTACTCTAAGGGTAGAGAGAATGAAAAATGCTAGAATAGAGTGAATGAGAAGAGTAGTAGAAATGGGTTGATGCTTTGTGATCATCACCCGATAGTGATTAGAGACGGGTTAGTGCTTGGTGATCGTTACCCAAAAGTCATGAGAAACGGGTAGGTGCTAGGTGGTCTCCACCCGATAGTTATGAAAACCGAGTAGGTGCTTTGTGATCCCCACTCGGTAGTCACTAAGAACGGGTTAGTACTATGTGAATTCCACCCGATAGTCATGGAGAGTGAGATGGTGATGTGTGAACGCCATCCGGCCGTACCTCCGGTAAGATGAGGTCATGACGTTAATAGAAACAGAAATAGTATGAGGAAAGCATTAAGAGTATTACATACGGGGACAGACAGATAGAGGGTTTTACTTACTGAGCATTATTTTGTGCTCACCCCGTTATTTTTCCTTTGTGGATGCAGGATCTGGGTGTTGATGCAGTCGGAGGGGCGTCGGTAAGCGAGGAGCAATAGCTACACTGTTTCCCCCGTTTTGTCTTTTAAGATGAAATTTTTTGTAAACAATACTCTTTGTGTATAAAAGACATATGGCATATAATGAAAAGAAAGTTTTGGGCCCAATTTTCTATTGTTTTTATGCATGCATTGTATTAATTTTCAGTAGATGTTACAACTACCAACATGATAAGGAGCTTACGGGTCACACACCTAAAAGGCAATTTAAAGAAGATAATGAGTGAGGGGCATTTTCATCATTTACAGACGAATGGGTATTTTGGTAAATCTTATGGAGCAATTAAATTTGCTGGAAAGGTTATTGCCTAGATCCAATCCCGTATTAGATTTAATATGTAAGATGAGTTATTTATTTAAGTATATATATATATATTGTAAATAAATAAAATGTAATTATTTAAATATATATTGGTGTATATATGTTTTACATACTGAAAAATTATTATTAGATGAATAAAATAATAATGGCCTAATACCTGGTTTATGATTTTGTTGACAATTCATGGAAACTAATTAAATAATTAGTGGAAGGGTATATTCGTAATCTACTAAATAAGGGAAATTAGGGTGTACCTATAGAAGAGCACTTTTCCCCAAATTTCCCTAAGAAGTTTGTTTGGCCACCCAAAAGAAAAACTAAAGAGAAAATTTCTCTCTTCTTTTTCTCACTCACTTCTTCTTTAAACTTCAAAATCAAACAAGTATAGTGATTGTGTGTTGATTCTTGCCTTTATGTGGATATTGTGGGTTCACTCTATCCTTGGAGTGTGAGCGCCTTTCAACGATCAAGCGGTGGAGCCATCAACGAGGGTAAGAATCTAAAACCTTGTATGGTTTTTTGATGATCTATAACATGTAAACAACGTAACTCCCATATATGGATTTTTGGGGCTTCTAGGGTTTTAATCGGTAATTTTTTGTCAGTCGCTGTCAATTTCTTTGATTAAATCCTAACAAATAAGTTAGTTAAAAAAAGTGAACTTAAGCAAAACAAAAAACATCTGTTCATCACCAACTAAACAGCTTTGCAATAAGCCAACAAACCAAACTGAACAACTCCCCCTCAGCAAGCACACTCCCCTTGAGTATATGAACCAATTCACATTCAAGTGATCAACAATTAAAAGCACAAAACAAAGGGTTAGTTTGTAACGCCTACATTAAGGTACGTAGCTTAACTTATGCCCTTATACCCTTAGTTGATTTTTGTTAAAGTTATTTTGAGAAAATGTGAAGAAAATTCCTTAAAATTTCATTAGGGGTAAAATAGTATTTTCACTCAAAATTAGTTGAATTTGTGGGGAGTGAAAAGAGATAGAATTTCATGGAGAATGCAATAAAATGAGGGCATTATGGTAATTGACTAAGGGACATAGATGAAATTTTAAAGAAAGTCCAAGGCCAAAATGGGAAACTATATATAATATTATGTTATATCAAGGATTGAAGAGTGAAACCCTAGCCACTCTTCATCCATTTTCACGCCACCTTCACCTTCATATTCTCTCAAGTTCTTCAATTCTTTTTCAAGGGAAATCATAGATTTTGGGTACTTTTTAGTGGATTTCAATCCCAAGTATCCTTAGGTAAGATCCTTGCACCAAGAAGTGAGTTTTAATTTTTAAAGTGTTGAATTTTGATGATTTGTGTTCAAAGGATTTAAGAGAAAGAGAGTTGGATCAAAGAAGATTTTTTAAAGTGTTGGATTGCTCACATATAAGGTAAGTAAATCCTACCCTAAGTATGATTTAAGTAATATTGTGTAGAGAATTTTTTTTATGCATATATATGTTTTATATGAAGTATTGTTGATGGATTTTGGTGTTGAATGATGATTATAACTTATTCATGAGAAGTTGTGTTGGTGTATTTGATATTTGATGTGAGTTTGGATGAAATTTGGATGAATTGGAGTAGAAATTTTGGAGTGTACATTTTGGATAGGTTTGGCATTAAATATGGGGGATTCTATACCAAATTTTTGGTGGCTTAGAAAAGAGATAGAAGTGTAGCCAAATTAGAGTTTTTTTGTGTTCATAAGTTGTTTGATGAATTGTCAAAGAAAAGTGCATGTATGAGTATGATTATGTGTTATATTGAGATGAGTTTGTAGATGGTAGAGAATGACATGTTGCATTCCATATTGCATAATTGCATTTAAACAAGTGAATTTAGAAAGAATTATAAGCATGAAACCATGTGCATGCATACATACTCGTAAGAGCATGAAAAAGCATTAAAGAATGTTAAAGAGTAAATAGAAAGAAATGAGAATATTAAAGAAGTTCAAATCTGAATTTTATTTAAAGAAGTGTAAAAAGATAAAAAGAAGAAAAGGTTGTTGCGATGGGGAACCCGTGAGTGACAACAAGAATTTTCCCCGCATGCATGCCACCTTTAGTGAGCAGCCTAAGAATAAGAAAGAAGAATTGGTACAGTCCGTAAGAGTGCATGTGGATGAGGGCTATACCTAAAAAAGAAGAATACACTCACACAGCCAAGGTTCCAAATCCATGCCTCAACCAAGTCCGATCGGCAAAAGAATAAGAAAGAATAAGAAAGAAAAGAAAAGAATAAGAAAGAAAAGAAAGAAAGAAAGTGAAACAAAATAAGAACATAAAAGAAAGAAAAATAGAAAAGAAAATGCATATTTTATGCATTTGTGCATTTGCATCATATATATGCATAATACCATGCCCATTATCTAAGTAGTGGCAAATTAGGATAGAGAGAAAGAATAGAGAAAGAACAGAGAGAAAAACAGAGTAAGAGTAGAGAAAGAATAAAGAAGAATGGGGAAGTGTGAAGGAAAGAAATTCATAATTTAAGCAACAGAGAGAGAAGGGTAGCATAGCGGGTTTACTTACTGAGCAATTAGTGCTCATCCTGTTGTTTTCAATGTTTTTACAGGAAACAGGTGAGATGTGGTCACTTGGAACATCGCGCAGTGGAAGGGTTGGGCAAAACTATCAAGTTAATATTTTGAGACTTTATTATGTTTTGTAAAGATTTGTGTATAAAGAAAATTAAATATGAGCCCATAATTTTATACTCGTTTATATGTATATATTTTCTTATATATATTTAGTAAGTTTTACTGTTATTTTACGAGTATACTAGCTAGAAAGAGAGTCATTACATAGTTCAGTTCACATTATCAAAAACTAAAAACAACTCAAATTTGCAACAATAGTTCATAATCACTATCATAATAAAAAACAAAAACAAAATTAAACAATTCAAACTTATTAGCATAATAAAAAATCAAAAGCAGAGTAGGCAGGTGTAGCAACTTCAACTCATCACTTCACCATATATCAACTAAGCTCCCCCGACTCTTTGTTCATAAGGTTTGAACCAAACCTTCAATGCCTTGAGGATCTTCTAGTTGGAGTCTTTCTCTTGGGAGATTTTCCTCTTCCAGGTGTGGATTTTACTCTTTTTCCTCCACGAGAGCTAGAGGAGGTTGACACTTGTAATGGGGATTATTCAACAGGTTCTAGAACAGCTGGTGTTGGAGCAACTTGAGTAGCTGGAATCTCTTCTTCTTCTCCAAGAGTTGGTAGTACTAGAACTTGGCAAGCAGTGGCTTCATCTTGTTCTTCAACAACAATTTGAACTTGTTCTTTGGAGGCAACAGGAGAAGTAGCTTGATCAACTCTTATCTTCTTCACCAGCTCTTCCAAGTCCACTCTTGCATGCAAGATGGTATAGAGGTCTGCAATCTGTTGTGCCAACTGTTTGTGCTTATCATCAATCCTTTTCTCAAGACCCTACACAACATCTAAGAGCTTGGTCTACCAAGTGTTAGCTTTTAAAGAGGCAACAGATGAGGATGAAGGGACATCCTTGGGAGGGACAAGACTAGAGCCTAAGATCTTAATGGTTTTCCCAATAATCATTTTTATCTTCAAGAAACGTTCATTTGGTTGCCTCTTTGGATTGTAGGGGATGATAATCCTATGGATTAAAGATGGAAAGGGCAAAGCAAGGGTGGAACCTTTAGACTCAGTTGTTGTTTTGATACAAGAGTAGATCATAGTTCTAAATCAATCTGTTTTTTAGTTGATATTCCATAAATGAGTTGGGCCTTTTCTAATCTAATAGAAGAATTGTGCAGAGATGGTGACCAATTGGTTAGAGCAATCTTAAATATGGCTTTGAAGAATGTTGTCAGCACACTAGGCTGAAAATAACCACACTCATGCCATTTCGAAATAGACCCACCAGTTAGGTCCTTGGCCATTTCATCTAAGTCCTAGGCTTGATGGTCAAATCATTTGGTTCCTCAACACCAAGTAAACTAAGAGTAGACCTAACGATGTCAACTATAAAATCAATCAACAAACCTGAAACAAATACTTGATTCATATGAGGGCTAGTTTTATCTAAGTCTTTCCTAAAGTTTGCATAAAACTTTTTGACAAGGGCTTGTGATGGAAACACAAGATTAGCAGTTGACTTATCCAACTCCTATCACTAACAATTCATGAAATATTAGGGGAATCATTAAATGGATATGAGATTCACAAGGTATAGGTCTAAGAACAATGTGCTTGTTGAATCTGGCTTTAGTACTTGGGGAGACAAAGGTAAGACGTTTACCTACATCTAAAGTCTAAGGTGCAACCTTCTTCTTCCCTTAAGAGACTCAGATGACTTCTTCCAACTTTTGGACTTTGCTGGGGAGCTCTTTCAGCATTTCTTTCTCATAAGTGGTTGCTCATTTGACAGAGTCTTCTTGGACGAAGACAAGGTAGGCACAAGTTCATTATCTTCTTGACTCATCTGATGGGCTCTTGCTTTTTTCTTGGCAAAAATGGAGCGATGCTTCTCTGTCAATGAGGATCTTTGGTGTTCCATGAGAGACGAATCAAAGAATTATTAGATGCACAAAGAAGATTTCAAGAGAAACAAAGAGTAGAGATTCAGACAGCACAAAAATGTTTTAAAGTGAAAAAGTGTGTTGTCGCAACATTTTAAAAGAAAGCCTAAGAAAAAATTAGAGTTTTAGCAATACACAGACACTTGAATTGGATGTACGCACATTGAGACACGATGTGAGCACACTAGAAATGACATAGCATTGTGATGACATCCAACACAAATGTAGGCACTCATGACAAAAGTTGAATGAACTGAAATAATCTGTAATCATGTGATGACATCCACAACCATGTAACCACACTCAATAAACAAATGAGGTGTATTGGCATCTACTAGTCATGTCAGTACATTCACAAAAGATTTCAAAGAGAATGAACTCATCTATAAACAAGTTGGTACACTATCTCTCATTGTGGCATTATTAACACAAAAGCAGCAGACTTTTATCACTTATTCAATTTTGAACAAAAACAAACCTAAGGCTGAAAAAAAAAATCATGACATTAAGCAACAATTTCAGAAGATTTTAAGGAGGCAAGTTACACAGATCTGAGCAAGCAATTATCAATCCAAATCTCATATCTTTAACAAATGATACACAAACAGAATGTCACCCCACATATTTCAACAATTAAAGCATCATTTCCTAAAATCATACTTGAGTAAGAAAGCTAAGATTCTTCATCGTATGTGTGTGTTGTGTCCTCAAGGGAGGATTTATGACACATTGGTAATAAATGAAAGAGAAATCCCCCCTTCCCTAATGCCCTTTTTCATTTTTCTTTCTTTCTTTCTTTTGAACAAAATCTCAATTTTTGAATTCTTTTTAATAGCAAAAACCTTTCACACTTGCAATGAGGTAGCCCTTTAAATGGTAGATTTTCCAAAGACATGGGGGTCTCTTACTCAAAAATGACTTTCACACTTCAAGTAAGGTAACTCTTTCACAAGGTGCCAAGATTTCAGGAATGTGTACTCAAGATGAAAGAAAGTCATTATACTTCAAGAGATGAAAAAGAGTGTGGATACATCACTCATAGCATACACTTCTCAAGAGAGGAATAATTGCCAATACAACACACAAATCAAGTATACTTGCAACATTAAAACAGAGGAATTTTTTCTCATGAGTTTATTCAATGAAAACACAGAAATCACTCAAGTTGAAGCAGTCTAATAAACTTCCTCAAGTTCATAAACGATTAAAAATTAAGGCTTTTGTAAATAAGTTTGCTAGTTAAGAGTTTTTGTTTACATGTGCAAGTGAAATAGTTTTCTCCTCGACTAAGTCCTCAATGAAATCGTGCCTAATATCAATGAGCTTAGTGCTAGAGCGTTAAACAAGATTCTTTAAATGTTGATGGCACTAGTGTTATCACAAAACACAGTCACACACTCTTGATCAAAACCATAGTCACTCAACATTTGTTTAAGCCTCAAAACCTGAGTACAACAGCTCCCTACAACAATATATTCAGCCTCAGCAGTTGACAATGAAATGGAGTTTTGCTTCTTGTTGTACCATGTCACCAGGTTATTTCCAAGAGATGAATTAAAGTTATATGTAAACCATAGACTTAAGTCACATGTACTTGAGACATATTTCATGATTCTCTTCATGGCTGTTAGGTGGAGTTTAATGGGGTTAGATTGTAATCTTGCACAAAAATCAACCCTGAAACACAAGTCAGATATACTTGCAGTTAAGTACAAAAGGCTCCTAATCATGCTTCTATACAATTTATTGTCTACCTTCTTCTGATTTTCATCCTTAGATAGTTTAAGGGTAGAACTCATTGGTGTTTTGGCATTTTCAAGTCTAAACCTCTTCAACATGTTTTTGGCACACTTAGATTGTGGCACAAACATACCATTTTCAATTGTTTAATTTGCAGTCCTTTAAACATGCTCAACTCACCTACCATGCTCATTTCAAACTCATTTTTCATTAAGGAAACAAATTCTTGAAATGTGTGTGATATGTGGAACCAAAAGCAATGTCATCCATATAGATTTATGCACATAAGAACTCACCATCTAAGTGCTTAATAAAATGGGTTTTATAGACATTACCTGTCTTATATTTTTGATAAAAAAGGAATAAGGTAAGTCTTTCATACTAGGCAAGTGGGGCTTGTTTCAACCCATACAGAGATTTCTTCAATTTGAAGACATGATCAGGCTTGTGAGGATCTTGAAAACCAGTAGGTTGTTCTACATACACTTCTTCCATCAACATCATATTCAGGAAAGCACTCTTCACATCCATCTGGCAAAACTTTTTTCTCAGATAACAAGCAACAACTAACAACAATTGAATTGACTCAAGTCTAGCTACTAGAGCAAAGGTCTCATCCAATTCAACTCCTTCCACTTGTGTGTATCCTTGAGCAACAACTATGGCCTTGTTCTTTATAATGTTTCCAAACTCATCAGACTTGTTCTTGACTATCGAATTTGTTCCAATGATGTTTATTCCTTTGGGTCTAGGAACCAAGCTCTAAACATCATTCCTCTCAAACTGTTCAAGCTTTTCATGCATGACAGCAATCCAACAATCATCCTCCAAAGCTTGTTTAGCATTTTTTTTTTTTTTTTTTTTTTGTACTTCAATTATGTTCACATCGAATGAGGATGTCGACACACTTGCTTGAGCTTCATGAGGGTCTGGTGTGATCACATCTTTTTGACTTGTAGTCACATCATGAGGAACAGTCATGTCAGCAATTTCTTCTTCTTGAGAAAACTCTGAGTAATCTTCTGAATCAAAGAACACAATATTAATAGATTCAATAATACGTTCAGCTTTCATGTTAAGATCATATAAGCTCTCCTATTGGATGAATAACCAAGAAAGACACCTTCATCACTTTTAGACTCAAATTTTCCCAAGTTTTCTCTATTAATCAACACATAGCACTTACACCCAAAACATGAAAGTATAAAATATTTGGCCTTTTACCTTTCCAGGGTTCATAATGAGTTTGTAGAGTACATTTTTCTTAATAACACTCTATTGGAGATGTGGCATACAATGTTGATAGCTTCAGCCCACAATTTCTCAGGAACCATTTTTTACATTTAACATGACTCTTGCCATCTCTTGAAGAACTCTATTATTTCTCTTCACTACACCATTCTACTAAGATGTCTTTGGGGTGGAAAACTCATGCCTAATGCCCTACATATCACAAAAATTAGCACAATGAGCATTCTCAAACTTCTTCACATAGTCACTTCTAATTCTCACTACTTTCTTCACCAAGTAGTTTTGTTGAACTTGCAACTTCTTCACCAAGACTTGAAAAGCAAAAGCATCAGATTTTTCTCTTAAAAAATCAACCCAAGTAAACCTTGAAAAATTATCAACACACACATATACATACCTCTTTCCACCAATACTTTCAATTTAGTAAAAGTTCTAAAACACTAGAGGTAGTTAAGTGTGGTAGAGGTGTTAGAGTAGATGCCCTAGAGCCAATCAATTATTGTAGAATTGACTCTTTGTGATAATATTCATTAATCAATAAAAGCCACTTTATTCTATATCGCGTAAGTCATTTTTATTACAATATGCATTGATATATGTCCTTAGAATGGTAGAACCGTGACGAGGGTATAAAGTGCTTCAAATCTTGATAGTGAGAACCCTATGAGCACATATGGTGGCCATTTTAGAAACGTCTGTAGCCCCAGTATTATTCTGAAGTAAGGGCACATATAATATGGTAAGGCTATCATAGTGTTGAACGACCCTGTCGAAAGGCAATGACTGATCTCACTTGTCAAGGTTGCTTGCTGACAACCTGGCGCAACACATGGCTGCTTGTTGTACGCGAAGACACCGCAGCAAGTTCACTAGACAGACCCACTAGAGGATTCCATATGGATGGTAACCCTAGTGTCTATGGAACAAATCCTCTAACGAATGGTGGTGCATGTGATCCTTAGACTTGAGATCACCGGAGTGCCTTGTGCACCGATTGGTGTAGTTTGACACTAGCCTAATGTAGTTCTATTCAGAGCTGTCAATACGGTGGTGATTGGCTGCATAAAGGAGTGTATCAAGACTATGGTGGATTGATAGAGGATTCATCACTCTCGGGTATGGGAGAAGTTATCTCACGGCGCAATTCAGTATATGGCAATGACACTGAAACTGTGGCCACAGTGGGATTGAGTTGTTGCTCTATCCAGTTTATAATACAGATCATTGGTCTAGAAACTGAATACATAATATCGAGAGTAACCGAAGGTTAACACTATTTCTATGCCTTCGTCTTGTCGAGATAACATATGAAGAAAAGATCGAATTGTACAATAATCATATCATTGATAGGTAGCTACTTTGCTGAATCCGAATCTATCGGGTGGCCATGATGCCTTGCTAGGGGCCAATCTTGATCTATTTATTAGTGAGACGATTAATTGGTGTTAATCGCGATACTATACACTGCCGGTATGATGAGGAGCCTATGGTTCACACACATAGAAGATAATTTAAGACTCAAGAAGAAAGAAGGGCGTTTTCGTCTTTTTAGGCAAAAGGGTATTTTGGTAATTTCATAGTGTAATTAAATTTGCTAAGGTCGTAGCCTTTATTTAATTTATTAGAAAAATTAAATAAGTGAAATTATGTTTAAATATGTATTCGCATATATTTAATTAAATCATCTTATTGTTAAATGTTAATATATATATTGATTTTAATTGAGATAATGATGAAATAAAAAATAAATATCTAATTGGGAGTGTTTGGTAACATGGGGTGTTTGGGTTGGAGCCCAAGCTTATTCCATGTAGGAATAGAGCAACTTAATTTACTATAAAAGAAAAAGGTTATTTGTAAAATGGGTAAGATTTTCATTAGTTCACTTTTCATTGTAAAAGAGATAGACACACAGCCCCATTTACTCTCCCACGGCAGTATTTCATTTTGCCCAAAATCAATTCATTTGATTTTTCTTCTTTAATATTAAAGCTAATGAGGATCTAGCAAATCCCTCTTTAGTTCTTTGTGATTGTCTTTGTGTGGACTACGTGGGTTTGATCCTACACTTGGGTCGGTAGCAAAAACGTTCATTGACAAATTTGGAGGAGCCTCCAAACGTGCATATGTTTTCTAAACTCATGATTAATTTTTTCTGTAGATTTCTACTTTAATATAAACTGTAAAATTATACCTTTGATCTTGGCTCTTTGGGAACGATCATTGTATTATGATTTTTGTTTTTTCGCTGCGTATATGGACCGTTTCCTAATAGTGATATCAGAGCCTAGGGTACCAAATTTTACAGTTTTTATTTGGATGGTTGATAACATGTATTTGATGATATTATGTTGCCTTATAGAATCTGCCTTAAAAGCATGTTTCAAGAAATCTATTAATTGATTAATTTTAATTTGTTGATGATCTGCAAGTTTGGAATAATGGTTGATGGATTTTTTGATGAAATCAGTGTATATGATTGATTGAAAATCCGTTTGGAGTGTATATGGTTACTAACAGATCTGGAGCTACAGATCTGTGTACGCTAGCCACGGTGATATAACCCATTGCCGCAGTGAGCGTTATTCACGTTCACGCTGGTGACACAACTAGCGCTCGCCGCGGCGATGCTATTGTCCTTTGGATGAGTGCTGTACGAAAACAGCGCTCACCGCGATGATATAACCCATTGCTGCGGTGATCGTCCTTAGAGCGTGGACGTCAGCATAACCAACGCACACCGTGGCGATCTAATTCATCACCGCAGCGAGCGCACTTTCGAGTGCACAAGGGCTAAAATGTAAAGTTTCAAAACTTTTGGAGCAAATGTAGATCTGCAAATTGTCAGGGGGTAAATGTAATTAACCCACAAATTTCAAAAATTGATTGTTTTTGAAATGTATGCTTTGTACTTGTTTGTATATTGCATGGTGCCCGATACACGAGCCTTAGACCTAAGGGTGAATGTTTTAAAATTTTTTAGGGTATGTATGGTTGTAAATTTATTAAATAGGGCCTGCGTGTCCTGTCTTTCTCCTCTTCTCAATGTACATTCTCTTCTCATCTCATTCCCCTCGAATGTAAATCGAGGTTTCTAAATTTATTGATGTAAAGAATTTTGTATAATCATTCTTTTTGTAAATTTAAATGATATTTTTGTAATGTACTTGAAGACGGAGCAAAGAACGAGGCAACCATACTTGAAGACTCAAGATGTTTATTACAGGACCCCTAGGTGACCCACCAATTCCTCTAGGCTCGAGGAAATCAGTTTTAGTTGGGCCATGTACCGGCACGTATTATATTATTTTTAGAATGCATGGTAAGGTTGAATGTTGAATAACATGCCAAACAATGTCATCCTAAAAAAGATGATAATCTGGTGAGACATTGAATAACAAACCCTCAATTAAAGTATATTAAGTCAAGTAAGCCTTCCATCACCATGGTTTTAATCAAACCACTGTTGGTCGAAACCTTGTTCGCCAAAGCGAAGGGTACACTTCTACCAGTGGGAGGTTAAAATTCATTGGAGTTTTCCTTAATGGTGATGGGTCGACTTAAAATGATGGTTTTATTTGTTCGCCAAAGCGAAGGTTGATAAACACGTCATAGGCATAGTAGAGCAGTACACATATTGTGTGTACATGTTAACATGTAGTGTCCATTTTACTGATACTGAGAATCACACTTGAGGACGATGGTTGGAGCCATTGGATTGTGTGATTGGCTTGTTGGCTTTTTCATATTTGAGGTTGATAGTAGGAGCTATCAATTGGTGTGGATTAAGTTTGTTGGCTTACCTAATCAACTCATTTTGGCTTGTTCGTCAAAGAGAAGGTTTGAAATGGGCCGGATGGGATCTCAGTCCACTAGGAAAGTCAACGGGCTTTCCCAAGTTAAATAGTGAGGGCCCTTGACTTGAGTAAAATAGTGGGAGCATCGTTTAATAAAAGACCATATTAAATAATAATGACCTTTATAATGACTTTATTTTTCTGCAATTGTAGATTCACCAAAATGAGCTTTATGAACCTGCGACCGATAATCGAGAAAGAAAACAAGTTGGATAGATCCAATTTCTCAAACTAGCATCGTAATCTTCGGATTATACTCAAGTCAAAAAAGAAATTACATATCCTTGAAAAGCCACACATGGCTGAGCCTGATCCTGATGCCACTCAGGAAGTTAAGGATACTTATCAAAAGTTCCTTGATGATGCTGATAGCGTTCAATGCTTGATGTTAGCATCGATGACACCTATGCTGCAAAAGCAGCATGAGAATATGGACGCTTCTTCCATTATTCTACACTTCAAGAAGCTTTTCGAAACAAATGCTCGACATGAGAGGTACAAGGTGTCAAAAGCATTGTTTGGGAGTCGTCTGCCTGAGGGAGCCCAAGTTGGTCCTCATATGCTCAAGATGATCGAGCACATAGAGAGGATTGAGACTTTGGGATGTGGCTTGGATGCAGAATTACAAATAGATTTAACCGTTCATCATGAATTTCAATATGAACACGATGGAGAAAACCCTGTCAAAACTTTTGAACATACTGAGGACTGTAGAGCAGGACTTGAAAAAGTCCAAGCTTGTTTTACTGGTTGCTACCAGTAAGGCAAAGGGTAATGACAAGGGTAAGGCCAAGGCCAAACCCAAGCCCAAACCCAAGCCCAAGCCCAAAGGACATGTTGCTCTTGGGCCTGAGAATGGCATAGGGAAGGGCAAGGGAGTCTGCTTCTTTTATGGCAAGCTTGGCCACTAGAGGAAACATTGCAAGGCTTTCCTCGCAAGCAAGAAGAAGTCAGATGCTATGACTTCAGGTATTTTTATGAATGAGATTAATTTCTCTCCCTCAACATCTTGGGTCATTGATACAGGATGTGGTACTCACATTTGTGTTGATGTGCAGGGACTAAGGTAGAGTAGAGTGCTCGCCAAGGGAGAGGTGGACCTACGAGTTGGAAATGGAGCACATGTGGCTGCATTGGCTGTAGGGACTTATTGTTTATCTTTGCCTACAGGCTTGTTATTGGAATTACATAACTGTTATCACGTAGCTTCTATTTCTAGAAATATTATTTTAGTATCCGCTTTGGATAATATAAGGTATCATTTTGAGATATCTAATGGATTGTTGTCCTTTAGTTTGAATGGTATTCTATTTGGAATTACAAGGTTATATAATGTATTATATGTTCTTGATTTAAACAATAAAGATGTTCTCAATATTGAAACCAAGAAAGCTAAACATAGCGATCAAAACTAGACATATCTCTGGCACTGTAGATTGTTTCATGTTAATAAGACCCGCATTACAAAACTTCAAAGGGATGAAGTTTTGGACCCTTTTGACTTTCAGTCATTTGAGGTATGCCATGCCTGTTAGGCAAGATGACCAAGTCTCCTTTCATAGGGCAAGGTGAAAGGGCTACTGAGCTGTTAGGCATCATCTATAGTGATGTATGTGGTCCACTAACAGTTAAGGCCAGAGGTGGATATTCATACTTCATCACATTTACTGATGATTTTAGTAGACATGATTAGGTCTACCTTATGAGACATAAATCTGAAGCCTTTAATAAATTCAAGGAATTCAGGAATGAAGTACATAATATGTTGGGCAAAAGTATTAAAGCTCTTCGGTCGGATCGAAAAGGTGAATACTTAAGATCAGGGTTTTCAGAGTACCTAAAGGAATGTGGGATAGTATCACAACTCACCTCTCTTTATACACCCCAACACAATGGAGTGTCTGAAAGGAGGAACAGGACCATACTTGACATAGTTAGGTCCAGATGAGTTTTAGTAATTTACCTGCATCGTTCTGGGGTTATGCCCTAGAGACTGCGACTCACGTTTTGAACCGTGTGCCGTCAAAGTCTGTAGATAAAACTCCATATGAACTATGGAGTGGGCGAAAACCTAACTTGTCTTATCTAAGGATTTAGGGTTGCGAAGCTTATGTTAAGAAATTGACTTCGAACAAGTTGGGCCCAAAATCCTGTAAATGTATATTTGTGGGGTATCCAAAGGAGACCAAAGGATACTATTTCTACCACCCGGAAGAGCGCAAAATTTTTGTTGCTCAATCTAGTGTCTTCCTAGAAAATGAATATTTTCTAAGAAGTACTAGTGGGAGAAAAGTAGAACTCGATGAAGTTCTAGAACCATAAGATATACTAGACGAAGGACTGGATGATGTGCCATAGGAAGTGAATGAACATCATGAGGAGGTTACTCCACAACTTGTGGATCAAAGTGAACCACCTCAGGTAGCACAAGAGCTACGTAGATCTGGGAGAGTACGCCATGAGCCCGAGAGATACGGTTATCTCATGACTCAACATGTTGACGTACTAGTCTACCAAGACGATGAACCCAGAACCTACGAAGACACTATATCAGATCCAGATTCCGTTAAATGGCTTGAAGCAATGAAATCTGAGATGGACTCCATGTACCAGAACCAAGTGTGGTCTTTGGTGGAACCACCTGAAGGGGTATAACCCATAGGGTGTAAATGGGTCTTCAAGAAGAAGACTGACATGGATGGCAAGGTGCATACTTATAAAGCACGACTGGTTCCGAAAGGTTTCAAACAAATTCATGGCATTGACTATGAAGAAACCTTTTCGCTGGTTGCCATGATTAAATCTATCCGGATTATGCTTGCGATTGTAGCATACCATGACTATGAGATTTGGCAAATGGATGTCGAAACTACTTTCCTGAACGGAAACCTTGAGGAGGATATGTATATGACACAACCTGATGGTTTTGTTCTTGATAGTCAAGCTAATAAGGTATGCAAGTTACAGAGATTCATTTATGGACTCAAGCAAGCTTCAAGGAGCTGGAACATTTGTTTTTATGAAGCCATAAAAGAAATCGGTTTTATCAAGAATGAAGATAAGCCCTGTGTTTACAAGAAAGTGAGTGGGAGCGCAGTAGTATTCCTAGTGTTGTATGTCGATGACATACTTCTGATCGGGAATGATATACCGAACTTGTAGTCGGTAAAGACTTGGTTATCCAAGTGCTTCTCCATGAAGGACTTAGGGGAAGCAGCTTACATCATTGGAATAAAGATCTATCGTGATAGATCACATAGGTTGCTTGGCCTAAGTCAGAGTGCATATCTTGACAAAGTACTGAAAAGATTCAGTATGGAAGAATCCAAGAAGGGATTTCTTCCGATGTCACATGGTGTTTATCTTTGTGCATGCGTGGATCGAGGGAGTCTCTAGCTGGTTTGGATTGAGACATAAAGTCGGTGGCCACCGCGACCAAAGGTTGTTTACTATCGCTAGACACATAAACTATCGATAGCGGCTACGGTCAATAGTGGAAGAGGTTTGGATCAAAATATTCAAGGGTGAAAGGCCTTTTCTCTAGCTCCAAAATGTTGATGCGAAATTATGTATCGACTAAAATGTTGAGACGTGAACACCCGCCAACCAAAGGTACTCAATTGACCCCAGAAGGAACTGAGCAAAATTGGTGCATGATTTCGAGAAATCAGCAAAGGTGATCGAATCTTTCATGATGGTGGTTGAGGAGACGGTGTGCCTCCCGAAAAATAATGTGAGAACTGAGCGTTTTTAAAGTGGTTTGACTAGAGAACAGACAAGGCCTACATCCACTGATATATTATTTGAGTGTATGTATCATATAGGTTACAAAGAGTGGGTTTTTTCCTACTGGAGAGGGGAAGTATTTCTTCTACTCCTTTTTCAAAGCTGGAGCCTGAGTCGGGAAAGAGATAGATCAGATCCCTTCTACTTTGGTTGTCGTCTCCATTTATACAGAGAACTATGAGTGTCATGACAACAAGTGCATCTAGAGGTGGGCAAACGGGGATCGGGCCCAAATTGGATAGGACCGGTCTTGGGCCCATCACTTTTGTGAGGACTTGGACTGGTCCTAGGCCCAAGCCTAGCCTGTACCGGTCCTAGGCCTTGGCCTGGCTTGTATAGGACCAGTCCTATGCATGCCTGATAAATACCAATTAAGCCCCCTAATTTTTTTTATATATTTGGGGTAATATATAATTATGTAAGGGGTTTTGTAATTTATCAGGGGGTAATTTGAAAAATTTTAATTAATTTGTAAATAAATATAAATGAATGATTATAAATTTATAATGGTTTTATTTAAATAGATAATTTAATTTTACCTTCACAATGTGAAAAAATTATTTAAACTTAAACAATTAAATAAATATAAATGGATGGTTATAAATTATAATGGTTTTAATTTAAAGAGATAATTTAGTTTTAGCCTAATGTTCACAATGTGCATGTAATCTCTCTCTAGGCAAGTAATTCACTGAGTTTCCTATAAAGAGAATCCAGAGAATTGCTAGCTTAAAAAGGGTGTTCGTCTAAATTTTTTATCCTTAATCCAATTATAAAATACTATTACACAATGACTATTTCTCACGCATATAAAAATAATAAGAATCATTTTCTAATGGACCGGAAAGCCTGAAGATGTTCTCTAAATACTATTACTACCAAAAATACATACATAAATCCACATTAATTCATTCACTAAGACAGTGTGTGCAACCCTCTCGCTAGCTTGACGTCTCCCGACCACTACAATCTAATACCTACAAAAATAAAGAAAACAACGGGGTGAGCTATAAATGCTCAGTAAGTAAATCAAATCTAACTATGCTCTTACTCCGCTGTCCCCGTTTTTGCTGTACTGCTTCTAAATTTTTGCTTGCTTTCTCTCTTTATTCTCAGGCCTACTACTTAGCAGTCTTCTATTTTTCTCAAATCATTCTAAATCTTCTAGTGGCTGTGCTATTTCTTTCATTTTATTCTCTTCTCTGCTAGATTATATCTTCTGATTCTTTCTCTACTCAACAAATCGCTAAGTTTCCTTGCTATTTGTCATGTTTCTAATTTCTATTATTTTCTAGCATATATCTAATTTTTGTTCCTTTCTTGTATATCTCTAATTCTTTTCTATTCGTAGGCTCTTTTTCTTTTCTTCTCTATTTTCATGGGCTTCTATTTTCTTTTCTTGGCTAGTCAGACATGCAATAATAAAATTAACTCCTAATTTATGCATAAATGCATAAAATGCAATACACATAAAATGTCTGATGCATATGCAAATGATCATGTTTGTATTCTTTCTGAATATTCTTTTCTCATTCTTTCTAAAATTCTTTTCCTTTCTTTCCGAAATCTTTCTGTTTTCTATTTCTTATCTATTTTCTTTCTTTTTCTCTTCTCGTATTCTATTCTGGTTTGCTGATCGAACTAGGCTGATGCATGGATTTGGAACCCTGGCCATGTGAGAGTATTCTGAAATTCTTTCTGGGTACAATCCTCATCCACATGCACTTTTAGCGAACTTACAATTCTGTTTTCTATTCTGAGGCCACTCACTGATGGCACATGCATGTGGTAAACTTATGCATCTCTGTCGCCACTAACTAAGGCAATGAATGCTCATAGGCTCCCCATCGCAATAGCCCTCTAAAAACATGCTCTGTAAATCTAAAAATAACTAGCTAGACATTTTCCAATAATTTTAAAATTTCTGAAATACATGCTATGCTATGTCATGTATTTATATGTTGTCTATGCATGATCCCAAAATACGTGTCTAACTCTGGCATGTATTCTATTAATTCTAAGGCTTTTATTTCATATTTTCTTGAAGCCCAGTTCTTTCTAGTAACACACTTAACTTAAACATTTTCTATTTTATTCTTATTTCTGAATTTCATGCATGTGTACATACGCGATTCTATTATTCACATAATAAGTAATTCTTCAATTCTATCATGCTATGTAAATGTACACGTACACAATTACATTATCTCTCACAAATTCTACTCTTCTATAATTCTAAGTAAGATATTAAAACGGCACAATTCAACTAGGGAATGAATTCTACATTTCGGCAATCTAATTTCTTCTATAAAAATCTATCCATAACTTAGGTATTAAGTCTACTACTTGCCCAATTATGCTACTAGATTTTCTCAAATTTATATATATTATATATATCACATAACCTGTCATAAACTACTCTCTAATATTTTCTAATGTTACAAACACATGCTTTGTACAACTTCTAATTACAAATTTTAATGCCATAAATTTGCATTCTCTAACATGACCATCAACATTGTTATACATGCCCTTCTTTCTTCTTTTCTTTTGCTACATTCTATACATTAATCTAGTGCCATATAATCATTGTAAATACAATCTAACATATAGCACAACATATATTACCTTGGCTAAATTATAATTTCTTTTCTAATTCTTAACTAAACTTTTGTAATGTCTCACTAGGCAGTATTCACTGAGTATCCTATAGAGAGAATCCAGAGAATTGCCAGTTTAAAAGGGTCGTCGTCTAACATTTTTATCCTTAATCTACGTATAACATACTATTACAAATACTATTTCTCACATATAAAAATCCATATTAAATTTCCTCACTGAGACAGTGTGTGCAACCTCTCGCCAGCTTGCGTCTCCTGACCACTACAATCTAATACCTGCAAAAATAAGGAAAGCAACGGGTGAGCTATAAACTCAGTAAGTAAACCAAATCTAATTATGCTCTTAACCGTTGTCCCTGTTTTGCTGTACTGGTTCTAAATTTCTTCTTGCTTTCTCCTTATCTCAGGCATACTACTTAGCAGTCTTCTATTTTTCTCAAATCTTTTTAAATCCTTCAGGGCTATGCTATTCTTTATCTTTTTTATTCTCTTCTCTGCTAGATTATAACTTCTGTTTCTTTCTCTACTCAACAAATCACTAAGTTTTCTTGCTATTTGTCATGTTCTAATTTCTGTTCTTTTCTAGCATGTATCTAATTTTTGTTGTTTTTCTTGTATATCTCTAATTCTTTTCTACTCTAGTAGGCTTCTATTTTCTTTTCTTCTCTATTATCATGTGTTTCTATTTTCTTTTCTTGTCTATTCTCATGGGCTTCTATTTTCTTTTCTTGGCTGGTTAGACATGCAATAATAAATAACTATTTAATCCATGCATAAGATGCAATGCACATAAAGGGTCTGTAGCATGTGCAAATGATCATGTTTGTATTCTTTCTGAAATTCTTTTTTAATTCTTTTCTTTGTTTCTGAAATTCTTTCTGTTTTCTATTCTTATTCTATTTTTCTTTCTTGAAATTCTTTCTGTTTCTGTTTCTATTCTATTTTTCTTTCTTTCTGAAACTCTTTCTGTTTTCTATTCTGGTTTGCCGATCAGACTAGCTGAGGCATGGATTTGGAACCCTGGCCGTGTGAGCGTATTCTGAAATTCTTTCTAGGTACATCCTCATCCGATGCACTTCTAGCAGACTATACAAATCTGTTTTCTTTCTGAGGCCGCTCATAATGGCAGCGTGCATGTTCGAAACTTTTGCATCTCTGTCGCCACTAGCTAACGCAGCGAATGCTCATAGGTTCCCTACGCAACAGCCCTCTAAAACATGCTCTGTAAATCTGCAAAATAACTAGCTAGACATTTCTAATAATTATAAATTTTGAGATATATGCTATGCATGTCATGCATGTATATGTGTGTATTGTATGATCCCAAAATACGTGTCGCTCTGGCATGTACTCTAATAATTTTAAGGCTTTTATTCTATACTTTTCTAGAAAGCCCAAAGTTCATTCTAATAATATGCTTAACTTAAACATTTTATATTTTATTCTTTATTTCTGAATTCTATGCATCATGGTGTACATACGTGATTATATAATTTTACATAATTTGTAATTCTTCAATTCTATCATGCTATGTAAAATGTACACGTACACAAGTACATTACCTCTCACAAATCTACTTTCTATAATTATTTAGTGAGATATTAAAATGGCGTAATTCAACTAGGAATGAATTCTACATTTTAGGCAATCTAATTTCTTCTATAAAAATCTATGCCAGAACTTAGGTATTAAGTCTACTAACTTGCCCAATTATGCCACTAGTTTTTCTCAAACTATATGTCCATAGCCATGTCATTAAAATACTCTCTAATATTTTCTAATTAACACATGCCTGTACAACTTCTAAATACAATCTTAATGCCAAAATTTGCATTCTCTTACATGACCATCAACTTCAATTGTTATACATGCCCTTCTTTCTTCTTTCTTTTGGCTACATTATATACATTAATCTATATTTCATATTAATCATTGTAAATTCAATCTAACATATGGCACAACATATATACTTTGGCTAATTCTAATTTCTTTCTAACATTCTTAACTAAACTTTGGCCAATCAACCTATTCTCAGATCTTCTAGCACAATTCTATAGTGTGTAATATTAATAAGGCATGAAAACTATACTCATGCCAATCAATTTCTAAAATGGTCATGTATTTAATACTAAACCAAACTTCTATTTCTTTGATGTTCTTTGTATCTATCTTGGGAAAGCTTTCTATTCTTTATACAATAAAATCACTTATTACATATGTTTGTAATTAATCTCAAAACAAGAAACAACAATTATCATTTGGCCAAACCATTATTGGATGATCTTTCTAAATTCAAGTACACAAACTTGAGAATTTATTATGGCATATGATATGTCATGACATAATCTACTAACCTCTACTATCAATAATGTCATATCAAAGTAACAATTTAAACTGTAAATCCCTTCTAACACTTCCCAAAGTTATAAGTTTCACAATTTCAATTCAATAACTAAATAAAATAGCTATTGAAGAAATACTAAAGGTTCAAGTTACTTGAACCATGCACTAAAAGCCATTTATCTCATTGAACTAACATGACCGAGTGATATTCTAAATTTTGGCATAACAAAATGCACTCTTGAATACTAAAAATACACTTGGTTAAGCCTAACATAACCTTTCAACTCCATTCTTTCTTTCTCTAACAATTTGTTCAATAAGATTAAATAACTCATGCATGCATTTCTCTTTGAATTTTCATCAAACAATTTACATGCACATGCAAATACGTTGGCCACACTTCCACATCTCTCCAAATCCACAAAATTAGAGCAAAAACCACTAAATTTAACTTCAAATCTGGCTAGATTCAACACTTCAAAATTTCATCAACAATTCTCCCATATGTCATCCATAATTCCACCAAATCACCACATACCATGAATTACTTCTCATGGCTGGAATTTACACATTATTCAACTTAAAACAGCCAATAATTCTCACCATACAATCACATAAAAAATACAAGAATCAATCTACACAATTATTGCTCAAATCAAAGCTAAAATTGGATTTACTTACTTGAATTTGTGCAACATAAGATATACTCCATTCATTTGCTAAAATTCTCTTCCTCTTGGACATAAATCTTATAAAACCAAAGAATTTAAAACTTTAAAGTTTAATCACACACCTTTGTGCTAGAATCTTACCTTTGGATCTTTAAGATTAAAAATCTACAAAACTTTAAGCCATTCTATGAATTATCTTTGAAATTTGGTGAAGAAGTTTGAGAGAAATTGGATTAGGGGTGGCATGTACAAGGGATGGAATGGCTAGGGTTTAGTTTATTGAAACCTTTATATATATATATATATATATATATATATATCCTTGCACTTTTATGATATTCCAATTATGCCATACGTGCATTTACCGATATACCCTCACTTTCAATGGATTTACACATGTTCTGGTCATTTTCACTCCCCACTTTTCATCTAGTTGTGAGTGAAAAGACCATTTTACCCTTATTCTTTAATTTCTTCTATTACTTTACAAAAACATATTTATCTCGGCATCACATCACGTGTATTGTCCATAACCTTTCTACCACTCTATTCTCTTGGCTAGCACACTTATACATTATATATCATACTCATATACTTTTTCACTTGAACACGTGATTCGTGTGAAATGACCATTTTGCCCCTATTGAAACTTTTATGGAATTCCTCTATAAAACTAGTTAAATATATTCCTATGACTATAAAATAATCCCTACCATATTTCTAAATGTGGGTATTACACTTTGGCCAATACAACATATTCTCAAAATCTTCTAGCACAATTCTAAGCTTGTAATATATAAGGCATGAAAACTATACTCATACCAATCAATTCTAAAATGGTCTTGTATTTAATACAAAACCTAACTTCTATTTCTTTGATGTTTCTTTTGATATCTATACCTTGGGCAAGCTTTTCTATTCTTTATACAATAAAATCACTTATTACATATTGTTTATAACTAATGTCAAAACAAGAAACAACAATATCCTCATTTGGCCAAGCCATTTTTTGAATGATCTTTCTAATTTCAAGCATACAAGCTTGACAATTTATTGTGGCATATTGTAATATTATAATATAATCACCCATCTTTTACTATCATCAATACTATACTATTGCAACAATTTAATATGCAATTCTTGCCATCACTTTCTAAAGTCATAAGTTTCAAAACTTATAATTCAATGACTAAATACAATATGCCATTCAAACTAATGCTAAAGGTTCAAGCAACTTGAACCATGCACTAAAGGCCATTCATTTCATTGAACTAACATAACCAAGTGTTATTTTAAATTTTGGCATAACAAAATGCACTCTTAAACACTAAAACTTATACTTGGTCAAGTCTAGTACAACCTTTTAACATCAATTCTTTCCTTTCTCAAACAATATCTTTAACAATATTTGATAAATTCATGCATGAATTTCTTTTTGAAATTTCACCAAACACTTTACATGCACATATAAGTACATGGTTGGCCACACCTCCACATCTCTCCAAATACCTTAAAGTTGGAAGAAAATTCAACAAAAACTCAGCCCCTATTCTGGCCGAATTGAACACTTCCAAATTCCAACATCAACTCTTCAAAATTTCATCCAAGGTTCAACCAAAACATCACATCTACATCACTACTCATCTTGGTTGAACTTCTACACATTATTCTCCATCAAACAAGCATCTAAACAGCTAATACTTCTTATCATACATCATACACAAAGACTCATGAATCAACTTACACATATACTACTCAAATTAAAGCTTAGATTGGGTTTACTTACCTTGAATTTGTACAACACTAATGATTCAGCCTTCCTTTGCTAAAATTCTTTTCCTCTTGGACATTTGGATGCTTTAGGATTGAAAATCTACAAAAATTTAAGCTAAACCCTATGAATTCTCTTTGGAATTTGATGAAGAAGCTTGAGAGAAAATGGATGAGTGGTGGCGTGATCAAGGGATGAGAATGGCTAGGGTTTTGTCAATTAAAGCCTTATAACTAATAATATGTATATTCCAATTTTGCCCTTACACTTTCTAAGAAATTTCATCTATATCCTTTAGTCATTTACCTAATTACCCTCATTTGTATCATCTTCTTCACATTATTTTACTTCCTTACACTCATCACTTTTTCATCTAGTTGTGAGTGAAAAGACAATTTTACCCTTATTCTTTAATTTCTTCTTATTACTTTACGAACACGCAGTTATCTCGGCATCACATCACATGTATTTTCCATAATCTTTCTACCACTCTATTCTCATGGCTAGCACACTTAATACATTATATTTATCATACTCACTTTTCACTTGAACACGTGATTCTATGTGAAATGACCATTTTTCCCCTATTGAAACTTTTTACCACTCTATTCTCATGGCTAGCACACTTAATACATTATATTTATCATACTCACTTTTCACTTGAACACGTGATTCTATGTGAAATGACCATTTGCCCATATTAAAACTTTTATGGAATTCCGCTATAAAACTAGTTAAATATATTCACTATGACTATAAAATAATCCCTACCATATTTTTGAATGTGGGTATTACAGTGAAAATTTAATTTAAACTTAAACAATTAAATAAATTTGTTTTTATTTAATTATTAATTAACATCATCGAAGTTTGTGTTTTTGAAGAGGCTGAGTAGTTCGAGATCTTCAGGCTGGTACTTTAGTCTTCTGTCTCCATGAGTCTAATCCCGCAAACATATGATGACTTTAACCATCTCATTAGTTAAATAACATCTTTTGTCTTCAATAATGCAGCCACTAATTGAGAATGCTGACTCGGATGCAATTGTGGAAACTGTCACACAAAATGTCATGTGTCATTTGGGCTACAATGGGGAATCAACTTACATTTTGGTTCCACCATTGAAAAATCCCTAATTGGATGAATCCATTACGATAAAATAATAAATAACTAAAATGGATGAAATTGAATAACGAATAAATATAAATAATAAATTGAATAATAGATGAAATTAATGAGAGTTTGAGAATTGGAGTGGAGAGAATAAGAGTTGTGAGGACAATGGGTGGAAATTAGGGATTTTTATAGGTGTGGCGTGGGGGGAAAGCGCAAAAAAACAAAGTATTATTACATTTCGCCCTTAGCAATGGTCAATTTGACCGAATTGACCGTTGCTCAACAGTATTTTTTTTTTTATTCTTTAAAAAATTACGTTTGAATCCCTAAATTTATTATGTGTTTCATGTATTATGGGTGTTGGTTATTTGTCAGGGGGTCTTTTGAAATTAACTAGGCTCGGGCCTTGGAGGAGGGACCAGCCTAGGATCGGTCACCCCTTCCCAAGGCCCGGGCTCGGGCCTATCCCAGGACTGGCCCTTTGGGCCCGGACTTTTTGCCCACCTCTAGGTGCATCAGCTAGGTTGTCATATGTCACGTGGCAGCCGGAGACTTACATGCCCCTACGCGGTAGAGAACAATGGTGTTCCCTATAATAGTAGGTAACTTTATAGGTTTCCTTTTAGCTTGGCTACATGGAAGGCACGTGGAGTTCGCTTGGATGCATGCCGTCAATCAAGGAATGTAGCTTATACATGCATGGTAAGGTGACCTAGCCGGATGAAGAGATATTTTCACATTGTGGGCCTCCTTTCTTGCCTCGCCAAATGTCGTGCTCACATACGTTTGTTGATCGTTCGCACTCTCCTTGGTCCATCTTTGCCCCTGAGTCTGGTATCTACTTCGAGCAGAAACGTAATCTGAGCTTTCTTACCTAGTCCCGAGTTGGAGCTTTTTACCGCACAACAAGTATTTTCTTTTCAATAGATGATTGTCTATGTCTGCACAAAAAAGTATGGTTTTGTTTCTCATTAAATTTCTAATGAGAATGAAATGCTTACTCTTTTAAAATTGAATTTAGGGCATCTGTGGGATTTTGGGTTTTTTTTATTAAAAAAAAAATTTAATTTTAAATTGGGTATTTTAAGAAAGGGAGTTTCTTAGTCTACTAAAGAGGGACCAATAGGATAGGACCACTCTAAAAAAATAAAAGTAAAAGTTAAATCATAATTATTAAAGTTCATTAACCTTCAAGGTGAAATTGATAAAATGAAATTTATATAGAAGGCACGTTTATGATTAGTTAAAAGCATTAAAGAGAATTTCCACTATTCTTGAAATATATGAATCCAAAATAAAGAGTCAACACATTATTCTTTCTTGCGTTTAGTATAAAACATATAATTTTTTATGAATACTATATATTTCATAACATGTATATTTATGTAATTGACATAATCAACATTTTTTAATTTTGCTGAACTTAATGTATTTTTTTTTTTTTAAAATGACACATGTAAACATTTCTTTTTTCTTTTAATTAAACTTTCATATTGTACACATAAAAATCTACCTGTACGGAAGGAGGGACTGATCCTGTGAGGTTGAGGCCACTAACGATCTGCTGTACCTGTAACACGTAAAGAAACAAACATGAAGCGATGGAAAACACCAGGGTGGTGTTTTCCGTAGGGACTCCGACACTCAAGTCAGCAAGGTTGAAAAAGGCTGATTTAGTGAGGGCTAGGGAGTAGAGAGGTTACCAAAAGTCTAGTTGGGGACTGTGACTACGACTGTAATGTAAGTTCTCAAGCAGGAACTCTGGGGTCTGAAGGTGTAATGTCCGGTCCCTTGTGAGAGGGCTGGCCTCTGTTTAAATAGTGACTATCTGGTCTCCCAATCATGGTGGGATTGGGAGTTCTCATAGTAATCTGTTTCCTCTAGGGATATATCCTTTGGCCTCATTATCTTGGAGTGAAAGGGAGTCCAAGTACGACTTTGACACGGACCTTGGAGGAATTGGGATGGTAGTGGACCACCTTATCAATGTTCAAGTAGGAATGTGATCCGTAAGTGACCGTGAACTCTGAACTTGACCATGAGCTTAGGAGGTGTACTAGAGTTAGGAGGCCTAGGTCTAGATGGTTTGGACCGATTGTACTTCGTACTGAATGGGCCTTATCACGGGAGTTCTGGCTTGGGCCGTACCAGGATTAGGCCTAGGCTTTTCCTCATTATCAGACGCGTTATCTTATTTGGGCCGAGGACATTTTTTGGCCCTAACAATTTGTCCCCCACTCTCTGAGTTAAGGTTTGCTTAAGTCAGAGAGTAGGAATCAAACGAGGCGTCTCCGATCGCCCTTCTCGGACTACCGATTGCTGGTGCGACTGATCAGTCGGATGTAGATGACGTGTGGTCGAGAGTCATTCGGTGTCCTTCGCCGAGTCGAATGGTACAACCAGCTCAAGAGGGTGTAGCCGATTGGTGTGCAAGGCTGAGTAGACTGAGTTCAAGGTGAAACATCTAGTATACGTGTATCCGCTTGGTGTGTCCGGCCGAGTGAAGAAATGGACAAGCTACCTATCACAGGTGTCTTCGATCGGTATGCCGGGTCAAGTGAGTAAACAAGTCACCAACTGAATGTGCTTTCACTTGATGTGTAAGGCCAAAAGAGGGGATGACATCAACTCGACTGGCTTGATTGATCGAATGGAGGATACTCGGGTGATCCCTCGGGGCTGTCCTTATTAGGTGCCCTTGGGCTGAATGGGTTACACTGGGCCCAACGTTCATGTGGAAGCTCGGGCTGAGCGGTCTGATTCAAGCCATGGGTTGTGCGAATGCTTATAAACCCTTAAAGAACCCGCTCGCCCGATACGGGGGACTGAATAGCCAGGACCTCTCTTTTCTCGCTCGTCTCAAGGCAGAAGGTAGAGTAGACTGTTCCAAACTAGTCGCCCTAGCTAGGAGGATCTCTTGGACATGTGAAGCATGGAAGAGTGTCGGCTTTGTTGCGAGAGCCGACGTGTTGCAATGTGCTGACTCAATCAGGTAGGAAGGACGATTTTACATAGCTCGTACGGTTTTGAGATTTCTAGGTGCCACGGATCTCTTCCACGTGTACGGTGGTGATTTTGATTTCGCTTTGGGCAGGAAAACGAAAAGTCGCTTTGTCCCCTACCCAATGGGGGGTCGCCACGTGCCCTACCCTGTCAAGATTCGTCCTCAAAAAGGAAAGCGTGAGTGTTAATCTTCATTTTGGGTTTGTCTCCAGTCCAATTTGTTTTCTTCTTCATTTCAAGTTTTCTTCAGCGACGGTGGGTTTTTTCTGCAGATTTTGGCCTTTTTCTGCCGATTCGGCCTTTTTCATGGTAAACACGCTATTTTTGTGCCATCTTTTTGTTTCTTTTGTGCTTGTATACGTTTATGTAGAGTTTTTGGGAGATTTGGAGTAGGATTTGGCTTGGTTTGGCAAGGGTTAAAGCAGAAAGATTTGGAAAAGTGTGTTTTGTTTTTAAAAGGGTTCAATTCCACATTTGGCAAGGGTTAAAACAAAAGATTTGGGAGTTGTGTGTTTTGGTTTTGAAAAGGGTTCGATTCCACGGTTGACGAAGAACGTAACAATGTCTCTTGCTAGCGATAGAGTTCTCTAGGAGGTTTGGGTAGGGTGGAGGATGAGTCCAGGTTACATACCCTTTCCACTCAGCTCGTCTCAGTTAACCTGATCGAGTTGGGCACAAGGTTTAGTTGGGGAGTAAATTTGGTATTACAAGGTCAGTCGAGTATCCAGATTGGGTGGTCGAAATTTAAGTTGGTGCCTGGTTACCACTAAGTGAGTCGACCGTAGAGTTGGAGTAAGTCTTCTAGGGCAGGCGATCGGTTGGTTAGTGCGAACGGTGATCTTGGATCAGCAGGTAGGTTGTAAACTATAATAGGTCGATCGGTGGCTGAGGGTGAGTAGTGATTAGAGTGTTGGGTTGGTCAATGAGAAAGGTTAAGCAGTGATTAGAGTGTTTACTTCAGGTAATTGGGTCGGTCGATGGCAAGGGTCGAGTAGTGATCTCGATTTTAGAAATTAAGCTTGTGGGCTCAAACAGGTTAGTCGGTTGAGAGGAGCAGGTAAGCTATAATGTCTGGATCTGAGTCGAGTGGTTCGAGTGGGGCTGAAGCAGATGTTGGGATTGAGTACGAACGTGCCTCGACCATGGTGATGATGCCCAAATGGGGCGTTTTGATAGGTATACCAACCGATGTGAACGTAGCTACCCCAGGGATGAGTGCTGCTAATCCGAGTGGTTCGAGCAAGCAAGGGGGGAATGGGGAAGACTCCGAAGGAGTTGGTAGTCCATCCTCATCCAGTAGTAGTTCTAAGGACAAGCCGAGTCAATAGGGTAATGGGATTCTAAGCAGGGATTATCCGCCCGTGCTTAAAGATAATGACGTGTGGTAGCTCCAGACAATGTATCACATTCTAGATTTGGTCGAGATCAGGGCGTCACGGTAGTACGAATGGGTCGACTGGGAGGCAAAAGGTTGGGTGAGTGTTTACGAGAAGTGATTTTATGACGGGCTGAGGTTTCCCTTACCTTGTAACTCCCCACTTGAGGTACGTAGCTAATTTATGGTGTATTGCCTAAATGTTTATTGTTTTGCTCTTAGTGGAGTTGATGTATTGTTAATATTGGTTGGTTGGCCCTTGGTTGAACTTCTGTTTTGGTTTGGTTGAGTGTTTGCCCTGAAATTAGTTAAGACTTGGCAAATTTTTAGATTTCAGTCTTCGCCGGGGCAAGGAACAATCTTCGCCGGGGCGACGTAGGCCTTGGATTTCTTCGTTGGGGCGACGGAAAAGTCTTCGCTACGGCAAAGAGCCGACTAAAAAGTTGGGTGAAGTTTCTAGAGAATTTTCCATAGGGGCAAAGTGACAATTCTAGCCCTAATTAGTAGGAAAAGTGGGGAGTGAAATGCAAGAAAATTTCATGGAGAATGTGTTAGAATTGGGGGTGTGAGTGCAGTGAATGAACGGACAAAGATGGAATTTCCAAGAAAGAGCAATGGCAAAATGGGAAAGGATGGTTATAATATGAGCTAAAAAGGGGTTAAGTTTAGCAAACCCTTCATTTTTCTTCTTCCACCGCCATTCCCTTTCACCATTTTCTCTCAACTCTTCATTCAATTTTTCAAGGATTTTAGAGGGCTTTTTGAGTAGTTTTGGTAGAGAGCTAATCTAAAGCATCCTAAGGTAAGGATTCTTGCTTTTGATGTGAATTTTACTTATAGATGTGTTGAAGTCTTATAGTATTGTTGTTTAAAGTTGTAGAGAAAAGACAAGCTACCAAAGGAAAAGAGAAGTGCTAGTGGAGTCACTTACTCACAAGGTAAGTAAATCCAACCCAAGTCAAGTTTTAAGAACTCCTTTGAGTAAAGATTTCTTTATGCATGTATATATTATGCTTGTTGAGAGATTGAGATGTTATGAGTGTCTATCTATGTTGATATTGAATATAATTGAGTTATGAGAAGTGTTTTTGATTGCATGATGATGAGTTGAGTTTGATTAAAGTTGGAGGGAGTTTTGAGCAAACCCTATGGGAGTGTCTTTCCTTGACAGGAACTTAGAGTGTATACGGAGTTTTCTCCCATTTTGGATGATTAAAGAGTGGAGAAGAGTTATAGTTAAAGTAGAGCTTTTCTATGCACAAGAGTTGTTTGATGAAATGCTTAAGAGAGGCATGAGTAAGAGTAGAGAACCTTAATTATTGGTACATATCATACTTGCATTTCATGAGTGCATTAATAAGCACGAGTCATTCATAGGCATTAATTGTGCATTGGAGAAGTAGCTTGAGAAAGAGTAGAGAATTTTGAGAAGTAACTACTCTAAGAGTAAAGAGAAAGAGAGAATGAGCACTAGAGAATAAAGAAAGAGTAGTGCTAAAGAAGAGAATAGAGCAGGTTGTGCGATGGGGAACCCGTGATAATGGGTAAAGTATTCCTGCATGTACGCCGCAAAGAGAGAGGGGCCTAAGTATGAGAGAGAAAAGTGGTGTGGCCTGTGAGAGTGCACGCGGATGAGGGCTATACTCGAGAGAGAGAGAATATACACTCACATGGCCAAGGGTTTCGAATCCATGCATAACCGAGTCCGATCGGCTGAGAATGAGTAGAAGTCACAGAGAGCGGGAGCGAGTCCTGGTCGTGCCTCCAGTAAGATGGAGCCGTGACATATAGGAGAGAGTTAGTAAAAAAGAGTTATAAGAAACAGAAACAGAAACAGAAAATAGAGAGAATTGTAAAAGAAAGAGTAAATGAGAATAAAGCAATTGTAAGGAAAGAATTGAAGAGAGAGAGTTACGGGGATAAAGGAGTAGAGGGTTTACTTACTGAGCATTATTTATGCTCACCCCGTTATTTTTCCTACATTTTTGTAGGATCTAGGTAAGGTTGCGGTCAAATGGACGTTGGCAAGCGAGGAGGAATAGCTACACTGTCCACCATGTTTTTGATGATTTTTGTATATGATACTAACATTGTATAAAGAATCTATATATTTAATAAAAGAAAAATTTGTGCCCAACTATTTATGTTATTATTCTTGTATTTTTATTATGTATATTTTATGAGTATATGAGTAGAAAACAGCTATTACATACCTTGCCTCATCTGAGATGAGCTGAACCACTTCATGATTGCCCCGTCTCAGATCATGTCAAATGGTTGGAGGTTGCTGATGGCACTGGAGGACCTTTGTGTGCAGAACCAGGTTATGTTTGGGATACACGAGCTGCTTTACTCGTATTTCCAGAAGGAAAATGACAAGGAGAAGGGCCAATATCTAATCAACCTCAAGCATGATCGGTCTCACCTGGTGGCCGACCTTCGGTCAAGTGACAAGAACTGGAAGGATCAGTACTTCTTTCTCAGGAGTGAGGCGGTCTTCGAGAAGAGAGGCCAAGGCGATATTCCGAACACTTGGCGAGCCATTGGTGAGAAACCTTGTCTTTGTTTTGTATTTTGATTACTAAATCTTATTGTGTTTCTTCTTTACAGAGCTTGAATTCAATCGGGCTGGGCAGAGTAGGGATGGCTTGGATGTGTAGACCCAGAAGATTCTAGCCTTTCCAAGGCGTAGAGGGATTAGCGAGTGGTGTTGGAGGAGGCTAACCTCAGGACCAGCCATCTCTGGGCCGAAGTAGAAGCGATTCAGTAAGGTATCCCCTCCCTTTCGTTGAAGCAGACTTGGAGTGTGCTTCTAACTCGCTACTGCAATCATATCACTTATGGTAAGTCCAGGCTGAACCCACTAACCGTTAAAGAGTTTGCGCTTGCAGAAAGATTGATGAAGAAGCTGACCATCCCCAGTGCAAGCGAGTCTATCACCAGGTGTCGGGAAAAGAGGAAGAGGGAATCCTCGGCTAGAGAGGAGAGAAGAGCGGAAGATGTGGTGGCGACTCCACCAAGCCGTCAACCCACCCCCGGAGCTGGGTCATCCCAGACAGCGGTCTTGGATGAAGAGACTGAGATGATCACCTTCAAGATTCCAACTTCTGCGTCGACCTATTCTGACGCGGCTTTAATGAGCAAATTGGTTGACTCCTTCCTGTTCCCGGCGGACAAGACCCGTTTGAACCAGATGGGCGCGATCGCAGCCACTGACTGAGGGGTATCCCATGCTTTCCAGGTAGGGCAGGAGTTTTTATTTTATTGTGTTCATCGGGGTTGTATACTGATGAAATCATTTTGTTGTGCAGGCATTCACGAGGGGTCTGTATCTGAGGAAGTCTGTAGTGGCGTAGGAGAAGAGGATACAGGATGTGTCCAAGGCGAACACCAGGTTGCGCTAGAGAGAGGCGGCAGCCCAGAAGGCCGAGCAGGAGAGCCAATAGTGCCTGAAGCAAGCCGAGGATGAGTTGGAGAGGCTGAGGAGAAAGTTGGCCGAGAAGATTGTAGAGGTTGAGCCCTTCAAGGAGCAGTACCTTACCATTGCTGATGATGCCATTATCAAGGCCTGGGGAGAGCTCATGCTTGAGTACAAGGCCAAGAACATCTCTAACTGGAACCTGGATGAGGACATCTAGCTCATGCAGGAGATGCTGGGGAGGGAGCTGGTCATACGAAGGAGCAGATTGATGAGCAGGTGCTCGATTTTGGTAGCTAGCCGGGGCCATCCGTTGCTGAGGATGTGAGCGACCAAGCTGTAGGGGCGGGCACTGGTGCTAGCGATAGGTGACCAGGTGAGAGACGGCTCGCACCGATGACACTTAGCTTTATTTTTCTTTTGCTCATGTATTTTGGGGCCTACGATGCCCTTTCTTAGCGTGTGTGCCTTTCATTCTACTTTGAACTTAGCCGTTTAGGGCTTCTTTTATATGGTACTTGCAATTCTGTTTTTGATACTTTTCCTATGGGTGAATGATTTGTTGATTGCTTCTTTGTTCGTAGATGCGCTAGGGGTTGAACCGTATGCTTGTGTTATGATTTTGGAACAGCCCAGTGGCTAAGTCATGTAGACTCTCTATTGCGTTGGGTCGATGACTTGTCGATTTTGAGGTGTAAGAACCCTTCAATCGGTCTAGCTGACTGAATGTGTAGCTTCATGGATCGAGCAAGGCCGATCGAAGGCGTAGATCCGTGAATCGGACAGGGCCGATCCGAAGGTGTACATTTGTGGATCGAGCAGGGCCGATCCAAAGGTGTAAATCCATAGATCGGGCAAGGCCGATCTGAAGGTGTAAATCCGTGGATTGAGCAGGGCTGATCCGAAGGTATAAATCTGTGGATCGGGCAGGGTCGATCTGAAGGTGTAAATCCGTGGATCAAGCAGGGTTGATCCGAAGGTGTAAATTCATGGATCGAGCAAGGTCAATCCGAAGATGTAAATCCGTGGATCAGGCAGGGCCGATTTGAAGATGTAAATCTGTGAATCGAGTAGGGTCGATCCAAAGGTGTAAATCCATGACTCGGGTAGGATCAATCCGAAGGTGTAAATCCATGGATCGAGCAGGGTCGATTCGAAGGTGTAAAATCTGTGGATCGGGTAGGGCTGATCCGAAGGTGTAAATCCATGAATCGAGCAGGGTCAATCCGAAGGTGTAAATTTTTGAATAATACTTCATTAAATTCGGGCCATAAGGCCGACTGTCTATGGGGAGATGGATAGGCCCACTCATCCCTTAAAAGAAAAAACGAACATATAGATGAATGAGTTCACCTAAAAGTAGTAGCATTTGAGATGGAATGCATTCCAACTGTTGTTGATATCTTTGCCTTCGGGAGTCTAGAGTCGGTAAGAGCACTTCCTGCTTCTTTGGTGATCTTGTAGGGACCTTCCCAAGTGGGGTCGAGTTTGCCAGAGTTGATCTCCTTAATGTTTTGAAAGACCTTGCGGAGGACCCAATCGCCTTCATTGAAATCCAATCTTGACGTTGCGGTTGTAGTGTCGGGCGGCCTATTGCTGATAGACTACATTACGGATGCTTGCCCGCTCACGTAGCTCATCGATGGTGTCTAGGGTCTGGCAGAGGTTTTGGTTATTGATTTTCTCGTCCGCCTATTGGAGTCTGGTGGACGGAACTGATACTTCAACCAAGATGATTGCTTCAGAACTGTATGTGAAGAAGAAGTGAGTCTCGCCCGTTGATGAGCGAGCTGTAGTTTGGTGGTACCAAAAGACTCCGAGTAGCTCATCTGCCCATGTACCCTTCGCTTTCTGTAATCGCTTCTTTAAGGTCTGCATAATGGTTTTATTCGATGACTCAACCTGGCCATTGAACTGGCGGTTGCGGGGGGTAGAAAAGCTCAGCTTGATTCCCCACATGTCGCAAAAATCCTTGAAGCCTAAACTGATAAATTGGGATTCATTGTCGATGACGATTTCCTTCGGTATCCCGAACCTACAGATGACATGTTTCTAGATAAAAGCTTTTACCTCTCAGTCTCTGACTTGTGCGAAAGCTTCGGCTTCGATCCACTTAGTGAAGTAATCTGTCACAGCCAACAAGAAGACTCGTTGCCTAGGTGCTGTCGGTAGCTTTCCCATTATGTCTATTCCCTACTTCATGAAGGGCCAAGGTGTGAGGATGGAGTGAAGTCGCTTGGCTGGGAGGTGTGAGACATGAGCGAACCTCTGACAACTATCTCACTTTTTAACATAAGCAGCCGAATCATTGCGTATGGTTCGCCAATAGTATCCAGGGGTGATCACCTAGTGTGTAAGGCTGCATCCCCCTGCATGGTTTCCACATTCGCCTTCATGGAGTTTGACGAGAACAAGTTTGGCCTCTTTTAGGCCTATGCACTTGAGGTAGGGACAAGAGAATGATTTCTTAAGGAGTTGGCCCTCATATATGGTGAACTTGACGGCTCTTACTCTTAGGCGACGCATTTCATTTTTGTCAGCCGAGAGCTCGTTTTGTTCCAATTACTTCACAATCGGGGTCATCCAACAGTTCGCTAGTTTGATGTCCATTGCTTCCTCGGACAACTTGTTTGCTGGTTGTTCCTTCCAGTTGGCTGGCCATTGTAGGAATAATAGAGGGATGGATGACTGGGATGAACATTGAAGGGCTGAGCTGAGGTTAGCAAGGGCGTCAGCATGAGAGTTCTCCGCTCTTTGGACTTGGGCGATGGAGAATTCTTCGAATTGGGTCTGCAATTCTTTGACCATGTTCAAATAAGCCGTCACCTTCAAGTTGTGTGCTTGGTAAGTGCCTTGCAGCTGGTTGACCACGAGTTGGGAGTCGGACTTCACCTCCAGCCTCCTTACTCTGATTTCTTTGGCTAGGGAGAGTCCAACGATAAGAGCCTCATATTCAACTTCGTTGTTCATGCACTTGAAACCACATTAGATGGCTCGCTGGATGACATCTCCCTCTGGTGTAGTTAGTACTAACCCGAGCCCGCTTCCATTCACATTGCTTGAGCCATCTATTGAGAGAGTTCACTTAGAAGGCGACCCACTGTTCATACATAACAACTCTCTTTCTGCTTGGACAGTGGTGCTTAGGGTGAAATCAGCGATGAAGTCTGCTAGTGCTTGGGACTTAACAATAGTACGTGGCTGGAAAGATATGTCGAACTCACTAAGCTTTACCGTCCATTGCGTGAGTCAACCTGATAGCTCTAGTTTGTGCAGTATCTTCTTGAGTGGAAAAGAGGTGAGTACGATTATGGAGTGGCACTAAAAGTATGGTCTGAGCTTCTTGGATGCATGGATGAGGGCGAAGGCCAGTTTCTCCAACTGATTGTATCGTGTTTCCGCGTTGAGGAGTGACTTACTTACATAGTAAACCGGTAGCTGCTTCGTATCATCTTCCCGAACTAACACAGTTGAGATTGCTGTCTCTAAGACCGCCAGATAGGTGTAAAGCTTCTCCCCATCCACAGCTTTGGAAAGGAGTGGAGGGGAGGTTAGGTATCTCTTCAATTGTTGCCAGGCTTCCTCGTAGGAAGGAGTCCACTCAAATTTCTTGGATTTCTTTAATGCGTGAAAGAAGAGGTTGCACTTATCAGCGGATCTAGAGATCAAGCGACTCAAGGTGGCTACTCGTCTTGCGAGGTGTTGGATGTCTTTGATGCAAGTTGGAGATGGTATATTGAGGGTCGCTCTGATCTGGTTTGGATTGGCTTCTATCCCTCACTAAGTCACCATGTATCCCAAGAATTTACCTGACGAGACACCGAACGAGCATTTGGCTGAATTCAGCTTCATGTTATACTTCCTTAGGATGGTGAACGCTTGGCTAAGGTGGTCAAAGTGCTGCTCGGCTATTAGGGACTTGACAAGCATGTCATGATGTAAACCTCCATGGTATCCCCGAGGTGTTCGGCAAACATTCTGTTGACTAGCTACTGATAGGTAGGCCCGGCGTTCTTGAAACCCAATGGCATCACCTTGTAGCAGTAGGTTCCCCTTTCTCTGATGAAGGTTGTCTTCTCTTGGTCGTCAGGGTGCATCAAGATTTGTTTATACCTTGAGAAAGCATCTATGAAGCTTAAGAGCTTGTGGCCTGCGGTCGCATTAACCATCATGTTGATATGTGGGAGCGGGAAGGAGTCTTTAGGGCATGCTTTGTTTAAGTCGGTGAAGTCAATGCAGACCCTCCACTTGACGTTCTTTTTCTTTACAACCACGACGTTTACCAGCCATTCGGGGTAGTGGACTTCTGTGATCATACCATTACTCAGTAACTTTTCAACCTTTTCATTGATGATCCGGTTGCGCTCTGGTGCAAATTTCCTTCTCTTCTGCTTCACTGGCGGGTGATTCGGATCTACTTTGAGGTGGTGGACCATTGCCTCTCGACTGATTCCTGTCATGTCGGTGTGGGACCAAGCAAAGCAGTCCTGGTTTTGTTTGAGGAATTCTATCAGTTTCTCTCTTGTCTCGGGCTTAAGGCGAGAACCTATCTAGGTCTTTCTTTCGGGGTCTTCTAGGTGTATCTGTACTACATCCAACTCTTCCATAGGTGGTTGATTTGGCTTAGTCGGAGGGGTTAGATGAGGCTGCAATTGCTATGAATCATTACCTTTGCTCTTGAAGGCGTTCTTGTAGCAATCTCTGGAAGCCTTAGGATCGCCCTTGATTTCCTGTACTCCCCATTTGGTAGGAAACCTCATCGTTTGGTGGAAGGTGGATGGAACCACACACATGTCGTGGATCCAAGGTCGGCCCAAGATGGCGTTGTATGGTGAGGGACAGTTAATCACTAGAAAAACGGTCTGCTTGTTTACTCCGTTGGCGTAAATAGGAAGGACGATCTCTCCGATGGTATATTTCTGCTTGGAACTGAACTTGACCAGTAGGGTCGGTCGTCTATTGTTGTTTGCTTCTTCCAAACCCATAGCCTTCACTACTTCAAGGAAAAGGATGTTTACTGAAGATCCTCCATCTATGAATACACTCTTAACCAGGATGTTGGCGATGTGAAGAGAGATGACTAGAGCATTGTGATGGGGGGCGACCCGGGTTACCGGCTCATCGTCTTCGAACTAAATTACCTGGTGGGAGTGTGACCGAGAAGGCGGATGGATGGATTGGATTTCATGGTAGCTATTGGCTCTGGCATAACGTTTGGCTGAGAAGTAACTGACCCCACTGATCTCTGACCCTCCGGAGATGAGCGAGCAAAATCCTTTCGGCGTAGTTCCCGTGGAGGTGGAGATGTTTCTTTAGTGCTCTTCTGGCTGATGGTGTTCTTCCCTTTATCTGTCAACAGGTCTCGGAGATGTCTCCTCTTCAATAGTGCGGCGACCTCCAACCGCAAGGCAATGCAGTCCCCAGTGTTATGTCCATGGTCGCCGTAGAACTCGCACCATTTGGTTGTATCTCTCCTTGCTTGGGCATTGAGCTTACCTGGCCACTTAACGCTAGACCGCATTCCTTTCATGATCGCCACGAGCTAGGCTGGTTTGACGTTGAGGTTGTATTCTAGGATTTTGTATCGGATCGGGCTGGTTGGTCTGTTGTCAGTTCTAGGTGGCTGGCGGTCATATGGTTTCCTGACTTTGTTCTGGTTACGTGGAAGGGATTGGTAACGTGGTTCCATCGATCTAAGCCTCCTATCATTCTGCCTTGGGTCGTACCTGGCGTGAACTGCCCGATTCATCTCATCTTCTTCCCACCTTATCTGAATCACTACTCTGGCCAAGGTGTCCTCCATTGTGGTGCAGCCAAGCTTCGTCAGTTCTTTGTATGATTCTCCATCCGGGGGAGACCCTTCCTAAAGGCGTCTACGGTTGTGTCGGGGTTGTAGGAAGGAATGGAAATTTTTTCTTTATTGAATTTGCTGACGTACTCTCTCAACGGCTCCCCCCTTCTCTGGTGTACTCTGTACAGGTCGACTGATAGTTTCTCGAGTTTGCTCAATGAAGGTGTCGGTGAGCTGTGCAAATGAGTTGATGGAACCGTTCGGGAGATTGGTGTACCACTGAAGAGCTGGACCAGATAAGCTTGAACCAAAACTCTTACACATGCAGGCTTCCCTCAGTGCTCGGGGTATCGAGATAGTGAACATTTGCTGTTTGTACGAGGTTATGTGATTGTCTAGATCAGTTGTGCCATCATAGGGCTTCATGTCAAGAATAGTGAATTTGTGGGGCATGTCGACTAACGCGATTGCATCCACGAAGGGCGAATCGGCGTAGCAGTGAGGCTTGCTCTTTTTGGTGGGGATCGGCATTCCTAGTATGCGCCTCATCACTGCCTCTATGTCAGCCAGTCTGTTGGCCAATATCTATTCCATGGGAGAGGGGGATACCAGTAGGTCATCCCGCTTGACTTGGTCGACCATAGGGTTTGCACTCGGCATGTTTTGTTGGGTCATTCCGTGTGGTGTAGCCTGGTGGATCATTCCTTCGTGCATCGCTTGGTAGCTTGGATCACCGTTCATTCCCTCAGGTTGGGTGACTCCCATTTTAACTGATTGGGTGTTTTGCCCGACATGAATGGTTATGGGGGTGGTTTGGTACTCGCTCGGTCCGTTGGGATGGATGGACTCGAGCGGGATGTTTTGGTGTGGGTGACCACTCGACCCGCGAGGGTGAACCGAGCCGAATGGAGTTTGTGTAGGGATGGTTGACTGGAGGTGAGGTGGGATGGCGAGGATGCATGGTTCTTGTTGTAGCGGGCTTTTTGTCACTCGGACGCCTTGATCTTGTGCTTGAGACGGATCGATCGAGTGGGGTTCCGTTGGCAGATCCCTTTCTCCAAGAGCCAGGACCGAATCGTCAACCACGGACGAACATAATTGACGCGACCTTTTATCTGAAGCCACGGGTCTATGTTCTGGGGTGTGGAGAGGCTACATAGATGGAACCGAGGCGTAGAAACGATTAGGTGGTACCTGACAAGGCAAAAGCTCAAGATCATAAAACTAACTTACCTTTTATTTCAGAGATTGGTTTTCAGCCCTGATGGAGGCGTTTTCGTCCGGATGGCAGTGTTCTTAGCTTCTAGTGCAGCCACCTTATCTGAGTTCTGTTGCATGAGAGCGGTCAGAGCTTCAAGTTTGGCCTCGAGGCCGAGGTTAACGTTGTCAGAATTGTCAACCATGGAAAGTTTCTTCACGTAGCAGGGTTCGTTGAGCCGAATGATTGCTAGAGTTCCCATGGTGGGCGCCAAACTGTAGACATAAAAATCTACCTGTACGGAAGGAGGGACTGATCCCGTGAGGTTGAGGCCATTAGCGATCTGCTGTACCTGCACACGTAGAGAAACAAATGTGAAGCGACGGAAAACACCGAGGTGGTGTTTGCTGTAGGCACTCTGATGCTCAAGTCAACAAGGCTGAAAAAGGTTGATTTATTGAGGGCTAAGGAGTAGAGAGGTTACCAGAAGTCTAGTCGGGGACTGTGACTACGATTGTAATGTGAAGTTCTCAAGCGGGAACTCCTGGGTCTGAAGATGTAATGTCCTGTCCCTTGTGAGAGGGCTGGCCTCTGTTTAAATAGTGACTATCTAGTCTCTCAATCTTGGTGGGATTGGGAGTTCTCATAGTAATCCATTTCCTCCAGGGATATATCCTTTGGCCCCATTATCTTGGCGTGAAAGGGAGTCCAAGTACGACTCTAACACGGACCTTGGGGGAATTGGGATTGTAGTGGACCACCTGATCAGTGTTTGAGTAGGAATGTGATCCGTAAGTGACCGTGAATTCTTAACTTGACCATGAGCCTAGGAGGTGTACTAGGGTCAGGAGGCTTGGGTCTAGATGGTTTGGATCGATTGTACTTCGTACTGAATGGGCCTTATCCAAGGAGTTCTGGCTTGGGCCACACCGGGATTGGGCCTAGGCTTTTCCTCATTGTCGGACGCATTATCCTATTTCGGCGGAGGACATTTTTTGGCCGTAACACGTATTTATTTTAATAGCCTTATGAGATTGGTAAATATGAAATGCATCAAGGTTGTTAAAAAATATTAATTACCCTCTATCGGGGTTTCTTTTTTTAAGCATATTTTTACAAGAGTTTTTTTGGATAATTATTAGGGAATTTAATATTGATGGATCTCATTGTGTTATGTGAATGAACTTTTTGACAAAGTATAAAACAATTGTATTTAAAAGAATGACATGTAACATTCGACTTGATCCAAGATATTCTTTAATATATTTTTTTCTTTTGATATAAACGAAAAAACGCGTAAAAACAAGTGAGATATAGAAAGCTTCAAAAGAACATATATTTAAAGTAATTTAAAATGTGAGATATATTGATAAAAATAAAATAAAATTAAGATTTAATAAAGTTTAATCTCAATACTCAATTGTACTTATATTTTATTCTATAGATTGACTAGAGTCTTTGAATTTAATTGCTTAGTAAGTAGATCAATAGTGAAGCTTCAAAACAGCTGTGAGTTTTGAGCATGAATATTAGAAAACGATAATTATTTAATATGTGGTCCTGAAAATTAATATAATGTTTAGCTGTTGTTACGAAGCAGGATCATGATACCTGGTCAGGGGCGGATCCAGCCCCTTTCAGAGAAGGCCCATGTCTACCCTCAGATTTTAAAATAAAATTACTAATATATTATCCCACAAAAAATTGTTATTAATATATATATCTAGACTCAACCTCGGAATTTTTAAAAATAAGAAATATTATACATATATCTAGGCCTACAAAAAACTTGTTATTAATATATCTATTTCAAGCCAACATTATATTAAAAGTTTAAAACTCTCTCTACTCTTTTTCTCCACAGCTACACCTGCTTTTTATGAGTTTATCCCCAAAATTCTTTACTTTCTCATTCTTTTTCTCATGCTATTCGCTTTTAAAACTTTTGAAAATTAAAATTGTTGAAGCTTTCACTATTCAATGTGTCATAATTAGCTTCGTTTTCTCTTTTATCAGTTTAGGTATGTATATTGCTTTCAATTTAGTTTATTTTAAGATTGAATCATGTTTTTTTTTTTTTTTAAGGTTTTTTATTTTAATTTGAGAGAAAAAGACATAGACTTTTTAGTTTATTTTGTGTTTTGTATCTAAGAATGTATCTGCTTTACCAAATTAAAACTTTAAATATATTTTAAAGGATGTTATTCTTCACTCTTCACCCACCACTTTCTTACATTTCAAACGTCACCGTTCAGCTACTCAAAATTATTAATGAAATTTGAGTTACTAACTATATTTATATCAAAGAAATTCTTTTTTTTTTTTTTATTAATTCATATTAAAAGTCAGCGTAACATTGACTTGACTTAAGTTTTGGTTGACTTTAACTTAGGTTTAGTCTGATCAATGTCATGAAAATCTATATTATAATCTTTGAAAGCCAAAAATAAATAAAAAATTAAAATTAAAAAAAGGTTTTCCTCAAGGTTTATTCAACACATTTACTCAAAAAAAAAAAAAAAATTTCTCATAGATTTATTCAAGTAGGGATTATTGTGTTATTACATTTTTTCTCTCATATTCTTGATATAGTATTATTTTATTTGTTTTAAGTTTGATATTTTTTTTAAGTTTTCACTAGTTGTTTGACAAACAATAGTGAAGATGTCGAGGCCCCCCATGGGCAAAAATCCTGGATCCACCTCCAGGTTAAAGATTGCAATTAGTGTGAAGTGTCATAGTGTTTTTCCTTTTGGAGTGCGAGCCTGAAGCTAATAACACATTGAATGAAGACTTCTAATTTACCAGCTTCTATGGAGAATACTTTGCCCTTGTTTATTCTACCTAAGAAATTTTGATATTCATATTTTGGTAAAACATAACAAAATTGATACGCATACCTCCAGAAACAGACCCTGCCCCGACGCGGCCATATAACCAAAAAAAGAGAGAGAGAGAAAAAAAAAAAGAGATGTATAATAAAAAATAAAAAAAAATTCACGATACTCTATCCTAACGTTGTCTACGTCGATGTACTAAATTTTATACGCCGACACCACTCTAGCATCAGTGTATTATACCTCTATCGATGCCGACAATTGGTGTTGACCTCTAGCTCTACAGCATGTTTTTAAGTGCAAACGATCGACATCAGAATATATTTGTCCATACACTGACGTCACACATGGTGTTAACATAAAAACAAATTTCGATATACCTTACCTACGTTAGAGGGATACCATTATTCCGACGCTGCTCACGTCAAGATATTAAATTCATACACCAATTGTAATATCATGTCGACATATTGTAATTATACGCGATATCAGGTTTTGGCATCAAACTTCACATTGTGCATAGATGTTTTTCTGTCGTAACATTTCAATACGTTAAATTGAATTCTCCAATTTTAGTCTCTTCTCCGACTAATAAAAATTATTATGGTGGTAAAAGTTCTGAATAATTGAGGAATAAAAGGCCACCACAAAATAGAGGAACTATGGAGAATTATACATGTTGAGGTGTCAAATTATCGTCCACACTTGTATTGTAAGCAGACAGGCATGAATAAAGGGCCCCTGATATATTTAGTTATTTACAATTTGATTTCTGACATATTACATCAGTAATGCCTTTTTTCATGTGAGATGAGATTTGATATCTTATCATTTTTGTTTCTTTCTATTTTTGTTACGATACCGTCTCAATTTACACTTTAATAATGAACTTCTAGTTGTGACCCCATAGAATCAAATAATCAAAACTCTCATCTTGTTGATGGAACTTTAAGAATTTGAATATGAAAACTTAATTTAATTTAATTTAAGGGCTAATTAATAATAGAAATCCCAATTTCTTTGAAGCAAAGATAGCATGTATTGAAGTTTGTTAATTATGTGGTTGACAGAAGTTTGCAACTAAACATTCTTTTACGATAAATGCACCCCCACACGCATCTTTCCATATTAAAGTCGATAGTAAAGGCACTAGCATTTGCTTATGTGCTTTAAGACAAAGTTTAGCTTGAGCAACGGCATTGGTTTACTCAGATAGGGAACATGCCCCAACACTTGTGGCATTTTGCGTGAAATTTTAGAAAATTTTCACCTAACAACACTCCTTACCTTACTCCAACATGTCTCCACGTGGTTCGCCGTCATTCACACAGCATAATAGTTAAGATAACTTCCATAATTAATTTCATCTTCTTTATGTCATCTGTCTCGTCAGTTTTTCATTTTTCAATTAATGAACAGTTCTTCTATTTGATTTGTTTGATTTTGGGTACATCAGTCAATCACATAAGGAAGAAACCATATGGCATTATGTAGGGTATATCACAGTAGCTTCCTCTTTGAAAACCAAATTACATGAAATGAAAATAGCAGCAAACTCACTCACAATAGACAAACATTTGGCTAACAAATTGTACTACTTCTCTTTTTCTTGTTTTGAAAGTAATTTCTATAAAGAACCTTGCACTTGCCCAGAAAGAAAAAATAGAAATTAAAGGGGAAAAAAGAAAAAGCACAGAGAGAGATTGAATCATAAAAGCAAAAGCAAAATTAACAATATAACACTGAATAGAAATGTAGAGGTATTCCTTGGCAATCAAGAGATTGAATTTCTCCATCTTCTAGGTGTCTTTCTAGTCTGGTCTGCAGTAGTTTGAAGATGAGGTCCAATATCCTGGTTTTCCAATGGTGTCATCTTGGTGAGTTTGCTCAATTTCTTCCAACCACTACTCCATGCTGATGTTTGTTTCTGCTTTGATATCTTATCAAACTGCCTCTGCAGATTCTCCATGTCATTTTGGAGCTCAAGGTACTTCGCCTTCACGCTCTCAAGCTCAAATTTGAGTGTATTAATATCCTTCTTCGCGGCTGCCCATCCTTCTTGGAATGACTGTGGTGTCCCCTCAAGTAGTGTTTTTCTGTTTGATATCATGGGCTGGTATTGACTTTCGCCGGCTTCTTTCAGTGAGTTGTTTGCTATTGCATTGCTTATCTTTACCTGTTCAGAGAAGAGGACTTGTACCACAACTCTTAGAGGGAGTCTTTCATTTTGTGCAGCATGCATACATGCATCAATTGAGAGTTTCTGGCAATCCATCACTCGACAAAGCCGCTTCCTTTCATGCTCAGATAGTGTTGGATGAGCCTGTTAATTTGTTGAAATTGATTAGAATTCAGTCTCAGAAAATCAGGAATAAAAACTTTGTTATGATGAGGGTTGCTACAAGTATTTAATGATTCCGTACTCCACAATTTGTAGTAATTATTTCTTTTTTAATGGAAATCACTACACACTTGCAAATGAATCAAGCTACTAAATGCCACTCTCATTCAGAGTGGCAGTTTTCTGTTTTTCTGATTATCTCTTCAATTCATACATGTCTATTCAAACTGCTTAACTAGACGAAAAGATTTACTTTTCAATTGCGCGAAAAAGACTAATATCCTTATTCAGAAATATTTTTACTTCTAACAAATGGACATTGAATAACAAAGTATGAAAGGAAAATAGAAACTTCTGGGGAACAATTAGGAATTACCTTAAGATAGGAATCAACTGCTCTATAAAGTCCATCATCACAGGTCCTCGCAGATTCCGGTAAAGCTTCAGCCAATACCTGAAATTTTGTCAAAGAGAGGTTTCTATCTCTGGCCACTTCTGTGAGATAACTATCAACCAGCCTTGCCACTCTCATCTTAGCACTTGTGCTATTAACCCTTTGAGTTCCATCATACATGTGTTTATCCGAAAAAGATTGCCGACTAGGACTTGAACTTTCAGTCTGTTCTTGAACAAGAAAATGCTCCAAAAGCCTCTGTACAAGATCCACATCATATAAAGTTTCTCCTTTATTATAAGTAGGAATAAGAAGATCAGCCAATGTCGCCTGCTCGAACTGCATCCCCACCCGTTTCTCCAATTCATTAACCAACGCAGGCGCTACTTTTAACATGTTTGCCATTCTCAAGAGCCTAAGTAGAAAGCTACATGACACACTGTCTTTCTGTGGCGGAATTATGCTGACGAGGCTCTCGATGATCATCCTTTGATCTTTGGCCTGGACAGTTGGAGGATCCTCTTTAGTCCCTGCCACGATCATATGAAGTCCACCTTTCCAACTGCTACCACTACTACTATTACTATTACTGGCACTGCAGCTGCTTATTTCATCTCCAGGTCCTGAACTCTCCCTAATCAAACCTGGAAGCCATTTCGTCGCATAACGCATTATTGCAGCTCCAATCAATTCAAATCTCATACCCTTTACTTTGATGGCTGTAATAACCCTAACAAAGTGATCAATTCTGAGAATCGAAACGTCTTCAAACCACCAATCAGGAGGAACAGGTTGGTTCCTACTCGGACTTGAATCTTTCACATCATTCCATTTTGGGCTGGAAACTTTAGGGGGTTTTCCAGTATACGCCCATCTTATCCCCTTAGGATTTGCACAAGCCTTCCAAGCTATAGACTCGCTACATCTTCGCACAATTTGAAGATTTTCTGCCCATGGCGAGAGCTTTTCGCAACTTTTCAATACGATTATCGAGTCTCTCCAGGACGACAAAACTACATAACTAAGAAAGGCTTCTGTTTTAAAGATAAGATTGCCTTCTTCTAAGTCCTCTGTCATCTCAAGATACTCTGCAGCACATCTTAGGCCGGATATATTGGCTGCTGTTAGATCAACTGCAATCCCATAGCAGAATTTTGCCGCTAGCTCGAACGGCTCCGGTCCTCCCGGAAGATCATCCAAGGCAATCTTGTTGATGTCCGGGTCACGAGATTCATATATCAGTCTATTCATCTTTCCACTTCTTGAAAGCAGAGGATACTTTCACAAATATACAAGAAAAAAAAAAAAGGTAAAATTAACATCTCCAATTGGAACTAGAAACTCAAATAAGAAAAAATTTCACATATCAAAACAAGAATATATAGCTACCTTGTGCAAGTGAAAATTAACATCTCCAATTTGAACAAGAAAGTCACTTGGAATATCAGTAGCAACATACCTATATGCAAAACAAGACCAAAAGCTCAAATACTAAACTTATCATAAACAAAGAATTCATAATCTCATATTTTTTTAAACTTACCAAGATTGGCCTCTGAGCTCAAATCCATCAGTTTTGACAGTATGTTTAGTGGAGCTAAGCACTCCGTTACCATAATCTCTGCCACTAAGAGATTCATTCTCTGATTTCCACATGATGATGAGAACCAAAATCCCACAAAATTTCAGCCAAGTTTCTTTTTTTTCTTTTTTCTGAAGAAAGTGGGTCTATATCAGAAGAAACAGCAGAGAAAAATATTAAGTGAAGAACAAAGTGAGACTAGATTTGATGGGAGAAAAATAAATCCCACATGGGGTGCTTAGAATTATCTTGAATTGTCGGCTTCCAACAGAGTTTGAAGACTTCTTACAGGCTGTGAAGTAATGGGCAATATATTTTGGTAGCACTGTTTTGGATCATTTTGAGTTCCATTTCTCTCTTCAGTCTTCAGTTTTACTTGCAGCTTTTGGATTTTTAGATACTTTCTCTATGCATAATAAACAGTAAGAGATTCAGTTTCTTCTTTTCATTTCTTATCTCTTTCTTTAAAAATTAAAATATATAAAAAATTATTACAATCCCCAAAAACATTCCTCTGTTGACGAGAAAGAATAAGAAATTTTTACTCACGTACCACTGTACCAGGCCCTTCTGGTTTTTGTTAGATAGATATGGGACATAATTACTAAAAGGCCACCCACCCATAAACCGGGAAATTATAATAAATAACTCATTTTTGGGATTTAATTGAGAAATTATCCTGTTCCTAAAAGTATTTCAGAAAATAGTTCAATTCCAAAATGTTAGCATGCATTGGATCAAAACACCTCTTTTAACCAATGTCCACCGATAGAAACTGATAAAACCTATAATTAATTGATCACTAATAAAAACTAATATAGATACGGTCTTAAAATAAAGCAAACTCTCAATTTCTATAGTGGATCGATATCAATCACTCTGGGTTTTGAGTTAAGAAAGAGTAGTTTGGCCTAACCGGTTTTTGAAATTTTGAAATAAGCTTATTTTTTTAGAGACTTTTACGAATGACTTATTTCTAACTCACCAAAAAAAAAAAAAAAAGGTTATTTAATATAATTTCTCTAAACTAATTCAATAAATTTATTAATTTAATTGAAAAATATTTTAATTATTTGAATAACTTTTCAAAGCTTAAAGTTAATGGATGAAGATAAATGTTAACTACACAATTATTTTAATAGAACTTTTCTTCTTCAATGATGGGAATTGATGTGGTTGATATGGCAAGATTTTGAGGTTGATTGTATTGTTAAGATTTAAAAAAGTTTCTTCACTTGTAATTTTCAAAAGAAAATGATAGATTTTATGGTAAATATTAGTTCATATTCAATCGTTTGTGTATATTGAGTCAAAAATCCATGAGGATTTGATTCAGTTACCTTCTTCCAAATTTCCTATACATATACACACCTGTATAAATCTAAATAGGTTTTTGTAATTAATTTTTATTACTTCTCTAGAATATTGGGATCCAAAATTGTGGGAACAATTGATTATAAAAAAAAAAAAAAAAAAAAAATTTAGACTAAAAAAGTTATCCACCTAACCCCAGGAGGTTGACCTGGTAGTTAAAAATGTTTACTTTTTTTATTGACTTTATGAATTCGAATAATTTGGAGTCATCTATCACATTTGTGGTTTTTTTTAAAACATTAGACTTGTAAAGTGTTCAATAGACTTCTAAGATTAGTTAAAATACATACAAACTGATACGAAGAAATGATAATCTTTTAATTCTATCTAAATATTTCATACACTAATGAATAAAAAATACTTTTATTTTTACTAAAATGTCACTTTAGAAGTGGAATTTTAAATCTTAAATTGGGTTTCGTTTTTGTCTACAAATTTATCTTATAGTTTATCAATGATATGAATTCGATAATTAATGTTGGTAAATTGATGAGTTTAATATTCCAAAATTCCAAATGAATCCAATTAATCATAAAATAACATGTCCCGCATTTTGAGTAGAGCATTTCAAATCATGTCTTAGTGGGTCAACTTGATGTTGGAGCGTTGAAAAGTTTCCTAATTTATTTCTTTCAACTTTAATAATTTTCTTATATGAGTTCATTTAATTCTGATTTGATTGATTTAATCACATTATCATATGATTTATTCATGGTAACAAGATGGATGACAAACCTGGTTACATTTTCCAACAAAATTTTCTCAACTTTAGTTTTTTAATGTATACAGAAACCTATTTCTATCAAAAAATCACCTTTATCATTAATCATAAAATTGATTAATAAACAACAGTATTTAGGATGCATTTGGTACAGTTTATTCCAATAAAATTTATGGAAGAATAGCTTAATAGAGTAGAATTTATGAAAATAATTTTTTTTGAAGAGTTAAATTTATGAAAATAAAACTTTTATATAAGATTTGTTTGTTATTTGGTTAAGAAAACATAAAAGATTTTTCTAGTATTATTTAAAAAAAAAAAAACATTAATATATAAGAATAAATCAAATTAAATTTATATAATAGAAGAGGATATTATAACTTTTAACACTTTAAAAGAACTTATATCATAAATCGTAAACTAACTTATTTAAAATTCTATAAATGCTTTTGAAATACAACCAAACAATTAAATTTTTTTTCAAAAATACTTATAATAAGCTTTTTTTATTTTATTTTTAAGCTCCTATAACGTTTCGACTTTAACAATGACAAAAAATCAACCAAAAAATTCGTACATAAATTTGTACAACACTTTAAACAATGAATCGTCAAATAAATGGTATGCCATTGACAGGAAAAAGATGAGTAAATGGGTCCCGAATGTTTAATTTTAAACTTATTGAAAAATTGAATTTACAGTAGGCAGAAAGGTAGGTCCGTCAGATGATTATGTTCAGATATCGTTTATTCTTAATTTAGAAATACATAAATAACATGTATTATTTTCTAAATAAGTTTGGGATACTATGATGAATATGTCCTCCACTATAGATATTAAAAATGCTCTTTATCAAAGCCTGGTGATGTCTGAAAGTGCACAACTTTTTACTATTATGGAGATTTTGCATGAAGCTTCATTTTATGCAAGGAGCCCACCGTAATATATAATATATGGAAAATATCATTCGATATTATTGGAAATTATAGAATCAAGAGAAGAGCAATTATACCAGACAGTGATGTAGAAGATAAGGTAGAAGGGAAAGGGACCCATAATGGCTACACTGGACCAATATATTTAAATTTATATGTGACTCCATTCCTTCTTCATTTCTTTCAATCATTTAATGTAACATCTTATTTTTTATATTTTACAAAATAATCCTTAACTTATCTATAAACAAATAATAATTGTTAGGCCAAAAAATGTCATTGGCCCCAATAGGCCCAAAGACGAAGACACCTTCAACAAAGTTCGGAGCCATGGCCCAATTTCGATTGAGCTTGCAATAGAGTTTGCATATTATGTCCGCTCAGTACACCTACCCTGTTGCTCACTACTTGAACCCAATCAACAAAGGCCTCGATTCGTTTGGGCCTCATCATCAGCTTGTATGGGCCCATGCCCTTTGATCCAAGATCACCTATTGAACCTAGGGTTTACTTAGACCCCAAGACTGCCTACTTCTTATTTCGGTATTATTCGGATTCTACCGAAGAGATCCATTACTATCCTAATTCGTCTAAGATCCGTATCTTAGACCAACTAGGACTCCCTCTCCTACTAAGGTAAGGGAATCCAAGGCCTTCCTATTCACTAAACCTTAACCTCCAAAGGACTCACAGTCCTACTAGGATTCGAATATCCTACAACTGCTATTTAAATAGAGGCTAGCCCTCTCACAGGGGAGGGACATTACACATTCTAACCCCATAGTTCCCACTCTCAAGAGCTTTATATTGCAGGCGTAGTTATAGTCTCCAACTAGTCTTTTGGTAACCTTCTCTTTCCCTAACCGTCACTAAATTAGCCTCATTCAGCCTTGCTGACTTGAGCATCAGAGTGCCTACGGCACACACCACCTTGGTGTTCTCTGTTCGCTTCACGTTTGTTTTCTTGTGTGTGTAGGTACAACAGATTGCTGGTAGCCGCAACCTCACAAGATCATACCCCCTATTCCGTAATCGTAGATTTTACCGTCTACAGTTTGACGCTCATTGTGGGGCCTCCAGTAATCATTCATCCTTCAAACCCTGCTTCGCAAGGAAACTCTCCATGGCTGAAAATTCAAACAACACCAATCCTGGTCTCGAGGCCAAGCTCGAAGCTCTAACTACTCTTATGCAACAACACTCAGACAAAGTGGCAGCATTGGAAGCTGAGAACGTCATCATCCAGACCGAAATTTTGCATACCTTGGCACTTGCTTAATTGCATCCAACAGAGGTATATTCACTTCCACCTTGCAAAACATCTCCAAAATTTCTTTATCCTTCTCTTCTTTCTTTGACTTCGCGAATCTGCTAGGAAAAGGTAAAGTATTAGACTGAAGTTGAATTGAAGGGTTAGGAATTACCTTTGATTCAGTTGTAGCCTCTTCTTTCTCAATTTCATCTTCAATTTTTGCTTCCTTTGCTACACTTGGAATGTTCAGCTTTGGTTCTTCCACTTTCTTGCCACTTCTTAGCGTCACTGCATTCACATTTTCCTTTGGATTCACCACTGTTTGAGAAGGCAACTTCCCTCCAACTTGAGCCTCTAAACGACTTATAGCATTTTTCTTTTGACCCATTTGATTCTCCAAACTTTGAATACTAGATCTTGTATCTTGTTGAAACTGTTTGGTATTCAAAGCAAGGGACTTAACTATATCTCCCTAGGATGAGTTTGAACTCTGTGAGGCAGGTTGCTTCAGTTGAAAACCTTGTTGTTGTTGTCTATTCTGGAAGAAATTTTGTCCACCTCCTACTTGTCTATTTCCTCCATAACTGAAATTCGGATGATCCCTCCAACCTAGATTGTACGTGTTGGAGTAAGGATCATACTGCCTCGGTTGTCCAGGAAAGTTTCCTGCTGCATTAACCTACTCAGCCCCTTCCTCTTGAAGTGTTAGGCACATGTCCGTTTGGTGTCCCATTGTTGAACATATCCCACAAACTTTTACCTGTTGTGTATTCCCTACAGCCAACTGTCTAACAAAAGAGGTAAGATCAGATAGTTGTTGTTCAATGGAAGATGTACTTACCTCATTCACCCTTTTGGGTGGTGCATCATGTCTTGTACTAAACTGTTGGGAATTGGCAGCCATGTTTGAGATTAACTGTTTGGCAGCTTCAGGAGTTTTATCCACCAACGCACCTCCACTTGCTGCATCTATCATGTTTCTTTCCATAGGTAGCAATCCTTCATAGAGATATTGAATTAACAATTGATCACTTATTTGGTGGTGAGGACAGCTTGCACATAGCTTCTTGAATCGCTCCAATAGTCATACAATGTCTCTCCATTATATTGCCTTATACCACATATCTCTTTCCTGATGGTGGCAGCTCTGAATGCTGGGAAATATCTTTCTAAGAACAGCCTTTTCATCTCGTTCTATGTTGTGACTGTCCCCAATGGTAGAAATAGAGCCAATCCTTTGCATCATCCCCCAATGAAAAAGGGAAAGCTCGCAACTTAATCGCTCCTCTGTCACCACCCCTATCGGTTTCATGCTTGAACAGACTACGTGGAACTCTTTTAGATGTTTATTTGGATCTTCACTTGCACGACCATGAAATGTAGGCAACAAGTGAATTAGACCAGAATTAGTTCAAAAGCAACATCTAAAGTAGGGTACCGAATACACAAAGGCTGCTGATTAAAATCAGGGGCAGCCAACTCCTTTAATGTTCTGCCACAGCCATCTTTTTCTATTTCTGCATCTAGATCACTGGACAAACTGTGGATGCTGAAAACAAAGGCTATATTGAGACCGGAGATGAAGAAATTGCTTGAAATGCCTCTTTTCGCAAACCTTGTAAACTACGTCTATTTTCTGGATCAAATTCCAACTCTCCTGTAGAATTGGATCGAGTCATAAACTCTAAAATACCAAAAATAAGCTAATAAAATAAAAAATAATAAAAAATAAATTTTTTTTTTTAACAGAAACTAAAATTGGCCAAAAACAGTATTAAATGATCGAATTTGAGGACGAGAGGGTGGGGCTAGAAAACCATTTCTAGTTTGCTCAGAATTTGTTTCTTTGAAACGGGTACTTGCAGCGCTCCTAATCAACCAAAATTTCTCTTATGAATAGTACTACTGTTCACGAATTTTGTTTTTCAAGAACCTAAAAAAAAATCACAATTGAAAATTGAAAAAAAAAAAAAAAGAAAAAAAAAAAAAAAAACACAACTAAACAGTGATTAAATGAAATAACACAAGAACAAAAACATAAAAAATAATCGACAAAGAACATTCCCCGGCAATGGCGCCAAAATTTGGTAGGCGTGCCGAATGCACCAATTAATTACCCTACTAACCTAACTACAATTGTATATAGGGTGAGCAAGGGTCTATCCCACAGGGAATGATTCGATTAAATCCTATATTCTATGCCAATAACCACAATGAAGACAATAGGAAAATAAATAAAATCTAAACAGTAAACATGACAGCAGAATAATGAAAGGGGTTGTAATCAATGCAATCTAAAGTAAAACAATAAATCTCCAATAGTAGAAAATATCTAATTAAACAGCCAGTTCTCGGTTCAAGATCCACCTAAACATGCATTGGACACAAACTAACCGTAACGTTATTCTATCTCGTTATTAGGAATTACTAACCCTAGAAACAATAAGCTCTATTACACGAATTTCCCTAATAATCACTACTGAAATAAGCTCTTCAATTAGATTAACCTTGAACAACCTAGAATAAGCTCTCTAAATTTAATTCAATGGCAGCCTTAAGCACTAGGAAAATAGAACAATCCAAGCAACAATCACGCAGATCGGATTATTGAACTTAGGTTATGTTATTCAAGGTTACAAATTGAAAACTTGTCCGTAATCATCTGCATCATGTGTTACTCATTGAATAGAAAGAGGACAATTACGTATCACACTTCCAATTCTATCAGATAAAATTCCGATTAAACAATTCAGCAGGCCATTACTAAATCACCCAAACAGAAAATTAAAATAATTAAAATAGAATAACATAAACAATTCCAATAAAAACGAGATTGAGAACAATGTTACTGAAGTTAAGTTATACCAACGACATGAATTCAGGCTTCAAAATCCCTTGAACTGAAGAAGAAAGATCTGCCGCACATATTGAGTTGAAGGTAAAAAAAAATAAGAAAAACTCCACTGTCGTCTTTTTTCCTCTTTGACCTAACAAATCCTAAATATAAACATATTTTTCCTCAATTCTGCCTAGGAAAATGGAAATGACTTTCCTAGACCTTTCCTAAAAGATAGACTCCCAAAACTATCAATCTTATCAGATATGGAAAACAAAATCCGTAATCCAGCTTTGCACTAGGATTCTCACAACGTAAAATAACTTTTGGGCTTGGTCACTTCACAAAAGTTGTAGTCCTAGTGTGAGATGAATTTGGGCTTTTGAATCACCTGCTTTAGATACTGAAGCTCTAGTTAGGCGCATTCGAAGACTCAATACTCAGCCAGAAATCCTTCCGTGAAGGATTCCAGGGCAATTTTGCAACAACCAATGATGTTCCAAATGAACTCGGATTCTCGCCCATAATACCTCTAGAAAGCTTGATTCGTCTAATTTACTTTTTCTGAAGAACACTGTTGCAATCAAGAAATTGACTCCATGAAAAACCTGAAAAAAACACAGCACTGGTCAGAATAACAAAAAATCTGGAATTTTCTAATCTTTTCTCAATTATTTCATAAAGTCTATCGAAATATGTAAACTTACAAAATAAACTCTAATCAACTCAACTAGGCATAAAAAATACAAAAAACATAATATGGAAGGATAAAAATATATAAATTACACTCTTATCACCAGCCAAGCTCAATCCGACGCAAAGAGGGGCACGACCAAGTGGTGCGAATTCACGGAAACCATGGTCATAACACCACCAATGTATCGCCTAAGATTGGAAGTTGCAGCACTATTGAAGAAGGGACATCTTTGGGACCTGTTGACAGATAAGGGAAGAATACAGTAGCCAAAGAAGCTTGAAAGAAATATCTCCCTCTCCACAAGAAACAACATCGAAGGGTTCTGCTCCATTATCTCTAGTGAGTCGAAAATCAATGGGGTGAGTTATTCCTCAGCCAAGCGCTATGCTCGAACAACCATACTAGAAATCCGCCATCATCCATCCCTTCGAGCACATACCAACTAGATCATTCAGTTTGAAAGACGAGTGATGCGTGTTTCTTACAACATGCAAAACTAGCAAGTGCACTAGCGCTCAAGTAATAAAATGATGGGTAGGTATCGTTCCCACGAGGACTGTTAAGAAAGCACTAAGTTTCCTAACGTTATCAAGTTGAAGTAATCGAATTCTTTGGATTGGTGGGAGCAAGTTTTAATTTAAAAACAACAAAATGAAATTTACTAAGGTGAAAACTTAATTAAGAAAGCAATATAAAAAAAGAATATCAATTCAAGTAAAACGGGGAGGGTTTTGACTTCGTTTGGACTTTATGGGTTAAACCTAAAATTACACTATATTCACATTCATGCGCAATGGTTGTAAATCGAATTCACTAATATGTTAAACATACCCTCTCGGGCTATGTTTTCCTATCTTCCTTATTAACATTCTGCACCCAACAAATTGAAGGTTAATAATTCTAAATTCATTAAGCACAAGAATCCTAAATGATTTCATAATTCTTGAAATATCTCTAGCATCCAATACTATAATGGTGATTACCCAGAAAGCCTAACATGAATTATTTCTCAATCTCATCATGTTCATCACATACAACATTCAATTCAGAGTAAACACACCCAAAGCTTATTCACATGGAAATAACACAATCAAACACTTAAATCATTTAAAATCAAACTACAATAAAAACCTAACCATAAAAGATTAGTTCATAGCTAATCAATACTACAAAAACGAAAAATAGAAATAAACAAGTAAAAACTAATGAAACTGAGATGAAAGATAAGAAATCTCCCAAAGATGAATCTTCTAGTCAAAATCTGAACCTCTCCCCTAAACAATCCGAAAAACCAAAGCTTTACTCTAAGAAAAGTGTAAAAACGGCAAACCTAAACAGCTCCCGATACTGGGCAAAAAGGTTAAGTTCTCTTTTATACTTAGTCCAAAAACCCAGCCAAAACACGCACAACCGAAATTGTGCGTTTAACAAAATTGAATAAATTGACTGTGCCGCGGCGAAGAAGAATTCTTCGCGCGGCGAACAATGAATCAGATAAGTTCGTACCGGCTTTCGCAGCAGCGAAGCTTCTTTGAGTTCTGAAATTACAGAACTGCCACTCCGCTTGCTTCTTCGCTTATTCCTCGATTCTCGGTGCTTCCTTGGAAACAAGCTTCCGTGCTTAATCTACTCCGGTACTCCCCTATCTTTGAAATCCGCTAATTTCTGAGTCAAAAATATCCAATTTTGTGCTTATTTGCTCAAAATGTCCATTTAACTGAAATACGAAAAGTAACAAATTAAGAACCAATTCAGGTCAAAATGCACCAGAAAGTACCTGAAATCCGACAAAAAGATCTAAATAAACAGTATATTTATGGATTATCAACTACCCCCAAACTAAAGAGATGCTCGTCCCTGAGCATACAGTACAAAACTAATGAAAACAAAGATAACAAACAAAAAAAAACACGAAAACACACACAACAAAACTGAAAAAAAAAAAATAAAACCAACCAAACTCAAATTCCACAGTGAATTGCCTAGAAATTGACATGTCTCAAAAATTGTTGAAAAATTATTATCAGGAAATGTTCGACACTCCAAGAAGTTAAAGTACATCGACTGTTTCCTCAATCGGTCCACCAAGTAGGTGATCCCCACTTCATCCACATTCCAACTTCCGGATTATTTTATGCAAAAATTGTAAAGTTTATCAAATGGTGGCAGACTCCATAGGCCTAAGTATCGAACTACTCTCCACTAATGTGGACTAGACATCGCTAAGGATCAACAGGTCTTGGAGCTTGGAACGTTAGGCTCGGGTCATGGGCTCCAATAAAAGGATAGGAACAAAGTAAGAGAACTCGGTTGTCCTAAAGCAAAACAAAATCCATCGAAACCCACACTTTCTCAACACCAATCGACATGTCCACTGGTTCACAGCCTTCAAACGCGTACTTTAAAAACTTTTGGATACCATAAATGTAGGGTGAGATCCGTTTAAGGCGTACGTGGCGTTGTTATACCCGAGGTCGCCAAATACTGCTAGGCAGTTTTTAAGGCGGGTTCTGGTTTCCAGCCAGTATACCTTAAACGAGGCAGAATTGGTTTTTTTTTTTTTTTTTTTTTTTTTTTTTTTTTAGAGAATAACATTGAATGAAATGAGGTACTACCTCTTGTGTTTTATTCTTTCCTCTGACCCCCAAACTAAAGTTTGGCCTCCTCATTTTTCTTCTTTCAACCCCCAAACTATTCTTGCTCATTCGTACACTTTCCCGTTTTTATTTTGCACTAAGACCGAATTCCTAAGGGTAAGATAAAGTGTTTAGGTAAAAGGAATTTACAATTCTGTTGTTTTCAAGAAAAAATAAAGCAAAGTTCATTGGCTCAAAGGGTGACTAGGGATAAATTCATTCATGGGTTGGCTAGAAAGGCTCAAACGTTCCGAAAAATTGCCTAAATCATCTCCTCAACCATGTCTAATCCTAGAATTTCGCCTCAAGCATTTCTCAACTAGGTTCAGAGTTCACCAAACTTATCAAGACTTTACCTAATCGCATAAAATGAATCTAAGCATGCCGAAATAAATGAAAAATGGTGGTTGAACCACTCAACAAACTCAATCAGAATCCAATCAATAAACAAAAACTTGAAGCAATGCTTAACATTTCTCAACAATAAAAATTCAATAGCTTTATTCTCATCATTGATTTATACAATTCATCATCGGCAAACGAACAACAAAGTTAACAAACAAAACACAAAGAGGTTTTCAAGTTAAGGTGTACGTGGCGTTGTTATACCCGAGGTCGCCAAATACTGCCAGGCAGTTTTTAAGGCGGTTACTGGTTTCCAGCCAATATACCCTTAAATGAAACAAAGAAGTAACAATTAACCTAAAAAAAATTTTTATATATATTATTTTTTTTTTTTCACATTAAGGTGTACGTGGCGTTGTTATACCCGAGGTCACCAAATACTGCCAGGCAGTTTTAAGGCGGATACTGGTTTCCAACCAATATACCCTTAAACTCGTTTTAATTCTATTCCCTACCCCCAAACTAAACAACATTGTCCCCAATGTTCCATTATGCAAAAAATCAGGAATAGAGAAATAAAACAATAAAGGTACGAGAATTCTCCCTGGTTAATCCATGAATTGTCGTTCACAAATGACCCCTGGTGTCGGACTTTTCCTACCAGAATCTGTCAAAACAATCAAACTGCGGTGTCCTTATGTTGCACAATTCAAACTAATCTTGAAAAAATTACAACCTAATCCCGTCCTTTTTCACAACTATGAATAAAACAGCAACTAAAAACTAACAAAATAAACAAAGTTCAAAACCAAAATAAACTGAGTTAAACGTTTCAACTGACACGAAATTAAATGAACAGAATTAAACAAAAATAAAATAAAACGGGTGCTCTGGTTCAATCTTCTTCTTCATCTGCTTCCTCTTTGGATCCCTCATCTTCCTCGTCCTCCTCGGAGTCCAACCACTCATCGATCCGAGTTTCAGTCACCCATTGGTATGCTGAAGTGTCAACATTCAGCTCCTTGAAATTGTTGTCAGCAATTCATGCATCTACTCAGTCCGCTCCATCATCCAATCCTGGCGTCTCTCATGTACTATTCAGGCCCATCATTTCCTGCATCATCTCTTTTTGTGTACCTGTGGAGTGGATGATGTGCAAGGCTCGTTCTCTGCCTTTTGCCCTTGCTCTTGGTTGGGCAGCTTCCGTTCGGTCCGGTTGTTTTGTAATAAATCTGAATCTAAGGTTGGAGCAGCATGAATACGCTGCTCGTCATCCTGAACCGCGACCCCAGCTTTTAGACATAGGGCTGTAATGAGATACGGGAAACAGTAACTTCCTCGCCCTGGGTTTGCTGCCAGCTTAATACTGTTAAAAATTAAATCCCCCATATCAATATTCTCCTGTGGCAATCGAATGAGGAGTAAGGCCTTCTCGCGAGTCACAGTACTGTAATGTGATTCCGGCAGAGTCTCGCACATATAAGTATTGCCACAGCCTAGTCATAGGTGTCAACTGTGTGCCCTTAAGAGTCTTTTTCTGTTTCTTGGACACTGCCCACTGTGTACCCGGTTTTGCAATCACTGGGGGAATCAAGTCGTGTCAATACTTGATCTCTTGAACTTGACGTAGTCATCAATCAGGACTTCCGGCAAATGAAAGAAATCATTGATTTTTTCTAGTAAAAGGCACTTCCTCCCTCTTACATACACCGTTGCTTCCTGGCACTCGGGAGATTGGCATAGAATTCCCTTACCAGCGGCTCGACAGCAACTGATTAGGAGCTCACAAAACATCTCCACTGCCTCCCTTACTCCACTCAATTGCCTGAGTAGCGGTTAAACCGCGCTCCGAGATAATCCCTTTGTCCTCCTCTGAATGGTGCCCATACTTCTTCGGGCCTCATCGTTCACAAAACGGTATTACACTTTTTCCCTACTCTTACTCTTCCCCTTGTATGGTTGCTTAACTTCGGAGCCATTGACCAACTGAAATTCAATCCAAAATATTAACCCCAAGGAATTAGACCTACAAATACACAGCCACGTCAAACATGCAACAACAACCCACACTTCCAAAAATTTGCAATTCAACCCCAAACTACAATTTTTCAATTCAACACAAACACTCCAAAAAATCAAATCCACACTTCTAACAATCAATTGATCACAAACTTCTCAGTCAATCAAAATCACAACTCAAAATACCCAAAATTCTCAAGTCAAAAGTTAACAAAATTTAGATCTATGATTATAGACTTAAAATTTTCTGAAATAAGCTTTGGGTTTCGAGATCTTACCAATATGAAGGAGTTTGCAACACCAATTGAACCGGAAAAGACCCAAATAAGAAAGCCCCAATTTTTCGATCCAAAAATTTTTGTGAAATTTTCGTGAAATTTGTTGTTGATACGGGTTGTTTTGGTGTTTAGGAATGTTGTAGAGTAAGAGTTTTGGTTGGAAAAGCAAAATAGAAGCAAAGATTGAAAGTTGAAAAATTTCCTCTCAACTCAAAATGCAAGGCGGCGTGAAGAATGAAGAAGAAAAGTTGGTATTTATTAAAAAAGCTCGTCGCTGGTCTTCGCCGCGGCGAAGTTCATCATCATGAACCCTAAAAATTCCCAAGTTTCGCCCCGGCGAAGAAAAATTCTTCGCCGAGGCGAAAACTTCCCGAGAGTGCAAGGCTCACTTCGCCTCGGCGAAGAAAATTTCTCGCCGCAGTGAAATGCCTTAACCAATTTTTCAGCAATTTACTTACTTTTCTTCGCCGCGGCGAAATCCTCAGTAGCTAACCTGGTTTTCTTCATGTCTCTTCGCCCCGGTGAAGGCTGAAATTTTTTATCCTTCCTTTGGCTCAAGACTTCACCTGAAAACCCAAAAACAATAAAAACATCAAATTTTATACAAACTCACAATGACATAAAATAAATTCGAACAACCAAAATTAAAATCAAAAGTAAAAAAAAAAACACTTGGGTTGCCTCCCAAGAAGCGCTTGTTATAGTCGAAAGCTCGACTCTCCAATTCTAAGTTGGAGTTCAAGCCGGATTGGGATGAACTTGCAACTCATCACCCCTCAATGTATGGCTTCAACCTCTGTCCATTAACCGTAAAAGTGCCCTTTTCCTCATGTGTGACTCCACTGCTCGGATGATGTATCTTCGTAATAGTGAATGGTCGGACCATCTAGACTTAAGTTTTCCGGGGAAAAGCCTAAGTCTAGAGTTGAACAACAATACATTCTGTCCAACTTCAAAAGCCTTGACCCGGTGTGCTTGTGTGCCACCTTTTTGTTCTCTTTATAATTCGGGCATTTTCATATGCTTCGAGACGAAACTCCTCAAGCTCGTTCAAAGTCACATTCTTTCCTCTCCCGCGGCTTTCAAGTCCATGTTCAACGCTTGGGCCCAGTATGCCTTATGTTCAAGTTCTACCGGCAAGTGGCACGCTTTCCCATAAACCAATCTGAACGGAGACATACCAATTGGGGTTGTAAGGCAGTGCGATAAGCCCATAAAGCATCGTCCAACTTCCTTGACCAATCCTTCCTCGAGGCATTAACTGTTTTTTCAAAACCCTTTAGTTCTCATTCGACAGTCGCTTGCCGCTCGTTTGTGGATGGTAGGGTGTTGCAACTATGTGTCACTCCATACTTACTCAGCAATGCATCCATTTGCCTATTGCAAAAATGCGATCCTCCATCACTAATGATTGCCGTGGTACACCAAACCTTGAGAAAATATTCTTCCACGAAATTAATCACCACCCTAGCATCATTAGTTGGCAGAGCAACTGCCTCAACCCATTTTGACCATAATCCACCGCTACTAAGATATATGTGTTCCCAAAGAACTTGGGAAAGGACCCATGAAATCTATCCCCCAAACGTCAAAAATTTCAACCACCAGGATATGTTCAACGGATCCATCATCTTTTTTGAAATATTTCCCATCCATTGACATTGGTCACACTCCTGAATCATCGGAAGGAATCCTTAAAGAGGGTTGGCCATAAAACCCAGATGTAGCACCTTCGCTGTGTTTTTAGCTCCCCAAAATGGCCACCTACTTCCTTCTCATGACAATGCCTTAAAATGCTTCCATTTCTTCCTCTAGGACACATCTCCGTATCATTTGATCAATACAGTGCCTGTACAGGAATGGCTCTTCCAAAAGTAGTACTTTAAATCAGAAAAAATTTCTCTTCTGTTGAAATGTCATACCACTTGGGAGCACCCTTGATGTAGTAATTGCAAAATCCGCATACCATGGTGCTTCCTCACTCTCATAGCTTCTCATCCGGAAATGTTTCTGAAATTGGCTTTCCACCTCATTTCTGATTGGTCTCTCAATTCTCGATAGATGATCAGCTACCACATTTTCCGATCCCTTCTTGTCTCGAATTTCCAACTCAAATTGAAGTAGCAAAATCCATCTTATAACCAAGGTTTTGCTTCTTGCTTCGCCAGTAGGTGTCGAGTGCTGAATGGGCCGTGTAAACGATCACCTTCGCACCTAATAAGTAAGAAAGAAACTTGTCAAAAGCAAACACCACAGCCAATATTCTTTTTCAGTGGTGGTGTAATTCAGTTGTGCATCAACGAGTGTCTTGCTAGCATATGAATTACATGCAAACTTTATTTTTTCTGCAATACTACCCCTAAAGCAAAGTCACTAGCATCACACTTAGTTCAAAGGGCAGTCCCACTCGGGAACTGCAATAATAGGTGGAGATACTAGTAATTTTTTCAGAGTTAGGAAAGCATGCATGCAATCATCATTAAAATCAAACACAACATCTTTATTCAATAGATTGCAAAGGGGTTTAGAGATCTTAGAAAAATCCTTGATGAAGCGTCTGTAAAACCCCGTATGCCCCAAGAAACTTCGGACTGCTTTGACATTTGATAGTGTGGTAGCTTCTCAATCACTTCTGTTTGCCCGATCAACTTCAATCCATCCTTGAAATCCTATGCCGAGCCACTATTCCCTCTTGGACCATGAAGTGACATTTCTCCAATTCAGCACCAAATTTGTTTCCTTACACCGCTGCAAAACAGAGACAAGATTTGTTAGACAGTTATCAAATGATGAAACAAAAACTGAGAAGTCACCATGAAGACTTCTAACACGTTCCACCATGTCTCCAAAGATTGACATCATGATCTTTGGAATGTTGCTGGTGCATTGCATAGCCCAAATGGCATCCGTTGATAGGCAAAGGTGCCGTAAGGGCAAGTGAAGGTAGTTTCTCTTGATCCTCCGGAGCGATGGCAATTTGGTTATATCGAATAACCATCCAGGAAACAATAATAGGCATGTCCTGCCAACCTCTCCAACATCTGATCGATGAAGGGCAATGGAAAATGATCCTTCCTTGTCGCTCATTCAGTTACGGTAATCAATGCACACTCTCCAACCCGTTACCGTCCTTGTTGGAATCAACTCATTACTCTCATTCTTCACAACAGTGATCCCTTCTTTCTTCAGAAACTCTGTACCGGGCTCACCCATGGACTATCGAAAATCGGATAAATAATCCCAGCATCTAAGAGTTTCACCACCTCCTTCTACCACTTCCTTCATGAAGGATTTAATCCGTTGTGGTTGTACCCTAGGCTTAATGTCATCCTCCATGAGAATAATGCATGCAAAATGAGGGCGAGATACCTCTAATGTCCAAAATGGTCCATCCAATTGCTAGTCTTGTGTTCTCAACACTCTAATCAACCTCTTTCCTCTAAGGCATTCAAAGCTGCACTAATAATCACGGAAAAGTTTCTGAGTCTCCAAGATAGACATATTTGAGGTGAGGCGGTAAAGGTTTCAGTTCAAGCCTTGGAGTTTCTTCATATTTTCCTTTGCCCTTCTTTGTCAAAATCAAACTCCTCAAATTCTACATTTGACTCTCCTCAATCGGGAAGTGCTTCTAACATCCTAGCACAATCATTACTTGCCGATTCTTCCACTCTACTGTTTTGATTTGGCTATACAAGCTTCTAGAGGTAATTCAGGGGTGTTTTTTCCATGGATTCCACAAAAAGTTCATCCACCACATCGACACTAAAGCATGAATCCAATTCAGACGGAAACTTCATTGCATCAAAAACATTGAAAGTTACTGTTCATCTTGAACCCTTAACAGCAACTTTCCTTCCTGCACATCAACAGTGGCTCTCCCCGTGGCCAAGAATGGTCGGCCAAAATGAGGGAATCTCCTTATCCTCTTCCCTGTCCAACACCACAAAGTCCGCTGGAAAAATTATCTTCCACCTTCACTAATACATCTTCAACTATCCCCCTCGGGTGCTTTATCGACCTATCGCTAGTTGCAACGACATTGTCGTTGGCTTCACTTCACCAATCCCCAATCTCCTGAAAACAGAAAAGGGCATCAAATTTATACTAGCTCCTAGATCACATAGAACACGATCAAAAGTAATATCCCTATAAAACAAGGAATAGTAAAACTCTGGATCTTTGAGTTTCGGGGGTAATTCTTCTGGAGGATTGCACTGCAATCTTCCGAAAGCATCACCGTTTCCTCATCTTCTAATTTCCTTTTGTTCGAAAGGATTTCCTTCAGGAACTTCACATAACTTGGCATTTGCTGTAATGCATCTGCAAAAGGAATGTAATATGCAATTTGAAAATTTCAATGAACTTTGAAAATTGCTATCCGTGTCTTCTTCTTCAATCTCTGAGGAAAAGGCACGGGTGGGTGTGATGTGCTAATTCTGGTGGTATCTGGGGAATGGCAATTTCTCCTTCTTCTTTTGCCTTTCTTCTCTTTCTTTTTTCTTCCCCAAGTAACCTGGTTTCTCTCCACAATGATCTCTTCATTAATTCTCTCTTCAGAATCTTCCTTTGGTTGCACCCTCTTTGGTAGTGGGCTACCTCTTCCAAAACTGTCCACTTCTCAAAATTATGGCATTTGCTTGTTCACGTGGGGTGGTTACGGTATTGCTTGGTAGGAAACCTGTGGTCTATATTCAGTTCTCGGCCAATTGGCCCATCTATACCTCAAGATTCCGAATGGAAGCCCCTTGGTTTCTAAAGTTTGTCTGTCTCATTCATGAACCCTGTAGTCTCTTGCGAATTTACCGAACATATCCTCCAACTTCGTCACTCTTTGATCTCCGGTTGATTAGTCACCCCTGGCGGGTTATTTGGAACTTGCCTCTGGTTCCATTGGTTATTTTGTTGATTCTGATTTCCCAAGCAAGATTCGGATGATTTCTCCACCCTGGGTTGTATGTGTTGGAGAAAGGGTTGTCGGTGTCTTTGATTTCCTGCCAAGTAATTGACTTGCTCCGTTGATGAAGATGACGGAGCAAATGTGTCCTAACTTGACATCGTGCTCACATGGTTTCCTGCACAAAATTCACATGTTAGTTAAGTGCTTGGATAGAGTTTACCTGCATAGTTCCCAACTGTTTTTGAAGTGCAGTGAGTTGGGCTGAGATGACTGTGAAAGCATCAACTTCATGAAGACCCGAAGATTTCCTCGTTGTTACTCTCTCATTCGGTCTTTGATAATGTGCTTGCCAAAACCTCAAGCAACTCATAGCCTCCTCAGGTGTCTATTCTGCAAGGCCCTCGAAGCTGTATCCACATGGTTTGACATTACCCATCAAACCATTGTAAAATGTTGGACTTGAAGCCAAAATGGCAGACCATGATGTGGACACTTTCTCATTAACTCTTGTATCTCTCCCGAGCCGTACAACGACTCGGCATCTATTGGAGAAATGATGTGATATCATTTCTCAATTTCGCTGACTTGGCTGGAGGAAAGAACTTGGTCAGGAATTTTGTGCCAGATCATTCCATGTTGTTATCGTTCCCGGTGGTAATGCCATTAACCACCCTTTGCTTTATCTCCCAATGAGATGGAATAAAGCACTAATAGCATCATCCGACACTCCATTTGACTTGAAGGTGTCGCAAATTTCCAAGAAATTTGCAATGTGCTGATTCGGATCCTCCTTCAAATCACCGTTGAATCTAACCGACTGCTGGATCATCTGGTGATTGCCGGCTTGATCTCGAAGTTGTTTGCTTGTACTGTGGTTAGTAATACTTGACCCACTTCCATTCACTGTGGGAACTGAAAATTCCCAGTGTCCTGTTTTCTGTTCAGCCATTTCAACAACAACTTCTTCCGATTCTGCAGTAAGATTATCTCTTTCTCTTCTCTCTCTGTTACGTCTTCTCACGGTCCTCTCAAGCTCAAGGTCAACAGGAACCATGGTTGACGTCTTGCTCTTCGCATAAACTGAACGAACACAAGTGAAAGAAAAGTGAGATCACTCTTGAAAATTAAAAACAAAAATTAAAACTTCAATCTAGCTAAACTAAGGAAAAAATAATGTTAACTTAAAAACAGTTCCCCGGCAACGGCGCCAAAAACTGATGCGGTGTTCTTACAACATGCAAAACTAGCAAGGGCACTAGTCGCTCAAGTAATAAAATGATGGGTAGGATATCGTTCCCACGAGGACTGTTAGCAAAGCACTAAGTTCCTAAGCTTATCAAGTTTGAAGTAATCGAATTCTTGGATTGGGGGGAGCAAGTTTTAATTTAAAAACAACAAATGAAATTTACTAAGGTGAAAACTTAATTAAGAAAGCAATATAAAACACGGAATATCAATTCAAGTAAAACGGGTAGGGTTTTGACTTCGTTTGGACTTTTTTGGGTTAAACCAAAATTCACTATATTCACATTCATGCGCAATGGTGTAATCGAATTCACTAATTGTAAACATACCCTCTCGGGGTATGGTTTCCTAGTCATAGTCTTAACATTCCGCACCCAACAAATTGAAGGTTAATAATTCTAAATTCATTAAGCACAAGAATCCTAAATTGATTTCATTAATTCTTGAATCTATCTCTAGCATCCAATACTATAATGGTGATTACCCAGAAAGCCTAACATGAATTATTTCTCAATCTCATCATGTTCATCACATACAACATTCAATTTCAGAGTAACACACACCCAAAGCTTATTCACATGGAAATAACACAATCAAACACTTAACCCATTTAAAATCCAAACTACAATCAAAACCCCAAAAGATGAATCTTCTAGTCAAAATCTGAACCTTCTCCCTTAAACAATCCGAAAAACTCAAAGCTTTACTCTAAGAAAAGTGTAAAAACGGCTAAACCTAAACAGCTCCCGATACTGGGCAAAAAGGTTAAGTTTCTCTTTTATACTTAGTCCCAAAACCCAGCCAAAACACGCACAACACGAAACTGTGCGTTTAACAAAACTGAATAAATTGACTGTCGCCACGGCGAAGAATGAATCAGATAAGTTCGTCCCTGGCCTACTTCGCCGCGGCGAAGACATTTCCTTCGCCGGGGCGAAGCTTCTTCCTGAGTTCTGAAATTACAGAACTGCCACTCCGCTTGCTTCTTCGCTTAATTCCTCGATTCTCGGTGCTCTTCCTTGGAAACAAGCTTCATCGTGCTTAATCCTACTCCGGTACTCCCCTATCTTCTGAAATCCGCTAATTTCTTAGTTAAAAATATCTTATTTTGTGCTTATTTGCTCAAAATGTCCATTTTAACCTGAAATACGAAAAGTAACGAATTAAGAACCAATTCAAGTCAAAATGCACCAGAAAGTACCTGAAATCCGACAAAAAGATCTAAAATAAACAGTATAATTTATGGATTATCAACGAGCCAGCCATCTTAACCGCCCCTCATCACGATGCTCTGGTCATCTCCCTCCAGATCGCCAACATCCTGGTCAAGAGAGTGTTCGTAGATAAGGGATCCTCAGCAAACATCCTTTTCCTTGAAGCGGTGAAAGCCATGGGACTGGATGAATCAAACATTAGCAAATGCCCAACCATCCTGGTCGGGTTCAGTTCTGAGTAGAAGTACATCATCGGTGAAATTGCCTTACCTGTCTACATCAGCAAAATCAACAAGCAAACTATCTTCTTAGTACTTGATTGCCCCTCACCTTACAATGTCATCTTAGGTCGACCCTGGATCTATGACATGCAAGTTGTCCCATCCACCTTCCATCAAACTATCAAGTTTCCAACAAAGTTAGGAGTAAGAGAAATCAAGGGTGATCCTAAGGCCTCTAAAGACTGCTACAAGAACGCCTTCAAAGGCAAAAGTCATGCTTCATAACAACTACAGTTCCATCCAACCCTTCCGACCGAGCCAGATCAACCATCCATAGAAGAGTTGGATGAAGTGTAGATACATTCGGATCACCCCAACCGAAAGACATAGATAGGCTCTCGCCCCAAGCCCGAGATAAAGGAGTGACTTATAGACTTCCTTAAGCATAATCAGGATTACTTCGTTTGGTCCCACGCAGACATGACGGGCGTCAGCCCCGAGGCAATCATCCACTACCTTCACATAGATCCAGATCACCCTCTAGTGAAGCAGAGGCGAAGGAAGTTCGCTCTAGAATGCAACCAGGTCATTAATGAGGAAGTTGACAAGCTACTAAGTAACAGATTGATCAGAGAAGTCCATTACCCTGACTGGCTAGCAAACGTGGTGGTCGTGAAGAAAAAGAATGGAAAATGGAAGGTCTGCATAGACTTCACAGATCTGAACAAGGCATGTCCCAAAGACTCCTTCCCACTCCCTCATATCGACATGATGGTCGATGTGACCGCAAGTCACAAACTCTTAAGTTTTATGGATGCTTTCTAGAGGTACAACCAAATTTTGATGCACCTAGACGACCAGGAAAATACAGTTTTCATCACAGAGAGGGGAACCTATTGCTACAAAGTAATGTCTTTTGGTCTTAAGAACGTCGGGGCCACCTACCAGCAGCTAGTCAACAAAATATTTGCTGAACACCTTGGAGACACCATGGAAGTATACATTGAAGACATGCTTGTCAAGTCCCTTATGGCTGAGCAGCACCTCAACCACCTCAGCCAAGCATTCCCTGTCCTAAGGAAATACAATATGAAGCTCAACCCAGCCAAGTGTTAGTTCGGGGATTCGTCAGGAAAATTCTTGGGGTACATGGTGACTCAGCGTGGGATAGAAGCCAATCCTGATCAAATCCAGGCAGTCCTAAACATACCATCACCAACTTGCATCAAAGATGTCTAGCACCTTGTGGGGCGTATGGCTGCTTTGAGTCATTTCATCTCCAGATCTGATGACAAATGCCACCTCTTCTTTGCTGCACTCAAGAAATCTAAGAAGTTTGAATGGACCCCCGCCTACGAGGAGGCCCTGTAGCAGCTAAAGAGATACCTAACCTCTCCCCCACTTCTTTCCAAACCCGTGGTTGGGGAAAAGCTCTACACCTATTTGGCAGTTTCGGAGACAGCCATCTCAGTAGTGTTAGTCTGGAAAGGCAATGTGAAGTAGCTACCAGTTTACTATGTAAGTAAATCACTCCTTGATGCCGAGACAAGATACAGCTAGTTCGAGAAATTGGCAGTCGTCCTCATCCATGCATCCAGGAAGCTCATACCATATTTTCAATGCTACTCTATAGTTGTCCTCACCTTCTTCCCACTCAAGAAGAAACTTCACAAGCCAGAGTTATCAGGCTGACTCACTCAATGGACAGTAGAGCTTAGTGAGTTTGATATATCCTTCCAACCATGCACCACCATAAAATCCCAAGTGTTGGCAGACTTCATTGATGATTTCACTCCTAACACTACCGTCTAGGTAGAAAAAGAGCTATTGTGCATGAATAACAGTCGTCTTCAATGTGGACTCTCTCAGTGGATGGCTCAAGCAATGTGAATGGAAGCGGGCTCGACATTGTACTTATTACACCAGAAGGGGATATCATCCAGCTAGCCATATAGTGTGGGTTCAAGTGCACAAACAATGAAGCCAAATACGAAGCCCTGATCGCCAGACTCTCTCTAGCCAAGGAGATTGGAGTAAGAAAGTTGGGGGTAAAGTCTGATTCTCAACTCGTAATCAACCAATTGCAAGAACTTACCAGGCCCGAGACTTAAAGATGACAACTTACTTGAACTTGGTCAAAGAAATCCAGTCTACCTTCGAAGAATTCTCTATCACCCAAGTCCTAAGATCAGAGAATACCCATGTTGATGCCCTTGCCAACCTCGGCTCAGCCCTTCAAGGCTCCTCCCAGTCATCCATCCCATTATTGTTCCTCTAATGGCCAGTCGATGTAAGGAACATCCAACGACCAAGTTGCACAACCCGAAAGAGCTTAAAGAAGTAATGGATGTCGAACCAGCCGACTCCTAGATGACCCCAATAATCAGATACTTGGAACATGATGAGCTTCCAGTTGACAAAAATGAAGCATGTTGTGTGAGAGCAAAAACTGCCAGATTCACCATATACAAGGGCCAACTCCTTAAGAAGTCATTCTTTGGCCCCTACCTTAAATGTATAAGCCTAGAAGAAGCCAAGTATGTTCTCGCCGAACTCTATGAAGGCGAATGTGGGAACCATGCAGGAGGTTGCAGCCTTGCCTGTCGGGTGATCACTGCTGGTTACTATTGGCTAACTATGCGCATTGACTCAGCATCCTATGTGAAGAAATACGATAGCTGTCAAAGGTTCGCCCATGTCTCACACCTCTCACCTGAGCGACTCAACTCCACCCTCACACCTTGGCCATTCATGAAGTGGGGGATAGACATAGTTGGAAAACTCTCGACCGCACCCAAGCAATGAGTCTTCATGTTGGTGGTCATCGACTATTTTACTAAGTGGATCGAAGCCGAAGCACTCACCCAAGTCAGAGACCGAGAGGTAAAAGCCTTCATCTGGAAACATGTCATCTGTAGATTTGAAATACCGAAGGAAATAGTCACCAACAATGGATCCCAATTCATCAGCTCAGGCTTTAGAGACTTCTGTGACATGTAGGGAATCAAGCTTAGCTTCTTTACCCCTCGCAACCCCCAATCGAATGGCCAAGCTGAATCATCAAATAAAACAATCATGCAGACTTTAAAAAAGCACCTCCAGAAAGCTAAGGGCACATGGGCAAACGAACTACTAGGGGTCCTCTAGTCCTATCAAACAACAACTCGCTCGTCTATTGGTGAAACCTTTTTCTCCCTCACATATGGATCCTAGGCAGTCATCTCAGACGAAGTATCGGTCCCCTCAACTAGCGTCAATTCTTTATTCTTGTTTTTGTTTTAAAAAAGATTAATAGGCCTGTCCACCTCCTTCACCTTCAGTTGGCCTCGTGGCCTAAATTCAATAAAAGAACTATTCAGCGATATAGTGGCATTCACCTTTAGTTTACAGCGACTTGGCCACACTACCGACTAATTCACCATCAATAAGCCTCATGGCCTATATTCAAGGAAAAATTCAACCCTCACCTTCACTCGGCCTCATGGCCTGAACCAATAAATTATGATCAGTAAAATTACACCGTCAGTCAGCTCAAACCGACACGGCAATTCATTGACTTACACCTTCGGTTGGCCCAGACCGACTTAACAATTCACGCAAACTTACACCTTCAGTCGACTCGGACTGACTCATCAACTTAGACCTTCAGTCGGCCCAGACCGACTTAACAATTCACGTAAACTTACACCTTTAGTCGGCTCATACTGATTCATCGACTTACACCTTCAGTCGGCCAAGATCGACTTAACAATTTACGCAAACTTACACCTTCAGTCATCTCAGAGTGACTCATCGACTTACACATCCTGTCGGTCCAGACTGACTTAATAATTCACGTAAATTTACACCTTTGATCGGCTCAGTCCGACCAAAGACAATTCAATGGCTTACAACTCCAGTCGGCCCATACCGACACGGTCCTATAAAATCACCTTCAAGCGACACTAGTGACTCAGCCACTTGGCTTTGTCCACATCACAAACACAATCAGTCAGCTCAAACTGGCTGCATCGATTCGCACACTCGAACCGGACCATGCTGACTCGATTACAACATTTCACCTAGACAAGATACATCTACGAGGCAATTACCTAGGAAAGAGGGTTCAACCCCCACACATCTACAAACAATCAATCCATCCATCCGAGAAGAAAGCAGTAAATTAGAAACACAAGTTGAATCATAAAAGCCCCAAATGACTAAGTATTAGATACAAAAAGGCACATACGCCATGAAAAGGCAACTTAGGCCCTAGAAATACATAAAGGAAAAATAAACATAAGCCTAATAGGCATCATGCCCCACATCATCCATAAGAGTCATCTAACCCATCTTCGACTTGGTCACCCTATCATCGGCCCCAACAATCATCCACGTAGCCTGCTCACCGGCATCATCTATAATCGATCGTCCCGACTGACTAGCGATGTCGAATACCTAATCATCGACCCGTTCCTCCGTATAATCCACTTGACCAAAAGCCTCCTCTTCCTCCATCTCCCGCAAGAGCTGGATGTCCTCATTCGAGTTCCAGTGGGCAATGTTCCCGGCCTTGTAATCCAGCATTAGCTCTCCTCTAGCCCTGGCATCGTTAGCAATGGTGAGGCACTACTTTCTCTGAGACTCAACCTCCGCGTTCTTTTTGGCCAGTTCCTTCTTCAATCACTCCAATTCGGCCTCGACCTCTTTCACTCACTGTTGGCTTTCTCGCTCAGCCTTCTAGGTCACTGCCTCTCTGTGTCGTAGATTGGCGTTAGACTTAGAAACGTCCTGTATTTTCTTCTCCTGCGACACGATGGATTTCCTGAGGTGTAGGCTACTTATGAAAGCCTGCATAAAATCATTTGATCAGTGTTTAGTCACTACGAGTACAGTAAGACAAAAACCAGTTCATACCTGAAAAGCATGGGAAACCCCCCAATCAGCAACTGCAACCGCACCCATCTGATTCAGTCGGCTCTCGTCCGATGGAAACAGGAATGAATTGGCCAACTTGCTCATGGAAGCGGCATCCGAATAGGTCGGCGCAGAGGCTGGGATACTAAAAGTAACCATCTTAGTCTCCTCATCCAAGACCACCGCCTTGGATGACCCAGCCTTGGTCCCAGCTGGCTATCTGGGTGGAGTCATAACCACATCCTCCACCCTCATCTCCTGCCTGGACAAAGAGTCTTTCTTTCTCTTTTCGCGATGCCTCGCGATGGACTCACTCGCGCTCGAGATAGTTAACTTCGTCATAAGCCTCTCTACAATCGTAAATTCCTTAATAGTTACTAGGTTCAATCTTGACTTACCAAACAAAATATGATTGCAGTAGCGAATGAGCAGCCCACTCCAAGTTTGCTTCAACGAAGGAAAGGGGATACCTCGCTGAATTACCCCAACTCTAGCCCACGAGTGACTCGCCCTCAAATTCACCTCTTCTAACACTACTCGCCAATCTCTCTACTCCTTGGGAATGGCAAGAACCTTTCTAGTCTGCACGTCCAAGTCGTCCCCATTCTGTTCGGCCCGATTGAAATCAGGATCTGCAAAGAAAAAACAAAATAAAACTTTAGTAATCAAAACACGAGTAAAGATTACGTTCCTCACTAGTCGCCTGCCATGTATATAGGATCTCGCGCTGGCCTCTCTCTTCAAAGACTGCTTCACCCCTCAAGAAGAAAAAGCTCTCCTTCCAGTTTTTGTCACTCGACCGAAGGTCGGTCACAAGATGGGTCTAGTCATGCTTGAGAGTGATAGTGTATCTACCCTTATCTTTGTCACTCTTCTTCAGGAAATAGGAATACAACAACTCATGCAGTCCGAACATCACTTGATTTTGCACGCATACGACCTCTAACGCCATCAGCAGCCTCTGCCCATTCAGCATGATCTGAGTTAGCGCAATCATAAAATGATTCAGCACCTCCTAGACAAGGCGGGGTATCGGAAGCCTCATCCCATCATGGAACCACTTCTCATAGACACTCACCTAAACTTTTGCCTCCCAATTGACCTTCTCGTACTTATTCCCAACCTCTACCTCTGCCCTGTTGGAGTCACCCGATTTTGACTAGAACATATATTCGCTTAGCTCACCTGACTCAACAAGGCGATCTACTGTATCTCTAACAAGTTTAAGTGCTTCACCCTTTGGCGAACACAATTCCACCACTCGGCTCGGTCAAGACGATAGATTGGTACCTCCAACCTACTAGTCTAACCTGCAGTGTCAAAGACACTCACTTGCCCAAGACAACCGAGTGCCTAACACTTCAAGCTGCTGGCCTAACAGTAAACTCCCACAAATTCAACTCGATCAGGACGACTGAGTGACCTCACCAAAAAACTTCGAGTGACAATGTCTCACCATCGTCGGTCTGGATGATCGAATGTCCTAGCCTCTAATTTTCCATGTCTACAACCTCTACTCAACCGCTGCACGTGACCCAATCAAGCTGACCGAGGCGAGGCAAACCAAAATACCCCATAACTTGACTCTGTCTTCTATCTTTGCCAAAAACCCAAGCACTTCGAGAAATCAATCTATCATACTTCACGCCTACCAAAAAAAAATTAAAACTCGAGCAAATCACTCCAAATCTCTCCAGAAATTAACCATAAATGCAACTCCTCCAAACCAGACATACAAATCGCAACAAAACACTCCAAAATCAGAGAATCCCTTTCATAAGCAAACCTAGGAGACCTAAATCCCTTTATTTTTTTTTTATTTTTTTTTTTTTTCTCTCTATATTCAAAACCTCCTCAAAACAACAAGAATACTACTCTAGAGACCAACCAAAAGCAATAGTAGACTCAGAAATTAAAAAAAAGACTCAAAAGAAGTGGTTACTGTGAAGAAACGTCGGAAAATCTCTAAAGCACTGAAAGTTCTCCCCTACGAAAGACCTGCGAAGAAACTCTTCAATGTTTGAAATGAAAAAGATGGAATATCCAAAGACGCTTCTGAGTGGCATTTAAGGATTGTCCTTTCAAACAAGGCCATGTGGCAAAACCTTGTTTTGCCCTAGACGACTTAACTTTCCAAATTCCCGCCTAAAACAGGTTGAAATGCTGACCTTACACGTGTCACCAGTTTAGGCACGCATGTACCCGAAAGCATGACGATTGCGCTTGCCTTAGTATCATCATTCAGTCAACCTGACCGGGCGAGTACACCTCTAATAAGCATTGATGATTCATCTCATTACTTACCTAATCAAACACCTTTGACACTTCATATCCATTCGCTTGGTCCGCCCAACTGAATGGGAAGCTCCAAAGAACCAGTTCGCAACACATCATTCGGCTCGATGCACCGAGTGATACAAGCTCTTATAACATTTCTCACTTAGTTCGATGCATCGAGTGAGGGAACCTTCAAAGGGTATGCTTCACATCCTCTCACTCGGTTTGATGTACCGAGTGAGGACACCTTCATAGGATGTGCCTCACATCCTCTCACTCGATTCAATGCACCGAGTTAGGATACCTTCACAGGATGTGCCTCACATCCTCTCACTTGGTTCGATGAATTGAATTAGGGTATCTTCACGGATATTCACCTCTCCCCCTCACTCGGTCTGATGCACCGGGCGGGGTCTTCAAGGTCAACTCCACTTTCTCACTCGATTAGATACGCCGAGTGAGGGCATGTTTGTGTTTCACCTCCACCCACCCATTCGGTCTGGTATATCAAGTGCATCACCTACAGTAAAAGCTATACTATTTGGTTTTGCGAACAGAGAAGCAACACATTCACATATTCAACCAGTCGGTTACGAAGGATGACTAAGCACACCTTCACGCAACATCTACTCTCTAAGCTAAGCACTCCTTAACTTAGAGAGTGAGGGGCAAACTGTTAGGGCCAAAAAATGTCCTCGGCCCTAATAGGCCCAAAGACGAAGACACCTTCAACAAAGCTCGGAGCCATGGCCAATTCTGATTAGGCTCGCAATAGAGTTTGCATATTAGGTCCGCTCAGTACACCTACCTTGTTGCTCACTGCTTGAGCTTAATTAGCAAAGGCTCCGATTTGTTTAGGCCTCATCATCAGCTTGTTTGGGCTCAGGCCCTTTGATCTAAGATCACTTATTGGACCTAGGGTTTACTTAGACCCCAATTCTGATTGCTTGCTTCTTATTTGGTACTATTCAGACTCTACCAAAGAGATCCATTACTATCCTATTTTGTCTAAGATCTGTATTTTAGACAAACTAGGACTCCCTCTCCTACTAAGGTAAGGGAATCAAAGGCCTTCCTATTCACTAAACCTCAACCTCCAAAGGACTCACAGTCAACTAGGACTCGAAGATCCTACAACTGCTATTTAAACAAAGGCCAGCCTCTCACAAGGGAGAGGACATTACACCTTCTAACCCCATAGTTCCCACTCTCGAGAGCTTTACATCACAGCCGTAGTTATAGTCTCCGACTAATCTTCTAGTAACCTTCTCTTTCCCTAACCCTCACTAAATTAACCTCATTCAACCTTGCTGACTTGATCGTCAGAGTGCCTATGGCAAACACCACCCCGGTGTTCTCTGTTCGCTTCACGCTTGCTTTCTTGTGTGTGCAGGTACAGCGGATTTCTGGTGGACTCAACCTCACGGGATCATACCCCTCATTCCGTAACCGTAGATTTTACCGTCTACAATAATGAATTATTATTTAGCATTCATATTTAGTATAATATTAGTAGTTTACCTTCGATGATATCCTCAAAATATCCCTATTCTATTTTGTAAAATCTCCCTTGATACTCCTTAAAACCCTAATTGTAATTTATTAACCTATTTAAACTCTACCTATTCCAAAACAATTTACTAAGCTTAAAATATAATATATATATATATATATATTACAAAATTAAAATATTTTTTGCTATATTTTATCTAATTGATGACTTGTAATGTAAATCATATATATTTATAATACTTAACATCCATAATTATGTAAAAATACTAACTTACAAATGTTTATAATTTTTATTTATTTAAAATGAAAACTCTTAATATATAAATTTAAAAAAATAAATTTCATTATGTCCCTCTTTTAGATGTATATCTTTTTTAGTGTTTTACATAAGTATTATGTTGAAAAAATTAGTCCATGTTAGAAAAAAAAAAATTGTGTATGAATTATTTTCAAAATGTTTCTGTCGTTCACTGGTGATGTATGACTTGGCAACATTATTGAGTAACAAATTTTTTGTAAGACTTGATGTGGCCACATGCCACAATTATGCAGTTCAAGGTGGTTTAAAGGAGTTATTAATTCCTCTTTTGATCCTTGATGGGAGGTTAAAGACAGTTGATGGGAGTTACTTGGTCCCTAGCCTAGCCATATATAAAGATATCATCTTCTCCATCAAAGAGATATCACGAAAATACAAAAGAAAGAAAAGGTTATGGAGGCATAGGCTAGAAGACATCTCTCAAATATTCACTCACAAATCATTCAATACACTTGAACAATATGACTGGAGGTAAGTGATTAAATTCCGTATTATATTACATACGAAATATTCCACAATTTTTATGAGTTATTTGAAATAGAGAAAACTCAGAGTTGTTCAAAAATCTGAACTAGTATGAAATTTCTCTATCAAATTCAATGCAATATTCTCGCATGGGCTTTCATTCTTCTGGTCGTCAATGTGCATGCATTAATTATTATTTATTATATAATTGAAAACTATAAAAGGAAAATAAGAACTCAAAGATTTAAAATAGAAATGTCCTTTGTTACAATTTTGGATTTTCTCGGTTTTTGAATGAGATTTGACTACAATTTATAAGGTTTAATGGATTGCTATAAATATAGAAAAAGAAATGACATAATTAGAGGTGAGTGGTTCTGGGTACCCTGCATTTTTCGGGGGACCGAAACCAGAACCGCATAGTGTAGGTTCCCAAAAAAAGGAACCAAAACCAAAACCGGAACCAAAATCGCATAGTGCAGGTTCTTAAATTCAAGAAACTGGAACCTAAAATGCAGGTTCTGGTTCCTTTCCTGGGTACGCTGTAAAAAATTAATTACCCCCCAATTAATTTAAAAAATAACAAAAATACCTTAAAAGTTTACAAATACAGCCCTAACAAATTTTGATTACTCATTCATTTGTGTCTAGTGTGACTCATAAATCCTTTAATCTCTAAGCAACACTTGAATTCAATCAATTCATCACAATTCACATAAAATTCCTCAATCAAAACCAAAACACAAACAATTAATTAAATTAATTGAACAATCATACTATAAATTTAAAATTTAATATTATAATTGATTAAATTTCTAACCATTTAATTAAGTATTATACTAATATTAATAATGAAATATTATAATTAATTAAGTAATCATACTATAAATCTATAATGTAATGTTATAATTAATTAAATTTTTAATCATTTAATTAAGTAATGTAATAATGTAGTAAATTGCTAATGTTTATAATGTAATGTTATAAATTTATAATTAATTAAGTAATCATTTAACTATATAATGTTATAATTATTTAAGTGATTATAATATAATGTAATGTTAATATTAATTAAGTAATTATTTAATCATAATGTAATGTTTTAATTAATTAAATTTCTAATAATTTAATTAAGAATTGTACTAATGTTTATAATAGAATGTTATAATTAATTAAGTAGTCATTTAATTAAGTAATCATACTATAAATTTATAATATAATGTTATAATTAATTAAATTTCTAATCATTTAATTAGATATCGTGCTAATGTAGTAAATTACTAATATTTATAATATAATGTCATAATTAATTAAGTAATCATTTTCTTATATAATGTTATAATTAATTATGTGATCATACTATAATGTAATATTATAAGAATTAAGTAATCATACTATAAATCTTTAATATAATATTATAATTAATTAAATTTCTAATCATTTAATTAAATATTATACTAATATTTATAATTGAATGTTATAATTAATTAAGTAATCATTTTATTATGTGATGTTATAATTAATTATATGTTCATACTATAATGTAATGTTATAATGAATTAAGTAATCATACTATAAATCTTTAATATAATATTATAATTAATTAAATTTTTATCATTTAATTAAACATTGTACTAATGTTTATAATAGAATATTATAATTAATTAACTAATCATTTAATTAAATAATCATTGTTTTATAATGTAATGTTATAATTAATTAAATTTATAATTATTTAATTAAATAATGTACTAATTTGCCAATGTAATGTTATAAACTTATAATTAATCAAGTAATCATTTAACTATAATGTAATGTTATAATTGATTAACTAATCATTTAACTAGTAATGTATTAATGTTTATCAATTTATTTTATATAATTAATTAATTACTAATTTACTACAGATATATTTAGAACTTAATAATTGAAGTAAATAACTAAATATTATATTATTATTAAATCAAATATACTATTTTATTCAAAAATAATTCTTTTAATAACATTAAAATACTTTTAGTTGGTCCTAATTCCAATTATACACTTAATTAATCAAAACTTTAATATTATTATATTATAATATATTAAAGTTTTTTATATAGTGTAGTTTATATGTAATAAGTATAATTGTATATCTATTTAATTAGGTTATTGTAAAAATTTAACTTTTTCCATTTTAATTTTTTTTATATGTAAAATTAAAATACACCTCCCATTCTTCACAAATATTTCATTTCAGCCCAGGTTCCAAAACAGGTTACCCGCTGCAAGTTCCAAGCCGGGTACCCGCTGCAAGTTCTTTTTTCCAGATTTCGGTTCCAGTTCCGGTTCCTCCACATGTAGGAACCGGAATCGGAACCACCCAGTGTCAGTTCCCAAAAAATGGAACCGGAACCTACTTGCACAGTGTCGATCCGGGTAGGTTCTGGTTCTACCCGCTACCCATACTCACCCCTAGACACAATTGAATCTCCTGAATTCTTGGTTTTTGAGTCTTGGTACTTGCTATTTTTATTTACTGAATATTCTCATTGGAGAATACATGCATACACATACATGGTTTGTTCTTAGAGGGTTGTGTTTGCTTTTGTAGCCTAAAGTATGAATTAACTAATTAACTTTTAGTGATGATATAAAAAATATAAACAAAAAAATTTGTTGTTTTCAAGAATATTAAATAAAATATCGAGAGATTCTTAAAAAAAGTATAAATAATAATAAAAGTAATCTTAACCCTAATTAAACTTTATCTCAGCAAAATAGTGTTTATGCGGTCTGAATAGAATATTTTAATATCAAAAACATCATTTCTTTTACAAGCTCATTTATGTTACATGAGTCTAACGTGCCACGACCTAACTCCAGTTGGTAACTTAACATATCTCATCACGTAGAAGATCTACTCTACGAGTTGGTCAAATCCATATGCTGATTCACTCTACGAGTCTAACCACTCTGGAGCTAGTTACTCTATAGGTCACACCACTTTGTGATTTGGGTTGCTCTATGAGTCAGTTCTTTCAACAACTTGGAATCAATTACGAGTTGAACTTCTCAACACAGGTCGCGCTCACCATTCAAGACCTCGCGTCTTACACAAATCCTAACTCTCCATGGATTCCAAATCTCATGAGAGTCCAACGCACACAAAACTTCGAGTCTTGTGTGAATTATGCCAGTCAACAGCTTCCAAATCCCATAAAGATTCTAACTCCCAAGGACCCTAAGCCTTACGAGAATTCCAATATTTTGGGATCACAAGTCCTACATAAATTCTTCTTCTTTGAGTACTCCTAGTTCCATGAAACTAGTACTCTGAATTTTACAAGAACTTAGCCTTCCTTGGCTTCTTATATAAACAAGGGTTAGTCCTCTCGAAAATTCATTTAGTTTCCATCAGTCAATATTCCTTCATAAATACTTGTACAATATACACAATTCCCCAGCTTATTTTCTCCTGAGTCACTGTTTGTCTCCGTTGAGCCGAGTTTCAACCACTCTACGATGATAGTTGTGCCTTAACTCCAAAAACACGGTAAACCTTCCTTTTACTCTTTTAAGCGCAATTTTCCGTCACAACCTTACTGACTTGAGCATCAGAATGCCTACAACCAACGTCACACCAGTGTCCCCAAGTGCTTCACGTTCACTTTCTGTGTCTCTCTATAGGTTCAAGAAATTGTTTGTGGTACATTCCTCACACAATCAATTCCAAAGGACTTCTGGGTAGATTTTACTATCTACAATTATGATTAATGATTTTCCCCTTTTTCAAATTGGCAATCAATATTCTAAAACCTTGCCTAGCCCAACCCAACTTGTTTGATGAGTCAGACTGAGAACCGAGGCCTTTATTGATCAGGACCGAAGATAAACCTGGCTTAATCAATTAACCTGAAGTGGCCCATAGTCGGACCAGTAGAATAGTAGCGAACTTTCAGTTTGACCAGCTCGGGGCCCAAACCAGGTCACTGAAATTGCAAAACACGGTTTAGGTTTTTCGATTCATAACTCCTAATTCAGTCATTCTTCCATTCCATCTGCACAATCTTCTATAGTCTTCATTCTCTCCATTGTGCAAAATCGATCAACTCACACTTATTTTATCTTAGAGAAGTTCAGCCAAAGCTTTTATTCACTCAAAACATCGAGCGAATCACACTTCGTTCAGTTTTAGCGAAGGTTCAATTGAAGGTTTTCTTTCTTTTAACCAAGTTACTTGTTTTAATTTGTTTTGTTTTGTTTCTTGGATGCTCTAGTTTTGCTCTGGTTTTGTAATTGTTTCTTCGATTATCAAATCAAAAGGTGTAATTGATTGGAAATGGAGTTTTCGGTATGAATGTGTTTTTTTTTTAATTCTTTATTTAAGACATTAGATGGTTTTGTAACTTCATTTGTTGATGGTTTACTCTGCAATATAACTTCATTTGTGAGTGCCCAATCTATAATTTGTAATTTGTAATGTATAATATGTAATGTATAACCCAGTAAGCTTCTACTTTTCTATGCTTCTTTCTTGTGTTTTCTCGCTAAGTTTTACTTTAAAGTTCGAGTCTTTACTGAGATCTGATTGAGTTTTCTTTTTGTGATCTTAGTTTTATTAAATTATTTTTTAACTGTAATTAACATTTGAACTTAATGATTTGGTTTGGTTTCTTGAGTTTGAATGTTTGATTGTTTGTGTTGGTTAATTGGATGTGTGAACTTGATGTGTTCTAGATTGTGCTTAAGTTGCTATTTGTGTTTCTTGAATTAGATCTGTGAGATTTGAGTTCTTTGAGTGAGTGATAAGTGCTTGAAAATACACTTATACTTAGTGGTTTATAGGTATTGTTTGTGGGAAATTAGGATTAATTCACATGAATTAACTTAATTGTTTCATAAACGCACTTTTCGGGATCACGGCTATTTTTGTCGTGTTTTCAGGAAATAAGTCTCAAAAATAATATTCAGATGAGAGATGATGTTGGCGAGAGAATTTGTGATGATTGGAAACAAATGGATCGAGAATCGGAGTTGAATTGAAGAAGTTATGGAAGTTGAAGTAAAGAAAAGATTCTAGATTACGTTCCAGCTTGAGCATGCCTCGGTATTTTGAGAATATCTTGACCCATAGAACTCGGATTAATATGATTCTTGAACTTTTGGAAATCTGATTCAAAGGGCTACATTTCATATGTTTACCACTTTTCCAAATTTCATCGTTATCGAGTTCAAAAATCACCATCTCTGAAGAACAGTGGAATGACGCGGGAAGAAGACCAGTAGCTACTATGCCATGGCACACTTTTTCCAGTAGCTACTGTGCCACAGCACAGTGCCGTGGCACAGTCAAGATAGCTGGGAACTTTCCCTCCATTTTTGACTAGGAAAATAGGGTTTTAAGAGTCCTAAACTCACTAGAATTAAGGAAAACAAAACCCTAACCCTTGTGGGATATAAATAGAAGTCTTTTAGCATTATTTTAGGAGAATTCTTTTAGAGATAAAAAAAAGGGAGAACAAAGATATTCAAGAACTGAAGAAAAAGGGAGATTAAAGAAGGCTTGGAGAAGAAGAATTGGAGGAGATCATCATCAACTTCATTAATCCAACCAAGTTTCGCTAAGTTTTTCTTCTTCTTTGTTAGTATTATTTGTTATGAATAATACAATGATGTTCTCATATTTATTCATGAAGAACTAATTCTTTTGTGATTGAGGGTGATTTCAAAACCCTAGACATGTCTTGTGATTAATAAAATCTGCATCTATTTATCTTTTGATCCCTCTTGGTTATGTGATTATTTCCCTATGAATAGGGTTTAGATAGATTGTCTTAATTGTTTAAGTGCGCAATTAAATAGTTAGGATTAATTTATTAATGCCAATTTAGGTTGTTTAGTACGAAATCGCTTTATTAACCTAAATAACTAGTGGTAAAGTGTATGCCGGCATACATGGGGGGTAATCACTCAAGATAACTGAACCGACCGTATGAGTTTAGCCTTGATTCAGTAGGTCTCTCGTAACTTAATGCTTTTATTACTTTGAATCTAGATATCGTATCCTAGGTTATCTAATAAATAGGGAATTGGGTTATGACCGTGTCTAATCCAACGACTTAGTAAGGAGAGATAGAACTTATCAACGTTTGGTATTTTCTGAGCTGATGTGATTAAGAGGGTAAAAAGTTAAAGAGTGCTTTTATTATATATAATTCATGTCTAATGGTGGCGAATAAACCTTCAATACAGTTTCTCTTATTTATCTCTTTCGTGATTGTCTGCTTGTTTTATTTTGTTTGATTTTAGTTTGATAGTTTTTTTTTAGTTTTCATAATTCGTGACAAACCCTGTTTGAAGTAGATAATTAATTGCGTTCACAAATCCTCTGCAGGAAAGACCCTTACTTGCTCTTTGCTACTACACGACTTTGCATTAGAATTTAGTGAGGTAAAATTAGGTGTTGCATTTGCATGCATCAGTGAGTTGTGTAGTTGTCATTTTCTTCATTCCTTCATGACAACTCGTAACAATTGGAGATTGGTTATTATTAGTTGCAAAGTTAAATGTTTCAATTTCTTTTTCTTTTGGATCAGTCCCTTTCATTGCTTGGTTGTTAATTGGCAGGTCACTTCCATGTGGTTAAAATTTGTGTTTTTATTGGTATTTGGTTGTTGGGATATGACTTTGATTAATAGATGATTCAGAGAACAATGTTGTTTAAAATCCATTATTGCTTGTTGTTGTTGGTTGCCAGGGAAGAGATAAAGGCCAAGAATGTCATCATCTGGGTCTATGCAACATTTTATGTTCACAGGTGCTTCCTCACAATCTTTTCAAGGAAGGAATGATGTAGCATTTTTTTTTTTTTTTTTGGTTTCAGCTATTGAGTGTTGAGTTGATCATCCTTTGATTGATTGGAATTTTATTTGATTGCATTTTTTGAGGTGGGTTTGTGGTTAAGTTGTTATATGTTATTATAGTTTTTTTTTTTTTTTTTTTAAATGAGGTTAAGTTTATGAATGATTTTTTTATTGCTGTAAAGATTGTGTGGAGACTGGAGAGTGAAATGGGAGTTGATACAATGAGAATTGGGATTTAAAACTTCAAATCAGGAAAGTTATGGCTGATTGGGGTTCAAATCATACACCTTCTGCATCTCCTGTTTTGGACTTTTGGTTTGATTGATTGTATGTCTTTGATTAAAATATTTCTTTATGAATTTGATATTGAATTTGTAATCAGTTGCAAACTTTGATGTCGGGATTGTTATTGAAGCTTCTTATTGAATTTTTACAGTATTGGGATTTTTTTGTCATCATGCTGATGTCAACATGATGATGTCATCGAGTTGACTGGTAGGTCGGCCCGGTTCAACCACTCCACCTAGGACCTAGTTGAAAGATTTCATGCTTTTAGGGGTAAACATGGTGCAATATGGTAAAACATGGAAGAAAAATGATATGGCATGTTAAAAAAAAATTAGGTGGAAAGTTGTACTTTTTAAATCTTTACAGCACTGGAAACTTTGATGGGAGATAAAAGACCTTCAACACTAAGAAGAATCCTCAAAGTGTATACACCCCAAGAAGAAGAAGATAGAGCCAACCTTGAGAGTTTGGATGAGAATTTTTCAATCAAATGAAATTAGGTCAAATTTGGGGATAAATTACTTATTTATATACAAGGACCTTTTTGTAATAATTTGAAATTGTTCTCAAGTCCTTGAATTAATATGAATCCTATACTAACCCTTAATACAAATTCAATAATACTTCAAGCCCTTGAATCAATTTCAAATTTAATATTAACACCTTAATATTAAATCATTATTGTTCTATGTCCTTGAAGTAAATTTTAATTTAATATTAACTCCTTAATATTAAATCCTTGAATTAAACAAATTTATAATCAAGATATATATTATCCCATTTAATATACTTAACTTATTTTTGAATCTAATCCAATAATATATTAGTCCATTATTAAATCTAATCCAATGATGAGCAAATGACCTTATCACCCTTGGTGAGTGCTAGTTTCCATGAATAATCATTTCTCACCAATAAATAAATTCGGATGCACAGTTTTACATTGAAACATCATTAACCTTTAACGATATGTATTACCTTCTCTTCTCATACTTGGTTTTTAGGTGTGACCACTTAGGTTCACTGTAACCTAGCCATGGACCTAATATCGTATTTCAACATATTTCATTATAACTCTTTAGGATCGAAACTCCAATTGATCATGGTAGGCATCTAACAATGCTCCATAACCCCTAAGCCACAATGAAGTTATGCTCCAATGAACCTATTTCCAAACGTACCTTTCATGTAGTAAAATCTCTCTGTTATCTAATCTCGATTAACAATGCGTTCATGGTATGTCAAAACCCTCAGCTTAATCTTCATTCGAAATGTCAATTAATACAATGGAACATGTCATCATGAAACTACTTTTCATATGACAATTTCATACACTCTGACAAGAGATTTCTTTTTGCCAGTGTTTATTGGCATTTGATTGGGAACTCAAGATCAAACTATTTCGAGTCAACGGATCTCATCTTGACTATCACTTGTCCTCGCACATAAATAACATATGACTAAACTGACTTCTTACACAAGACATGACTAATAATATATTTATTCACCATATGAACCATTTATGCATACTATGTCAAATCCAATCATGATGTCTCAGATCTAAGGATTAGTGGTATACTAGTACGATTCTACAATGTATCATTGACCACATTGTAAATGTCCACGTGATTCATCATAATTGATCATATTCAATAAACAGTTCACTAACCATATATTCGTGATAATGTCCTAATGACATAAGTTTTATAATCACCCACACTAATACCATCATATGATATTCAATGAAGACATTCAACATGCCTACTTTGCAATGTTATTGATCAATCAACATTACTTACGTAGGGAATGCTTTGATGATTTAATCTTCTAAAGATTAGCATCATCCTGACATTATATGTGAAACAAAAACTCTTTCTTTTATTAATAAAATATTTGCAAGATTTAATGTCTTGGAGCCGACAGCACGATTGGTTCCTAGTGCATACACTAACACTAGTCACCTAGCCGAGTCATTGTCTAGGTTGGGTTTCAAAACATTGTTGGCAATACGTTCTGTTCATCTTTTCAAAATAACTAGACATATTTAGCAGATTTTTTTTTTTTTTAATCAAATCACAAAAATTTGCTTGATATATATTTTCTCAACTATTTTATTAATATCATTAACAATCTTAAAAATCAAATTAACTGACTAATTAACAATACAATATCGCAAAAATTTTAAATGTACTTTTGGGTTTTGACAAATGAATCTCAAAACCAAAGAAAATAATTAAAAAAAATATATATTGTGTTATGCCTGGGAAAATAAGGGCTGACGTGGGAAAGTCACGTGAAGAGTGACCTGCTCCCGTCAGAGCAACAAGCACACGTCAGACCTGCCAAATGATATGGAGCTCACATGTGTCCCTTTCCCCTGCAATAAATCGTACGAAATCAGCTTGGGAAGAGAGCAATGGGACATAAAGCCGGATTATATCTTGACAATCACACCAACCCATGGATTCAATGATGATTACACGCTTCAGTTTGATATAAAATGAAGAAGACCCCTTCATTAAGGGGATTCGGTCATTTTTACACTGAGAACCTCTCTCTCTCTCTCTCCTGTAAACAACACATTTATTTTTTCCAAATCTTTTGTAAGTCAGTCCGCTGTTGCGACCTGACCCACACTATCAATATCAATACAAATCAGTGGACGTAGGACTTGCTACCTTAGCATCCGAACCACTTTAAAAACTCTCTTTACATTTATTTCGCTTTCTATATTCATTATCACGAGTGTTTCTTAGCCAATCAACGTTACGCACGTGACAATTAGTTGGTGCCAAAATCGAGCATCAACAGTTTGGCGCTAGAAGGAGGGCCTGATTTAGTGTCTACCCTTCATCAGTAGAATCTTCGACCCACTAGTCCCATAGCAACAAATGGCCCGCCAATCTGAACTTGAGCAGGTCAACCAGCGTGCTGAAGGAGTCCCCCTAGCCCAGAGGGACACCCCTTCCAACATACCTCCAGCTTCGCAAAATGCTGCTGGGGATATCCCGGAAGCTCCGCAACTCGACCCTGCCATCAGAAGCTACCTGGAGAGGTTCGACAATACTCTCCAGACGGTCAACCAGAGACTGGACCGTTTGGACCAAGGCATGTCATCTACGACAGCCAGGGCGGTACGACAGCCAAAGACGCCTGCAGGTCATGCGAAAGCGCGGCAAAGGGCGATAGCTCGTGCCGCGAGCACTGCAGCACGTAGGCACAAGGGTAAGCAAGTGGCAAAAAGTAAGCCTACGGGCTCCCAAGGACCAGCGAATACAAAAGGCGCCCCGAGCAGGGTGTCGGCAAAGCTGAGACTCGGTGAAAAAGTGAATCCCGAGCTGTCCCATGCCACGTCGCAGGCAAACCCAAGGGCAAATGCTGGGCGCGATGATTCCTATCACCACCAGCAGAACGATCCCGATCGTTATCATGCAGGTGGCCCCCACACCTCGCGGGGCGGTTCGTACCACCGTGAGGGTCGTGAAAATGCCCCGCACAATCCATCGCCTTCACGAGCCTCTAGTTAGCGTGTGTCAAGTGCGGCCGGTAATGCCGGCCGAGGCGAGGAGGAATCCAACCTCCAGACTCTCCTGAACCGCAACCAAGAAGGCCGGGCTCGCATGGGTGAAAGCATCCCCCAATTGGCTCCGTTACCGCAAATTGAGGAGCTGCAGCGAGCTCTGGACAGGTTACGGGAGCAGCAAAACGAACAGGCGTAGGTCACCTCTACATCCCCTTTTTCTCCCGAAGTGCTAGCTGCTCCACTTCCACCGGGGTTCAGAATGCCAGATATGCGACCGTTTGATGGAAACTATGATCCGTAGGATCATTTATATGAGTTCAACGACCTGATGGAGCTCCACCAGGTTTCGGACCTTGCGAAATGTCGTTGTTTGGCCGTGACGCTGACTTCTCACGCCAAACGGTGGTTAAGGTCGCTCCCAGCGGGATCGATCAGTTCGTGGCCTCAGATGAGCACGATGTTCCTGTGGCATTTCCAAGCCAATCGGAAGTTTTCAATGCCTTTGAGCTACCTCAGCAACATAAGGCAAGAAAGAGACGAATCCCTGCAGTCTTACATTGACCGCTTCCACAGGGAACTCAACAAGGTGGCTCACGCTCCAGAAGAGTCCATCCGAACTCTTATAATAGCTGGAGTTCGCCCGTAAATCGACCTGTGGAAAGAACTGCAGGCTGAGGATGATATTTCCCTCACCAGATTCTACAACCTGACAGAAAAGTATCTCCGAATAGAGAATTCATTGGTGGCAGTCCGCCGTCGCGATCACGGCACTTTCAGCAGTATGTCTGGTCGGGGAGATAATAGGCGAGCTGATCGCAAAGGAGACATTGACGATCAGCGAAAAGGGAAGAAACCCCGCTACGAGCAGAAAAAGTCCTATGCTCCTGTTCCTCATCGCGACTGCGACAGGACCCAATACACTCCGCTGAATGTGTCCATATCTGCAATCCTCGACAAATCCGAGGAGGCTAGGCTGCTCGGTGAGGCTGAACCCATGAAAACCCCTTTTACAGCCAGAAACAACAAAAAATACTGCCGTTACCATCGGGATAATGGGCATCTCACTGATGAATGTCGAGCTCTAAAGCAGGCTATCGAAGAGCTCATCAAGAAAGGGCACTTCAAGGAGTACATTGATGACTCCCCAAAAGAAAACCAAGGGAAGCGAAAGAAAAAGCGTCGTGATCGCAGCGGGTATAGCAGTGTGAACATAATTTTTGGAGGTCCGCACCTCGCGGGAAACACGCGAAGAGCGCAGGAAAGGTATGCTCGCGAAGCGTATCACGACCCGATCAGGGTAATGAACACTTCGCAGCCACCTCAAAAAGCCAGAAAGGAGGAACCGATCACCTTCTGCGAGAAGGAGATAGCTCGCTTGCACCATCCTCATGAGGATGCTCTGGTGATCACGCCCCTGATAGGGTGCCATAATGTCTGCAGAATGCTTGTAGACAACGGAAGCGCTGTGAACATCCTGTTCAAGTCTGCTTTCGATTGAATGAACTTAGTCGAGGCCGACCTGAAGCCAGCCTCGATGCCTCTGTACGGTTTTACAGGGGATCACCTGATCCCCAAAGGAACGATCCAGCTACCAGTCACGCTCGACGACTACGACGAGGTGACTAGGGTTACCAAATTCTTGGTCGTGGACTGCCCATCGGCCTTCAATGGAATCTTGGGGTGACCTCTGCTGAGAACCTTCAGGGCAGTCACTTCCATTTATCATCTCAAGATGAAGTTCTCCACTCCAACGGGGATAGGGGAGGTAAACGGATCGCAAAGCGCATCTTGCGAATGCTATGTAAAAGCGGTCCAAATGGCCGACAAGGGAAAGGGCATTTCGCGATGTGCGCCCCGCCAGGCTATGGCGATCAGCCGGATCGAGCCACAGCCTGGTCCGGCGGAGGATAACATAGATCCGCAAATTCAAGAAATCCCCTCGAGCGGCCCGGTTGAGGACTTGTCCGAAGTTTTGATTGATCCAAAAGAGCCGAGCCGAGTGCTAAAGATCGGAAGCTGTCTCAACCCTCAGCTCGCTTTCGAGCTGACAAGCTTCTTAAAGGAGAACATTGACGTGTTCGCCTGGTCACATGCAGATATGGTCGGGATCAGCCCGGACATTATTTGCCATTCATTGAACGTCAACAGTGAAGCCAAGCCAGTTCGCCAAAAAAGAAAGGCGATGGATCCGGAGCGGTACGCCGCACTAAAATCAGAAGTGGAGAACCTTCTCCGAAATGGATCCATTCGCGAGGCTCTCTACCCGACCTGGGTTGCCAACCCGGTCCTGGTAAAGAAGCCAAATGGCAAGTGGCAGACCTGCGTGGACTTCAGCGACCTCAACAAAGCTTGCCCGAAAGACAGCTTCCCCCTGCCGAGAATCGACCAGCTCATTGATGCCACCTCGGGGCATGAGCTGTTAAGTTTCATGGATGCTTACTCGGGATACAATCAAATCCCAATGTATGGACCAGATGAGGAGCATACGACCTTTATTATGGATCGGGGGCTATACTGTTACAAAGTCATGCCCTTCGGCCTCAAGAATGCGGGCGCGACCTATCAGAGGTTGGTCAATCAAATGTTCTCCGACCAGATCGGGAGGACAATGGAGGTCTATGTGGACGACATGCTGGTCAAATCCCAGGTCACCTCAGAACATATTGCGCATCTCGCAGAGATGTTTGACATACTCCGACTCTACAGAATGAAGCTGAACCCTCTCAAATATTCGTTCGGGGTATCATCAGGAAAGTTCCTGGGATATATGGTCAATCAGCGGGGCATAGAAGTAAACCCCAAAAAGATTCAAGCTCTGCTCGATATGGAGAGCCCGACCAGCAAAAAGCAGGTCATGAGTCTGAATGGGCGAATAGCAGCACTTAGTCGCTTCATATTAAGGCTAACAGACCGTTGTTTACCATTCTTCAATGTTCTGAAGGCCAATAAGAAATTCGAGTGGACTCCCGAATGCGAGCAGGCATTTCAGAGTATAAAAGAACACCTTGGGAAGCCACCTCTCCTCTCTAAGCCTCTTCCACAGGAAATCCTACTCATCTACCTGTCCGTCTCCCAGTTCGCGGTCAGTGCAGCTTTAATACGGGAGGAGGAAAAGGCTCAGTGGCCAGTATATTATGCAAGTAACGTCTATCGGATGCCGAGATGCGGTATCCGAAAATGGAGTGACTAGCTTTTGCTCTGCTGGTCGCGTCCAGAAAGCTGTGACCTTACTTCCATGCCCATACAATCAATGTAATGACGAATTACCCCCTCAGGCAGGTCCTTCAGAAACCAGAAGCCTCGGGTAAACTGCTCAAATGGGCCATGGAATTGAGCCAGTTCGACCTAAAGTACAAGCCTAGGTCGACCATTAAAGGGCAGGCTGTTACCGACTTCATCTCGAAATTTTCCTATCTCCCGAGCGAGCAACAGCCTAGTGAAGCCATGCCAGAAAGTATTCAGAACCTGTCGACTTGGAACCTCTATGTCGATGGGTCATCAAACAGGAAAAGAGCCGGTGCGGGTCTTCTCCTTGTGAGCCCCGAGGGGGCTCGAATTCATGGTATCCTCCGGTTTGGGTTTAAAGCGACCAACAATGAGGCCGAGTACGAAGCCCTGCTCGTCGAGTTACGACTCGCCAAAGAAATGGGTGCAACCGCGAACAGCGTTTACAGCGACTCTATGCTGGTCGTCAACCAAATCCTAGGGGAATACCAAGCCAAGTAAGAGAACATGGTCCGCTACCTGAAAGAGGCTAAGACCTCTTTGGGGGCACTTTGAAATCGCTCAGATCCCCAGAGAAAGCAATTCTATAGCGAACGCCTTGGCAAAGATAGCCTCCTCGTTGGATTCAGAGGCTCTTGATAACATTCCTGTTCTTTTCGTCGGTGCTCCAACTATCAGCTCGACCAAACAGGCCGTAAATGTGGCTCGACCGGATTCCTGGATGACTCCCATTATCCAGTACCTCAAGGATGGGACCTTGCCAAGCGACAAGGTCGAGGCAAGGGTCCTGCGAGTAAGATCTGCTCGTTTCACACTCATCGGGGACCAGCTGTACAGGAGAGGATTCAGTGCCCCTCTCCTCCAATGTGTGACCAGCAAAGAAGCAGACTACATCATGAGGGAAATCCATGAAGGGATCTGTGGCAACCACACAGCAACTCGATCTCTTGCGAACAAGGTTGTTCGTCAGGGATATTATTGGCCCCGGATCCAAGAAGATGCGTACAACTTTGTCAAGAAATGTGACAAGTGCCAGCGGTTCGCGAACATTCCGCGAGCCCCATCTCACAAGTTGATTACTATGTCTAGCCCCTGGCCATTTTCCATGTGGGGGATCGACCTTATCGGCCCCATGCCAGTTGGAAAAGGAGGGGTCAAGTATGCCGTGGTCGCGGTAGACTATTTCACAAAATGGGTTGAAGCTGAACCGCTAGCCGCGATCACGACCAGAAAGCTAAAAGACTTCGTTTTCAAGAACATTGTGTGCCGCTACGGAATTCCTCACACCCTCATCTCGGATAATGGAAAGCAATTCGATAATGAGGAGTTCAAGCAGTTCTGCTACGAGCTGGGCATTCATAAAAAATTTGCCTCATTCGCTAGACCGTAAGCTAATGGCCAAGTTGAAGCAGTCAATAAGACCATCAAGCACACTCTAAAGGCCAAGCTCGGGGCAGCCAAAGGAAATTGGGCTGACGATCTCCCCGAAGTCTTATGGGCGTACAGGACAACTCCAAGAACCTCCACCTCGGAAACCCCTTTTTCGCTAGCCTATGGCTGCGAAGCGATGATCCCTGTAGAGGTCGGGACTGGTTCTCTTCGGAGGGACTTGTACAATGAGGTCGAAAACGAAGCACTTATGAGGGCAAGTTTGGATCTGGTCGAAGAGCACCGCAACAAGGCTTGGCTAAGGATAGCAGCCTACCAGCAGCGTGCAAAGAGGTTCTTCGACTCAAAGGTCAAGCGAAGAAACTTCCACGTTGGAGACCTTATACTAAAGGAAGTTCTCCTCGGGACCAGAGAGCCAAGTGCGGGGGTACTAGGGCCTAACTGGGAAGGTCCGTACCGGGTCGACAAAGTGATCAGACCGGGGACTTACCACCTTAAAAGATTGAACGGCTCCAAAGTAACCCGAGCTTGGAATGCCGAGCACCTCCGGCCATACTATTAGTAATCCCGAACTCAGCTCTCAGTTTTTGTTAATTTCTTTAATATTAAGTATTACTTTGTTCGCTCGAAACAGTTCGCATGTGTTCTGTTCGCATGTAAGAATTTGTATGTAATTGCCTATGTAAATCACAATTGTAAATTGTACATATATATGAAAAAGCGAACTACAATTGTAAAGAAAGTGTCTTCATTTATGTACAAACAAAAGTTTAAGACCCAATTACGATGGGGCCGATTTATTACATTACGGCTGGTCGGGGGGATCCTTTGAACCAGAACCCCCTGCCTGGTTGGGTCATTGGGCGGCCGCGACTTCCTGATCATCTTCCTCGGCCATGATCCGCAAGGTCGCTTGCCACCCCTCCGGGAGGTCGGAAATGTCCATATCTGGGTTCCTCGATTGGAGGGAATAAATGCACCCGATCGCCCAGTCGGCGGCCTTCTCCTCCATCTCCTCTGACTGATTCCGCATCTCTTCAGTCAGTAAGGCGATCCTTTCGCGACTCTCCTGGAGTTAAGCCTCAAGAGCTTGCCTTTCCTGTTCGGAGGCCTCCCTCTCTTGTTCAGCTCGCTGAGCCCGTACGAAGGTCGCCTGGATCTCCTGGTCCTTTTCTCCGACCTCCTTGGAGAGCCTGGCGGTTGTCCTTTGAAGTTCCTTAACTTCCTCCGCACATCGATCGAGTTCTGTCTTTTGGAAATCCACCGTTCGTAAGACGACATCCTTTTGGCTCAGATACCTGTTCGCCGCATCGAACGCTTCTGTTCTTTCAGCTTCGGCGGACTCCAAGCTTTTCTTGAGCTTCGCGACCTCCTTCTGTAGGTCGCTGGACCCCTTCGCGGCTCCCAGCCATGTCTTCTCCATAGACATCCTCATCGCAAGTAACGCCTACGAGCAAGATACGAGTTAGAAATAAATCAGAATGAAGTTTCAAATACAGCTCGTTTACCTTGCTTAGATGCTGGAACGACGTGGTCATCAGGTCGTCGCCCGTATCAGCAAACTTGTCGTATGACTCCGATAGCTCACATTCGAGTAGGCCAAAGACTATCGGCTGCAGGTATTCGGGCAGACTCCCCAATGAGTCTAGCACTGGTGCGTCCTTCGCCTTGTCGGAGGTGATCGCCTCACCTGCAGGCTCCTTGCCCAACCTCTTTGAGTCCCTCCGCGACCTCAAGGGTTCCTCCTCGGATTCGGTCTCAGACTCTTCGGCCTGGACCTGTTTCCTCTTCTTGGACCTTTGGGCCGGAGCCTTACGCCTTAGGCGTGCTGGTGGTGCCTGAGCGACCTGTTCTGCCCTGGTCGCTTCATGCGCAGGGGGCTGCGAAGGTGCAGCAGCTCGCACCGGTTGTGCAGGAATGGGACGAGCAGCTTCGGCCGCTCTCTCCCTCCTCGATCGAGGGAAGACAAACGGAGCTCAGTGGGGCTGCTCGGACTCCTTCGGGGGCATGGTTTCTGCATTTAAGTTCGTTAGTAAACGAAATTATTCTATGACCAGAAGGAAACCAGTATAACTTACCTTCTAGGGGTTCTAAAGACGCTTTGTTGCTGAAAAAACCATACTTCCGCAAGTTCGCGGTTGTCACAAGCTTCCTCGCGTCCCGGCTCTCCTCGTCCAGTACTCTAAAAGATACGAGCCTGTCTGGGTCGGCAAGTAAGTTTTGGTTGGTCGTTCTGTTAACTGCAAAAAAAAACAGGTCGTTATTATAGATCATGCGAGCAGATAATGAACCCAGCGAAGAAAAACCTACTTGGATCCTGAAAGCGGCAGTAGCCATCATAACAGAAAAAGAAGAACTTTGTCTCGTAGGCCCCCGCATTGCTGGGATAGCTATGTATCCCCGCGGCAATGGTAGGTCACCGAGACAAATAATATGAGTCATTGTCCCTACTCTTCTTGAGGTAATAGGCGACGCCGAGCTCCACTGCCGTTGGCTCACCCAAGCCGCTTTCGCAGCACGCGATGTACATCGCGATGGTGATGACATACGCGTTTGGCATGAGTTGCATCGGTGCGATCCTGAAATGATCCAGGACCGACCTGATGAAAGGATGGAGGGGAATCCTCCCTCCACCCTTGAAGATCTCTTCGGAGATCGCGGCAAGGCCATCGGCAGGGCGCCATGACGACCTGGTATGGTCGAGGAACACCTCCGCGCGGACGTCAAACTGCCTTTTTATCCTATCAAATTCCTCTGAGGTGAGAACCGAGAAGACATCAAGGGCTGCGTCCTCGGGAACTTCCCGCGAGGATGAGTTGGCTCCTTCCTCGGGTCTGGATGTTGACGGTTCCATTCCAGTCTGCAACATCGACAGACAGGTCATTTAGGCCTTCGTGTTTTGTCCCGTGCGGCGGCAGGGGACAAATTCTTAAAACCCTAATAGTAACTCGAGCCGCCACCCACGGCTCGAATCCGGCAACAGTGGCGCGTCTCTGGTAGAACACCAAGAGACTCAATGTCGTTGCCCACCAACAAAAAACCAAAAAAAAAAATGAGAAAGGAGAATCTTACTTTCTGGGATGCGTAACCGAGGCTGAAACTCGTTCCAGTTGCCTGATAAGCGCCGATCGGGAAAGAGAGATTTTTGGTTTGCAAAGGTTTGTCACTCGAAGCAAAAGAAATTTCGGTGGCGTTATCTGAAAAATGTGAGATTTTATATGGATTGCGAATCGACGGTTACCACCCCTCGGAATCGAAACGACAACCTTCTCTCTCTCCCCGCATTAAATGCGCCCCACGTCGCATTAAATGCCGTGATAAGAGTTGTCATTTCAAATGCGTTGCACAACTAATGCTGTCAAAACGGCATCGGGTCAGCACACGATGCATTTAATGTTCCTGGCAGACACTGCGGCGCATGCAGAGTGTGGAACCAGGTTCATTGAATCTCTAACCCTAAGGCACAGAAAGGAGCGTCCATCGAATCTAGGTTGCCAGGATGAAGATTGTCAAGTCGCTTAGGCAAGGAATTGCTCGAGGTCGTGTTCGCCAAAGGCCCTGTGCCGAGCTCATCCCATTCAGGTCGGAGCGACCAGAACCTCCAATGTGACTTAGTTTCCAAGGTTCGATCCTCAAACCTTAAAAACTAGGGGGCTTCTGTTATGCCTGGGAAAATAAGGGCTGACGTGGGAAAGTCACGTGAAGAGTGACCTGCTCCCGTCAGAGCAACAAGCACACGTCAGACCTGCCAAATGATATGGAGCTCACACGTGTCCCTTTCCCTTGTAATAAATCGTGCGAAATCAGCTTGGGAAGAGAGCAATGGGACATAAAGCCGGATTATATCCTGACAATCACACCAACCCATGGATTCAATGATGATTACACGCTTCAGTTTGATATAAAATGAAGAAGACCCCTTTATTAAGGGGATTCGGTCATTTTTACACTGAGAACCTCTCTCTCTCTCTCCTGTAAACAACACATTTATTTTTTCCAAATCTTTTGTAAGTCAGTCCGCTATTGCGACCTGACCCACACTATTAATATCAATACAAATTAGTGGACGTAGGACTTGCTACCTTAGCATCCGAACCACTTTAAAAACTCTCTTTACATTTATTTCACTTTCTATATTCATTATCACGAGTGTTTCTTAGCCAATCAACGTTACGCACGTGACAATTAGTTGGTGCCAAAATCGAGCATCAACATATTGTTTTGTTACATTTTAGTTATCAAAAGAGAAAACAAGATTTTACAATTTTCGAAATAAGAAATCAAAATAGAAGTCTAACAAGTATTTGAATAATATATATATATACGATCTGGTGTGTCGATCTGTTAATTTCAATAAGTGACAGAATTTTGGTGGAAGAAAATAGAGAATAATTGTCATAAATGAAAAGGAAGAAATAATGGTGGGAGAGGAGCCACGTTTCTTTCCATTCTCTTCTCACATGGACGCCCCCTTGGTTGTTGGGGTTTTATAAGACAGTATGTACTGGAGCCTTAACCACACCTAACATATATGTTCTTCCTTTCTAATTCAATCTTGTCTTTTATCTTTTCTAACTTCTTCTATTTGCCTATGTTATTTATGGGCGTTTCTGGCGGTGTTGCTGTTTATTCCTGGCATTCCCACTGCCATTGCCGGACATTTCAATCATTTACACGAACCATCCACTACTTTTGTCGAAATGTTTGGTATTTTTGGACTCACTTCTCTTTTTATGGGTCCTTTTCCTTTTCATTTATTGCTCAGAATTCACCCTTTTCTTTCTCTCTCCCTTGGTCTATTTTTGTGTATGTGGGCTTATCATTTACATGTTTCAGAGTATTTTTTTTAATAATAAAAAATTATATAATTGAAACAATGTGTAGTTTTTTTTTTAATGAATGAAAATATTTTTAGAATTGATTAACAAACAATTTAGATTTTATTTTTACCCATGTGATAGGCAATTTTTTTTTTTTTTTTGGATTTTTTAATACCAAAAATGGTGGATGGATTTTATGAAAAGATACTAAAAAAATGGTCTCTTAAAAAAGCCTTACGGTACTTCTACGAAAAGCACTTTTATAAAGTTTTTCCCATGAAAGGCATTTGAAATTGAGTAATGCTACAATTATTGAAAGGTGTGCACCGAATTTGTACATCGAATAACGTGACAAAATCCTGACCGTTGATTCATTATAAGTTAATATTAATCAACAGTCAGGATTTTGTCAAGTCATTCGATGCACAAATTCGGTGTAAAACTTTCGGTAACTCTATCATTTTCCTTCGAAATTAATGCATATTATTCTGCTTTTGTTTGGCAGTATATACGTGAATTGATACAAATCATTTTAGCGTTTAATTGATCATATAATTAAATAATCATATAATTAAATAGAGTGGATTTATTAACAGTCTATTAATGGACGAAAGAAGTCCTATTTTTTAATAAATTTTATAATGACAAAGTTATCTTTATATTAAATTATTAAAATTAATTTTAATTTTTTATTCTTTATAAATACTTTTGACATTCCACTATTATCTCATAAACCCTAGTTTTTCTTTATGCTATTCAAATCTTTCTTAGAATAAAAAGTTAGATTAATGGAGGAGGAAGATTTGCAATAAGATATATCAGATTACAAGCAACACAAAATTGAAAGTTTTTAATTGCTTTATATATAAACTTTGTAAGAATTTTATTTAGCTTTAATTTTTTTTGAACTTTGTATGGGCAAAAAATCGTATTGAGTCTGACAGGACCCAATGACAAAATAAACATGCCACGGCCTAGTGCCTTAACCCAATCTTGATTGGGCCTACGCATAAATCTACTTTATGAGCTGTCCATTCTATGAGTTGGGTTATCCTACAAGTAAAGCTAAACTAAGTTACAACCTATTAGCCCACAATAGTCCATAAATAGAAACAAGAATTCTATTCACCTTCCAATTTCATCAAGGTCCTGAATCCTACAAGAATTGGACGATCTTAATCTGATAAGGGCAAGTCTCAAGGCTCTCTTCCTAATTAGAACTCCTCTACGAAATGGGACTCAGAGTCCTATTAGGATTCCAACCTCCATGGTTCACTATATAAACAGAGGTAAACCCTCTTATTATTCATTCAAAAATAATGTACAGATTAAGTTCTTGCTCTCAAGAACCGCCGTCTCTCTTACTGTAAAGCTTAATTCCAACTAACTTTACTCCCCTTAGCCACTGCATTATTTCGGTAACCCTTCCCGCTCCCAGCCTTCATTAAATACATTCAGTCTCGCTAACTTGAGCATCGGAGTTTCTACAACAGACATCACACTGATGTTTATCTAGCAGTCACGTTCTGCTTTGCTCTTTGTGTAAGTCCATCAGTTGTCAGTGGCTCAACTCTCACAGGAGACATCCCTTCTGAATCAACCGTAAATTTTACGTCTACAAACTTTTAATTTAATTATTTATAAAATGTTAGTTCTTTTAAAATAAAAAAAAAAAAATGGAATAGAAGACGTTTATGGAATACCATAATAAAAAATAATAGTAATTTTAAAACTTTCAAAATAAGATGTCTTAAGAAATGAAACTTCTTTAAACCTTTAGTGCGAATAGCTCCACTCTATTAGATATCATTAATCTATCGTTATTATAAATTATTTGTGTTAGGCTAACCCAAGCTTGGCTCAGTTTATTTTGTCAAAGTAAGGCACGCGTATCTAAATTTATTGGGAGCAACGCATCAAACTAAAGTTTGGGTTGATAGTCATAAAAGGTTACTTATTGGACTTTGAATTTGAACCGGTTCAATGTAGATTCATAATGGACCGAACCCATTAAAATTAGTTGAAGCCCAACACTAAATGATGACTTGTTATTAGTAAGCGAGATTCATAGAAATAATTGTAGTTTTATTGTTCGTCATAATCATGGACCGACCCCGTCGTCTCTATCCAGTAGGAAATACGAGCTCACTCCAAGGACGTCTTCTGAATCCCAGGGTCGCAAAACAATTCATATAACCTTAGTTAAATAAGTAGAATGCATTATCTATCCACTCTCAAATTGGGCATTTAAGGAATAGAAAAGGGAAATTATTCATTCTTATAAGGAGCAGAAACTCATTCTTAAACCAATCGAGATAATAAATCCTTATTTTTTAAATATTTTTTATAATTACGAATTTATTTTTAAATGATATTATTAAACCAAATTATTTTATACATCTTCTCTATAAACACTTTTTTCATTACACTTATGAGTACATAAACTTTAATTTCTTATATTTATATTCAAACTCTAATTTTTAAAGCTGAAATATATTTTAGAAATAAAATATGGTTTTCTAAGGAAGAAATTTTTTTTTTTTTTTTTTTAAGAGAATATATTAGTGTTGTGTGCGATTTTTCCATTTAGCTCGGTCCCAGTAGAAGCTAGTTGCGACTAGCTCTGGCAGTTGTTCGACAAATCAGGGATAAGCTCAAATATCGGATATTTCGAAAGAGATAAGATTAACACCAACGATAGCGCGATCTTGGCGCTCAATCACGGAGTTGATATTTGAATTTGATTGCAATCCCGATAATTTCTCTCTTTCCTTTCAAACTTGTATATAACTCCCCTCTAACGATGAGAGAGGGGCTAGAAATTATTCTAGGCAAACTTATTATTGTTCTTGTAATCAATCAAAAGCAATAAGATAACAGTAGACATAGACTCAAGTTCTAACTTACCGAACCACTTTCAAAATCATTTTGTGTAATTTATTTTATTGTATTTACTATTCCGTTGCTAGTTTATCATAAAATCACACACATATCAGTTCTGATTTCGTCAAGGTCAATTGGTTCTCTCAAGTTGGTGTGATTTTCGTATCAACATTTTGGCACTACAACGAGGGCCTCCAACTACTTCTTTTAATTTTCGGCAAAAAATAAACAAATTCAGTGAACAACTAATCACTTTAAATCCCCAATGGCTTGTATCAGATCCAAAGCAACCACCGGAAACCACGACAATATGGAAGCCGCCCACCAGGAGGTGAATTAGACTGCTGCTCCTAGTCGATCACTAGTACCACCAGCGTAATAGGTCATAAATTAGCAAGGGTAGTGACTTCTAATCTTGAGAATGGCTGGCTGATGGAGATGATAAGGACACTAGTTGTACAGGTGGTGCAACAGAACATGGTTGAGTTAAGAAATGAGCAATAGGCCAACCAGAACCTTGATCAGCCGCGCTTCACAGAGGCCATACCCACTAGGCGGAATAACTCTGCTAGCAACCAATCTGGTTCGTTAGCAGCAAAGAGCGATCGTCACCCTCGACAAGCAGGGCACCTTCTGCTCATGAGTGTGAGTCCTGACGGTAGGTTAACCCCAAGAGGCGACCGGGAAAACAACCCATTGGAGAAAATGAGGACAATGGACGCCAGAGGGATTCTCGTCCCAATTGACAAAATGCCCAATGCCAGCGTGCCAATTTTAACCAATGCCAAAGGCGAGCTCAAACCTAGCAAGCTCGTGAGATAAGATATACACGCCAATCTGTCAACAATCGATGTTCTAGTTTTAACCAACGTCGCGAGCAATGTACCAAAGAGTATGACAACACCTACCATCCTAGCTATCATGACTCCACCTCTAGTGCACATGATAGAGCAGGCTCACAAGTGACTAATCTTTGGACTCATATGCTCAAGGTAACGCTGAACAAAGGTCGTAGTCAAAATTCTCCTCACAACGAGGATTTAGATCGGGTGTAGAGAATGCTCGACGATCTGAGTTGGCGAAAGAAATAGTAAGCTCTCCATTCATAGAGGAAGTCTATCAGGCACCGCTTCCCTAGGGATTCAAGGCGACTGAGAACAAGTTTGATAGGAAAGGGGATCCCAAAGATCACCTCGCTTCTTTCAATAACCTAATAGAACTACATCAAGTCTCTGACTTGGAGAAGTGCCACTGATTTGCAGTCACTTTGGTTGGAGATGCCAAGAGGTGATATAAAAGGTTGAAGGCAAACTCAATCCAATCGTGGCAGCAATTCTCTTCGCTTTATCTCCAACAATTCCAGGCAATGAGACAATTTGCCATGCTGCTCAACTATCTTAGTAAAGATTAAACTTTGAGCTTGTATTTAACGAGGTTCCAAAATGAGTAGTCCAAAGTTGTGGACACTCCTGAAGAATTAATTCAGACCTTATTGATCTCTAGAATAAGGCTACAAAAGAAGTTATGGAAAGAACTCCAGAGTGAAGACCATGTCAATTTGGCCAAGTTCTACCAAACGGCGACCAAACATCAATGAGTTGAGAGCTCACTGGCAACCTTAGCCGGTAATTCCTCAAGAGAAGCCTCCAACCAACGGCAAAGTCGCCTAGCAGAGAAAATGAGAGGCTAAGACCAAGCTGATAGGGACCGAAACAGGTACCAAAAAAGGCAACAGATAAGTCCTCGTCAGGAGAGACAACATTTTCCTTGATATATGGAGTATATTCCCCTGAAAGAAGATGTGGCTCACATCTACGAAGTCTCTCGTGAGGCTAGGAAGCTACCTCCACCAAAAAGGATGAGAGGCACACTAGGAAGGAGGGACCGTCAAAAGTACTATAGGTTCCACAAATATGTTGGGCACAATACAAATGAGTGTCAAGCTCTAAAAGATGCCATTGAAAACTTAATCAAGAAGGAGAATCTAAAAGAGCATGTAAGAGACAATCAAGCTTGTGACAAGCCGAGTGAACAGAGCAATCAGAACCAACATATCCAACCGAACAACGATGTGTTAGTGGATATGATTTATGGGGAACCCGACATTGTAGGAAGTTTCAAGCATTCTCACGAGTAATAAGCGCAAGAAGCTCGGACGGACTTGGTCCCCTGAGTAATGAATTGTGAAGTAAAGTCGCCTAAGAGGCCTAGAATGGAAAGTGAGGTGATAGACTTCACTAAGGAAGAATGCGACCAATTCCCTCGCCACAACCATGATGTGGTTGTAATCGTGGCAAGGATTGACAATGTTCAAGTCCTTCGGGTAATAGTCGACAACGACAATGCAACGAACATCATCTTCTTAGGAGCTTTCTGAGAAATGAGGTTCACCGAGCGGGATTTAAGAGCATGTCTATTACCGCTATATGGATTGACCGAGGATAGTCTAGTCTCGAGGGAACAATCGAGCTTCCCGTGACTGTCGGGGATAAGCCTCAAATAAGGATAGTGATGGTGGAGTTTTTAGTGATCAACTATTGGAGTAGGCGCCCTAGAGCCAATCAATTATTGTGGAATTGACTCTTTGTAATAATGTTCATTAATCAATAAAAGACATTTTATACTATATCATGTAAATCATTATTATTGCAATATGTATTGATATATGTCCTTAAAATGGTTGAACCGTGGCGAGGGTATCAAGTGTTTCAAATCTTGACAGTGAGAACCCTATGAGCACATATGGTGGCCATTCTAGAAACGTCCGTAGCCCTAGTATTATTCTGAAGTAAGGTGTAATAACTGCTTGATACTACTATACTCATAAAAAATACGTATAATAAAATACGAGTACATTAATAAAAATAGTTGGGCCCAAATTTTCTTTTATTTAATATACATATTCTTTTACAAAAGTTAGTATCCTTTACAAAAGTTCACAAAAGTGTGGTGGACAGTGTAACTACTCCTCCTCGCCTGCCGACATCCATTTGACCGCGTCCTCATCTAGAACCTGCAAAAACATAGAAAAACAATGGGGTGAGCAAAATAATGCTTAGTAAGTAAATCCTCTACTCGTCTATCCCCGTAACTCTTTCTCTTAATTCTTTCCTTACACTCTTCTTTTCTCATTTCTGTTCTCTTTCTGTTTCTGTTTCTCATACTCTTTTCTATATACTCTCTGGTGTATGTCACGGCCTCATCTTACTGGAGGCACGGCTGGGGACTCAACCCACTCTTCGTGACTCTACTCATTTTCTCTTTATGTTCCTTCTATTTCTCTGTTTTCCCATTCTACTCATGGGAATATCACGGCCTCATCTTACCGGAGGCACGGCCAGGAACTCAACCCACTCTTCGTGACTCTACTCATTTCTGTACCGATTGGATTTGGTTATGTATGGATTCGGAACCTTTGGCCATGTGAGTGTACATTCTTTCTCTCTATCCTTCGAATGTCACGGCCCCTTCTTACCGGAGGCACGGCTGGAACCTAATGTTCCACTCTTCGTGTTCCACTCTTCGTGATGGTCACGGCCTCATCTGACCGGAGGCACGGCTGGGGATCACAAAGCACCCACTCTCGTGACTTTACTCATCACTCACGGGTTCCCCATCGCACAACCTACTCTATTCTCTTCTTTAGCTCTTAGAGTAGTTTAAGCACAAAGGTCTCTACTCTTTCTCAAGCTAATACTCATAGTGTAGAAATTCTCTATTTTTTCTCAAGCTACTTCTTAATGCACAATTAATGCATATGGATGGTTCATACTCATTAATGCACTTAGGAAATGCCAATATGCAATGTTGCAAGAATTAAGGTTCATAACTCATTCTCATACTTCTCTTAGGCATTTCATCAAACAACTCATGTGCATACAAAACTCTTCTCTAACTACAATTCTCTTTCTCTTTGTACCCATCCAAAATGGGAAGAAATTCCCTTCTATGGACATAACTCCTATCATAGAAGAACACTTCCAAATATATACTCAATCTCCTCCAACATCATCTCACCTCATCACACATTAACACTTCCCATAAAGAGAGCATATCCAATACCACAACATAAATACTCATCTCAACTCAATTTCTCAAATATATATCTCTACTCAATTTCTCAACAAGCATCATTTATACATGCATAAAGAAATCTCCACTCAAGGATTTCTTAAACTTTAGCTTGAGTTTGATTTACTTACCTTGTGATAGTGTGATTCCACTAGCACTTCTCTTTTCCTTTGGTAGATGTCTTTTCTCTACACTTTTAAACAATAACACAATAAGACCTTAACACCTTTATAGCTAAATTTCACATCTAGAATAAAGGTCCTTACCTTAGGATGTTTTAGATCACCTCTCTACCTAAAAACTACTCAAAATCCCTTTAAAATCCTTGAAGGATTGGATGGAAAGTAGAGAGAAAATGGTGAATGAGTATGGCGGTGGAAGAAGAAGAATGAAAGAGTTTCTAAGACTTAACCCTATTTACTCATATTTTACACCTTCTTTCCCAATTTACCCTTACTCTTTCTTAGGAATTCCACCTTTACCCTTTTAATTCTTTGCAAATGCACCCCCATTTAAACTATTCTCCATGCAATTTCCTTGCATTTCACTCTTCACTTTTCCTGCTAATTAGGGGTAGAATGGTCATTGTGCCCCAAAGGAAGAATTCTCTAGAAACTTAATAAACATTTTTGTCAGGCCCTTCGCCGCGGCGAAGAATCTTTCTTCGCCCCGGCGAAAACTTGCAGAACCTACACCGTAGGTTGCAGGACTTCCTCGCCACGGTGAAGCTTTCTCTTCGCCCCTGCGAAGTTTGTAACACAAAAATTTGCCAAGTATTTACAAATTTTAGGGCAACCACTCGACCAACTCATAATATGAACTCAACCAAGGACCAACCAAACTATAATAGCAACAAACCAACTCAAATGAGGACAAAACAATAAGCATTCAAGTAATACAACACAGTTAAACTACGTACCTCAAGTGGGGCGTTACATAAGGGCACAAATAATATGGTAAGACTATCATAGTGTTGAACGACTCTCTCGAAAGGCAGTGACTGATCTCACTTGTCAAGGTTGTTTGGTGACAAGCTGGTGCAACACATGGGTGCTTGCTGTAGGCGATTACACCGCAGCAAGTTCACTGGACTGACCCACCAGAGGATTCCATATGGATGGTAACCCTAGTATCTATGGAACAAATCTTCTAACGAATGGTGGTGCATGTGATCCTTAGACTTGAGATCACCGGAGCGCCTTGTGCACCGATTGGTGTAGTTTGACACTAGCCTAATGCAGTTCTTTTCAGAGTTGTCAATACGGTGGTGATTGGTTGCATCAAGGAGTGTATCAAGACTAGGGTGGATTGACACAGGATTCATCACTCTCGGGTATGGGAAAAGTTATCTCACGGTGCAATTCAGTATATGACAATGACACTAAAACTGTGGCCACAGTGGGATTGAATTGTTGCTCTATCCAATTTATAATACGGCTCATTGGTCCAGAAACTGAATATATAATATCGAGAGTAACCGAAGGTTGACACTATTTCTATGTCTTCGTCTCATCGAGATAACGTATGATGAAAGGATCGAATTGCACGGTAACCATATCGTTGACAGGTAGCTACTTTGCTGAATCCGAATCTATCGGGTGGCCATGATGCCTTATTAGGGGCCAATCTTGGCCTATGTATTAGTGAGACGATCAATTGGTGTTAATCACAATACTATACACTGTTGATATGATGAGGAGCCTATGGGTCACACACATAGAAGACAATTTAAGATCCAAGAAGAAAGAAGAGCATTTTCGTCTTTTAAGGCGAAAGGGTATTTTGGTAATTTCACAGTGCAATTAAATTTGCTGAGGTCGTAGCCTTTGTTTAATTTGTTAGAAAAATTAAATAAGTGAAATTACGTTTAAATGTGTGTTCGCACATTTAAATATATATTATTATTATTTTTAAATGTTAAAATATATATATATTTAAATATATATATTAATTGATTTAAATTGAGATAATGATGGAAAAATAAAATATTAAATTGGGAGTGTTTGGCAACATGGGGCGTTTGGGTTGGAGCCCAAGCTTATTCCGTATGGGATTAGGGTAAATTGATTAACTATAAAAAGAAAAGTGTGTGTGTTAATTAATGAATTAATTGATTTCTCTAGAAATTAAAAACACACAGAGCAGCCACATCTCCTCCCACGCCAGTTTTGGGTTTTAGCTTAAATCAAATTCCTTTTGATTTGCTTTCTTCTTAATCTTGAAGCCAAAGAGGATCTAGCAAATCGCTCTTTGGTTCTTTTTGAGATTGTCTTTGTGTGGACTACACAGGTTCGATCCTACACTTGGATCGGTAGCAAAACATTCGTCGACAAATTTGGAGGAGCCTTCAACATGCGTTTGTTTTCTTTAAACTCAGATTTATTTTTCTACAGATTTTATTTAATATAAATTGTAAAATTATACCCTTGATCTTGGCTTATGTAAACAATTCCTGAATTATTTGTTTTGTTTCCGCTGTGTATATGGGACCGTTTACTAACATCAACTGCCCGACCACCTATAATGTCATCTTGGGAAGGTTGCTCCTGAACAACCTGAGTGCAGTCACTTCAGTGCGATGTCAGGCTATTAAGTTTCTAATCCTAGATGGAATATGAGTTATAAGGAGTTACAGGAAAGATTCAAGAGAGTGCTACAATTGAGCCTTCCATGCAGCACAAAAATAGGCATTCCCAAGGACCATGATCATTGTTGAATCCAAGCCAAAGCTCAGACCATTGGAAGACACCATAGATGCTCGTATTCACAAAGAAGAGCCTACAGTAGGGCCAACAGAAGAGCTGCGACAAATGCCTATCAGCGAGGAAGACCGAACATGTGTTTTAAGAATTAAGAGCAATCTAAGTGGCGAGTTGGCAAATTGTTTAGTGGGGTTCCTGAAGCAAAATCTCGACTTGTTCACTTGGGTAAATGCAGACATGGTGAGGATTAGCCTTGAAATGATATGCCATATGTCGACTCAGAAGCTTGCTCGATAAGGCAGAAAAGGAGATCTATGAATTCTAAGCAATCTTGAGCACTCAAGGATGACTTTGATAAGCTCCTGAACATCAACTTCATTAGAGAAGTAAAATACCAGGATTGGCTCGCCAATCCAGTCTTAGTAAAGAAATTGAATGGCAAGTGGCGGACTTGCGCCAATTTCATAGATCTCAACAAGGTTTGTCCTAAAGACAGCTTTCCGCTACCTCGGATCAACCAATTAGTAGATGCAACAATAGGGAACATACTACTAAGCTACATAGATGCATACTCAAGATATAATCAAATCCTAATATATCAGCCTAATAAAGAGCACGCCTCATTTATTACTAACCGAGGTATTTATTGTTATAGGGTTATGCCATTTGGCCTGAAGAATGTTGGGGCGACCTACTAGCATTAGTGAATCAAATGTTCATTGAACAAATTGGAAAAACCATGAAGGCGTATATTGACGACGTGTTTGTTAAATCAAAGATCGTCGAGCCACATCAAACATTTGGGAGAAGTGTTCGGTATTCTTAAGAAATACTGAATGCGGTTGAATCCTTTAAAGTGTGCTTTTGGAGTAAGCTCAGGGAAGTTCTTGGATTTCTAGTGAATCAGTGAGGTGTTGAAGCCAATACGGATAAGATTCAAGCTCTTCTGAGCATGCAAAGTCCGACCAAGGTAAAATAGGTTTAGAGTTTGATAGGGTGAGTAGCCGCGTTGAGTAGATTTGTTTCCAAAGCAACTAATAGATGCCTGCCATTCTTCGAAACCTTGAAAGGCAATAAGAGTTTCAAATGGACAAAGAAGTGCGAGAAAGCATTTTAGGAGTTAAAGAGGCACTTAGGGCAGCCCCATTTGTTATCCAAGCTCGTCCCGAGTGAGCCCGTATTGTTGTATTTAGCGGAATCTAAGTCTGTGCTCAGCACGGCTTTGGTATGCAAGAAAGGAGGAGTGTAGTGGCTAGTTTACTATGTGAGCAGGCGGTTGCTCAACGCCGAAACAAGGTATCTAGAGATGGAGGAGCTCGCCTATGCATTCATTATATCTGCTTGAAAATTGCGGCCCTACTTCCAGGCACACTCCGTGCTTGTCTTTAAAGTTTTTCCACTAAAAAAAGGTAATGCAAAAGCCCGAGGCATCCGGTAGATTGATTCAGTGAACTATGGGACTGAGTCAGCACGACATCAAGTACCTCCAAGAGCAACGATCAAGGGACAAGCATTGGCTGATTTTATCTTGGAGTTCTCATATCAACCCGAGGGAGAGTCAAGCCCACTAAAGCAAGCACCTCAAGAGCGAACAATTTAGTGGAGCACAAGCTTGATAGCTAATGGCAGTGGACCTTTTATGTAGATGGGTCCTCAAATGAAAATGGGGCAAGAGTCGGGCTCTTGCTTAAAGGTCTTTGTAATGCCCACATCGAGGTACGTAGCTTTACTTATGCCCTAATACCCTTAGTTGAATTTTGTTAAAGTTATCTTGAACAAGTGTGAAGAAAATTTCCTAAAATTCTATTAGGGGTAAAATGGTCTTTTCACTCATAATTAGTTGAAAAAGTGGGGATTGAAAAGAGATAGAATTTCATGGAGAATGCAATAAAAATGAGGGCATTATGGTAATTGACTAAGAGACATAGATGGAATTTCATAGAAAGTGCAAGGGTAAAATGGGAAACTAATAAGTAATATTTTGTTATATTAAGAGTTGAAGAATGAAACCCCAGCCATTTCTTCTCCTCCATTCACGCCACCTTCCACCCAAGTTCTCTCAAATTTCTTCAATCATTTTTCAAGGAAAATTCATAGATCTTGGTTCATTTTTAGTGGAATTTCAATCCCAAGCATCCTTAGGTAAGATCCTAGCACTAAGATGTGAGATTTAATTTTTAAAGTGTTGAATTCTTATGATTTGTGTTCATAGGATTTAAGAGAAAGAGAGTTGGATCAAGGAAGACTACTAAAGTGTTGGATTGCTCACATCTAAGGTAAGTAAATCCAACCCTAGTCATTATTGGAGTAATATTATGTAGAGAATTTCTTTTATGCATGTATGTGCTTATATATGAAGAATTGTTGATGGAATGGATGTTGAATGATGAATTTATCCATGAGAAGTAATGTTTGTGTACTTAATGTTTGATGAGAGTTTGGATGAATTATGAAAGAATTGGAGTAGAATTTATGGAGTGTGAATCCTGGACAGGTTTGACGTTAATCTTGGTGTGTTTTATTCCAAATCTTGGTGGCTTAGAAGAGAGGTAGAAGTGTAGCCAAATTAGAGTTGATGTGTGCATATAAATTGTTTGATGAAATGTCAAAGAGAAGTGCATGTATGAGTATGATTATTTGTTATCTTGAGATGAGTTTGTAGATGGTAGAGAATGACATGTTAAGATTCCATATTGTATTATTGCACCCAAACATGTGAATTTAGAAAAAATAATAAGCACGAGCCCATCTACATGCATATATACTCATAAGAGAATAGAGAAAGAACAGAGAAGAATAAAGAAGGGTGATGTAAGGAAAGAAATTCAGAATAGAAGCAACAAAGAGAGAACAGTAGTATAGCGGGTTTACTTACTGAGCAAGTAGTGCTCATCCCATTGTTTTCAATGTTTTTGCAGGTAGTAGGTGAGATGTGGTTGCTTGGAACGTTAAGAAGCGGAAGGGTTTGGCAACACTGTCGAATTGTTGTTTGGTGACTATATTATATTATGTAAAGATTTGTATATAAAGAAAAAAATTAGATATGGGCCCATTATTTTATACTCATCTACATGTATATTTTCTTATATATATTTAGAGAAGGTTGTTGCGATGAGGAACTCGTGAGTGACATAGCCCTGCATGCATGCCGCCTTTAATGAGCGGCCTTAGAATCAGAAAGAAGAATTGTATAGTCCGTTAGAATTGCATGTGGATGAGGACTGTACTTAGAATTAGAGAATACACTCACACGACCAGGGTTCCAAATCCATGCCTCAACCAAGTCCGATCGGCAAGAAAAGAAAGAATAGAAATAAAGAAAGAAAAGAAAGAAAGAATAGACAGAAAGAATAGAAAGAAAAGAAAGAAAGAATAGAAAAGAAAAGAAAAGAAAGAAAGAATAGACAGAAAGAATAGAAAGAAAAGAAAGAAAGAATAGAAAAGAAAAGAAAGAAAGACCAGAAAAGAAAAGAAAAGAAAGAAAAAAAATAGAAACAAAGGAAGCACAGAAAGAAATACAGAGAAAAGAAACAGAATAAGAATAAGAAAAATAGAAAAAATAGAAAAGAAAATGCACATCCTATGCATTTGTGCATTTGCATCATACCTATGCATGATACCATGCCTACTATCATGAGTAGTGAGAAATTAGAAATTGAGAAAGAACAGAGAATGGTGATGTAAGGAAAGAAATTCAGAATAGAAGCAATGGAGAAAGAATAGTAGTATAGCGGGTTTACTTACTGAGCAATTAGTGCTCATCCTATTGTTTTCAATGTTTTTCAGGTAGTAGGTGAGATGCGGTCGCTTGGAACGTCAAGAAGCGAAAGGGTTTGGCAACACTGTTGAATTGCTGTTTTGTGACTATATTATATTATGTAAAGATTTGTATATAAAGAAAAAATTAGATATGGGCCCATTATTTTATACTCATCTACATGTATATTTTCTTATATATATTTAGTGAGTTTTACTGTTATTTTACGAGTATACTAGCTAGAGAGAGAGAGCATTACATTTTTGGTATCAGAGCAAAGGTTTTGGGATTTGACAGTGTGCCTCTTCCACTGCATTGACGTCTCGTAGTCGACTGTCGTAAGTTATTTCTTTTCTTACTTATAATAGAAGAGTTAATTGAGTTGATTAAAAGTGTTGGTGTTATATAGATGAGACGTAGAACTCGAGCAGGCAGTAAGAAGGCAATGAGTACGGGTGAAACTTCCAACCCGTCAGAATCTACTCTCCCTATCCTCGATGAAGCGAGGATTCGTAATATTATACAACAAGTCTTGGGAGAGAATCAAGGGAGATCGATACCGGAGAGAGTTGAGACCCCAATTATTGTACCGACCCCCAGAGAGGAGAGAGAGAGGTCGGTACCCCCGATAGTGCAGAATCGTATTGAGCCGATATATGGGTTGCCTAGTCAACATTAGCTGTCAGAATTCAGGGGTACGACGGACCCAATAGTGGCAGAAGAGTGGTTTAGATCCGTAGAGTGTCCGACGACACTTTTCCATATGACAAACTAGGAGAAGATTCAATATGCAAGCTTTCTGTTTAGGGGTGATGCCCGTATATGGTGGGAATTGATGGAGGATACTCATGGTATAGCCTTGATGACTTGGGGAGATTTCAAAAGATTGTTTGAGGTAGAATATAGAATAGTTGATCGAGTTCATGAAAAGATTCAAGAGCTTATCAGTTTGCAACAGGGGACTAGCTCAGTGAAAGAATATTCGGTGAAATTTTATTCCCTGGCAAGGTTTGCGCCAAGTGTAGTGAGTACACCAAAATTGAGGAGAGATAAGTTCGTGTATGGGCTAAAACCAAAAATAGCCCGAGATGTGATGGCTAGTGCTTAGCCCCCTCAAACATACAGTGAATGAGCCTTACGGGCGGAAATATTTGTGAGTAAGCTAACCCCGGCAACTCCATCACCAGTAGCCCCTAGTGTTCTACCTCCTACTCCACAGAGAGATAGAGTCGATGTCCCCACTAACAAAGAGGTGAGAAATAAGAAAAGAGTTCAACCCAAGAAGAACAGGAGGGAATGGCTGAATAAAAGGCTGAGAACTGTTGAAGTTCCCTAGTGCCAGAAGTGTGGAAGAAATCATTATGGGGAGTGTCTTAGAGATTTGGGCCAAAATGTAATGCTATAGATGCCGGCAGCCAGGGCATATGATGAGAGATTGTAAAGCCCCTCCTGCACCCGCAGCGCAGACACCTAGAGGTACCAATGCTTGGGTGTTTATAGTAGCTCAGAATGAAGCTAATGCTAGCCCATCCGCAATTACTCGGTGTACTGAGATGACTGATTGGTGTCAATCTCGATACTACTCACTACCGATATGATGAGGAGCTTATGGGTCACACACTTGGGAGACAATTTAAGGATGGTAAACTTCGGAAGGGCATATTCGTCTTTTAGACAAAAGGGCATGTTGGTAATTTTGCTGTGTAATTAAATTTACTGAGGTTGTAGCCTGTGTCCAATTTCATTATTGGAGTAATTTACCAAAATTACAAATTTAATTATTGAAGTTAATATTAATAGTTAACTAAATAATTAAATAGGGACCTATTTGTGATTCCACCTAAGTTTGGGTTGTTGCTAAACTTTGGGGGTGGAATGGATATTTTGCATCATTATTTACATGAAGCAAGAAGCTAGGTTTTCATTCATTCTCTCATTTGGTGCCGTGAGTGATATTGAGAGAAAATTTTTCTCTTTACTCCTCTTCACTCTATCACCCTAAATATCATCCTTAAAGTCAATAATTGATTCTAGCAAAATCAATTCTTGGTCTTTGACACACTGTCTCCATGTGGACAACCTGAGTTCGATTCCATTCTCAAATCGGTAGCAAAACGCTGGTATAATCTAATCCTTGAATGGATCTTTGTTATTTCAATTTAAGCATATATATATATGGGCAATAATTTTCATTTTCCAGCTGCCTCTACTCATCGATTTACTAACAAATACCACATACCATCATAACTGACAATGGGAAACGGTTCGATTGTGAAGACTTCCAATTATTCCGTGAAAGGCTCAACATCAAGAAAAACTTCTCTGTTGTTTACCGATCTCAAGCTAACAGTCAATTAGAAGTAGTTAATAAGGTGATCAAGCACACCCTTAACAAAAAGCTTGATTCGCTTAAGGGAAGATGGGCAGACTAGCTACCTGAGGCTTTATGGTTGTACAAAACCACAGCCAGAAGTTGACAAGNTTTAAAGACCTTTTGATTCTCATCTGTGTTTAGTCCTCATTAGTGGAGAGTAGTTCGATATTTAGGCTTATGGAGTCTGCCACCATTTGATAAACTTTACAATTTTTGCATAAAATAATCCGGGAAGTTGGAATGTGGATTGAAGTGGGGATTACCTACTTGGTGGACCGATTGAGGAAGACAGTCGATGTAGCTTATAACTTCTTGGAATGTCGAACATTTCCTGATAATAAACTTTCAACAATTTGTGAGACCTGTGCAATGTCTAGGCAATTCAGTGTGGCATTTGAGTTTGTTGATTTTGGTTTTTCAGTTTGTTTGCATGTTTTCATGTTTTTGTTTTTCGTTGTTGTCTTTATTTTTGTTAGTTTTGTACTGTATGCTCGGGGACGAGCATCTCTTTAGTTGGGGGTAGTTGATAATCCGTAAATTATACAGTTTTTATTTGATCTTTTTGTCGGATTTTAGGTACTTTCTAGTGCATTTTTACTTGAATTGGTGCTTAATTCTTTACTTTTCGTGTTTCAGGTTAAAATGGACTTTTTGAGCGAATGAAGACAAAATTGGATAGTTTTGACTCAGAATTGAGTGAATTTCAGAAGATAGGAGAGTTCCGGGGCAGGACAACACACGATGAAGCTTGTTTCCAAGGTAGAGAGCCGAAAATCGAAGAATCGAACGAAGAGGCAAGCAGAGTGGCAGTTCTGTAAATTTCAGAACTTTTGAAGGAGCTTCGCCCCAGCAAAGAAATTGTCTTCGTCGCGGCGAAGTTAGGCAGAGACGATTTGGAATTGTCCATTCTTCACCACGGCGACAGTCAAATTATTCAGTTTTGTAAACGCACAGTTTCGTGTGTGCGTGTTTTTGGCTGGGTTTTTGGACTAAGTATAAAAGAAAAACTTAACTTTTTGCCAAGGGAGCTTAGGTTGTTAGGTTTAGCGGTCTTTTACATTTTCCTTAGAGAAAAAGCTCGAGTTTTTCGGATTGTGAAAGGGAAGATTCAGATTTTGACTAGAAGATTCATCTTTTGGGGAGATTTCTCATCTTTCATCTCAGTTTCATTATGTTTAACTTGTTTATTTCTATTTTTCTTTTTTTTTTTGTTATTTTAGCTATGAACTAATCTTCTATGGGTTAGGGTTTTGATTGTAGTTTGGATTTGAAATGGGTTAAGTATTTGATTGTGTTATTTCCATGTGAATAAGCTTTGGTTGTGTGTTACTCTAGAATTAAATGCTGTATGTGATGAACATGATGAGATTGAGAAATAATTCATGTTAAGCTTCTTGGGTAATCACCATTTTAGTATTGGATGCTAGAGATGGATTCAAGAATTAATGAAATCAAATTAGGATTCTTGTGCTTAATGAATTTGGAATTATTAACCTTCAAATTGTTGGGTGCGGAATGTTAATAAGGATGAAAAGGCAAACATAGCTTGAGAGAGTATGTTAACATATTAGTGAATCCGATTTACAACCATTGCGCATGAATGTGAAAATAGTGTAACTCTTCGGTTTAACCCATAAAAGTCCAAACGAAGTCAAAACCCTACCCGTTTTTATTTGAATAGATATTCTGCGTTTCAATTGCTTTCTTATTTAAGATTAAATTTTTTGTTTAATTTTAATTTTGTTTTCTTTTTCATTACAAATTGATCCCACCAATCCAAAGAATTCGATTTCTTCAACTTGATAACGTTAGGAAACTTAGTGCTTTGCTACAGTCCTCGTGGGAACGATATCCTACCCATCACTCTATTACTTTATGCGACTAGTGCACTTGCTATTCTTTGCATGTTGTAGTAAACACGCATCAACAGACCAGGAGAAGATCCGGTATGCCAGTTTCTTATTTCGGGGTGACGCTCGAATTTGGTGGGAATTAATGGAAGATACTCATGATGTTTCTATAATGACTTGGGGAGATTTCAGAAGATTGTTTGAAGCTGAGTATAGAACAGTTGACCGGGTTCATGAGAAGATACAAGAGTTTATCAGTTTGAAGCAAGGGTCTAGCATAATGAAAGAGTATTCTGTAAGGTTTAACTCCCTTGCTTGGTTTGCCCCCGGTATAGTAAGTACCCCAGAGTTAAGAGAAGACAAGTTTGTCCATGGACTGAAGCCAGAGACAGCCCGGGATGTAATGGTAGGAGCAAAGTCCCCTCAAACCTATAATGAAGCTTTAGAGCAGGCTTTAAGGGAAGAAATTTTTGTCAATAAGCTCACCCCAGTGGGACCAAGTGAACCATCTCCCGCTCCACAGAGAGAAAGATTTGAGAGTGCAAGAAATAGAGAAGTGAAGAATAAGAAGAAGTTCAACCTAAGAAGAATAGAAAAGATTGGTAGAGTAAACGGCCGAGAACAGCAGAGTTTCCCCTATGTCCTAAGTGTGCGAAGACTCATCCAGGAGAGTGCCTGAGAGAGTTAGGTCGTAATGTGTATTATAGATGCCGACAGCCAGGGCATCTAATGAAGGATTGTAAAGTTCCTTTTCCACCTACAGCACAGGATTCCAGAGGTACTAATGCCAAGGTGTTTACCGTGGCACACAGTGAAGCAGAGGCTAGTCCATCAGCTATTATTGATCAATTATTATTTCATGCAGTTCCTTTATATGTTTTAATTGATTATGGAGCCACTCATTCCTTCATATCTCATGGGATGATAGAAAGATTAGGTTTGAAACCTATTAGAGTGAGTCAACCCATTAAGATAGAGTTACCTGATGGGGTTAGTGTTTTGACCCATGAGATGCTGTCAACAGAGTCCGTAGTGATCCATGGAAGAGAATTAGTCGTTGATTTAATAGTGTTTGATATGCCTGACTTTGATGTGATCTTGGGCATGGATTTCCTAAGGAGGTATGGAGTAGACATTGATTATCGGAAGAAGAAAGCGAGATTCAATCTCGATAATGGAGATAAGTTCAATTTTGGAGAGGGCCATTAGTTGAGTATGTTAATTAGTAGTGTAAAGGCTAGAAAGATGTTAAGAAAAGGGTGTTCTGGGTATATTGCCCATGTGGTGCAAAGTAGTGATGTCCCATCACCAGAACTTTAGAGTGTGCCAATAGTCCAGGAATTTCTAGATGTGTTTCTGGAAGAGTTACTGGGTTTGCCTCCGGAAAGAGAAGTTGAGTTTAGTATTGAACTGGCACCAGGGATAATACCGATCTCTAAAGCCCCTTATCAAATGGCCCCAGCCAAGCTTTAGGAATTGAAGAAGCAACTCTAATAGCTCTTAGAAAAAGGTTTTATCTGACCAAGTCATTCTTTCTGGGGAGTGCCAATTTTGTTTGTAAAGAAGAAAGACGGATCATTACGGATGTGTATTGATTACAGAGAACTAAATAAAGTGACAGTGAAGAATAAGTACTCGTTACCTCGTATTGATGATCTTTTTGATCAGTTGAAAGGAGCTGCAGTGTTTTCAAAGATTGATTTGAGGTTGGATTATCATCAAGTAAGAGTGGCAGAACAAGATATAGCTAAAACTGCTTTTCATACAAGATGTAGGCATTACGAATTTTTGGTGATGCCTTTTGGGTAAACCAATACCCCAGCAGCCTTTATGGACTTAATGAACCGGGTGTTTCATGATTGCCTTGATCAGTTCATAGCGGTATTTATAGATGACATCTTGGTTTATTCTAAGTCAATAGATGAGCATGAGGAACACTTAAGATTTGTGTTGCAGCGATTGAGAGAAAAGAAGTTGTTTGCTAAGTTTTCTATGTGTGAGTTCTGGCTTGATCAAGTGATATTTCTGGGCCATACTATTTCTAAAGAAGGGATATCAGTGGATCCTAGTAAAGTGAAGGCAATTCTTGAATGGCAAAGGCCCAAGACAGTAAAGGAGGTCAGAAGTTTCTAGGGACTAGTACGCTACTACCGGCAATTTGTAGCAGGGTTTGCCCAATTGGCTAAGCCATTGACAACTCTTACCAAATAGAGAACTCATTTTATGTGGTCAGATTCTTGTGAAGAGAGTTTTCAAGAGTTGAAGAAAAGATTAACGACATCTCCCGTTTTGGTGTTACCACAGGAGGGTGTAGATTATGATATGTATACAAATGCCTCATAGCAGGGACTTGGTGTTATGTTGATGCAGTTAGGTAGGGTGATAGCCTATGCTTCTCATCAGTTGAAAGAGTATGAAACAAGATACCCTACGCATGATTCAGAGTTGGCAGTTGTGGTCTTTGCATTGAAGATTTGGAGGCATTACCTTTATGGTGCCAAGAGTAATATCTACACCAACCATAAGAGTTTGAAGTATTTCTTTACACAAAGGGAACTGAATATGAGACAGAGAAGATGGTTAGAGCTGGTTAAAGATTATGAGTGTGAAATTAAGTATCGGTTGGGAAAAGCTAATGTAGTAGCCGATGCATTGAGCAGGAAAGCTTATTTGTCCCGACTCACAAGGCAGAAAGAATTAATAGAAGAGTTGTGTAAAGAGCGGATTGAGGTCATACCAAGAAGGATTGCTAGATTAAAGGTTCAGTCTACCTTACTGGAAGAAATCAAAGAAAAGTAAGTTGTCAATTAGTGGTGTTAGAAAATAATTCAACTAGTGCATGAGGGCAAGACACCAGCTTTTGTTAGATGGTGTCCTCCATTTTAGGAATCAGATGTGTATTCCTTAAGATGATGAGTTGAAGAAGAGAATTCTTATGGAGGCTCATGATACCCCATACACTACTCATCCTGGAGCAACCAAGATGTATCAAGACTTAAAGAAAGGCTACTGGTGGCCAGGTATGAAAAAAGATATTGCAGATTTTGTAGCTAAGTGCCTAGTTTGTCAACAAGTGAAAGCAGAACACCAAAGGCCATCAGGGTTGCTTCAGCCACTTAGTATTCCTGAATGGAAATGGGAGAGTAATTCCATGGATTTTATTACAGGTCTCCCTAGAGTGCAGAAAGGGTATAATGTTACATGGGTACATGGTGACATGTAGTGTCCACTCTATTAATACTGAGAATCACACTTGAGGACAATGGCTTCGGTCATCGTATTGTATGATTGGCTTGTTAGCTTACTCCACATTTGAGGTTGGTAATGGGAGCTATCAACTGCTGTGGATTAAGTTTGTTGGCCTACCTAATCAACCCATTTTGGCTTGTTCGCCAAAGTGAAGGTTTGAAATGGGCTAGATGGGATCTAAGTCCATTAGGAAAGCCAGCAAGCTTTCCTGAGTTAATAATGAGGGTTATTGGCTTGAGGAAAATAGTGGAAACGATTATTTTATAAAAGGCCTTGTTAAATAATGAAAACAAACATGATAATAACTTTACTTTTCTGTATTGTAGATTCATTTAAAAATGAGCAATATCAACCTACGATCAATAATCGAGAAAGAAAACAGGCTGGATGGATCTAATTTCTCGGACTGTTATCAAAATCTTCGGATTGATGCCACTCAGGAAGTAAAGGAAACTTACCAAAGGTTCCTTGATGATATTGATACTGTTCAATGCCTTATGTTAGCATCGATGACACCTGAGCTGCAAAAGCAGCATGAGCATATGGACGTTGATACCATAATTCTGCACCTTAAGGAGCTTTTCGAAGGAAACGCTCGAATGAGAGGTACAAGGTATCGAGTGCGTTGTTTAGAAGTTGCATGACTGAGGGAGCCCAAGTTGGTCCTCATGTGCTCAAGATGATTAGGTACATAGAGAGGCTTGATACTTTGGGATTTGGGTCGGATGCAGAATTACAAGTGGATTTAATTTTGCAATCATTACCTAATTCTTTTTCATCATTCATAATGAACTTCAATATGAACACCATGATGAAACCTTTGTCAGAGCTTCTAAACATGCTCAGGACTATAAAGCAGGACATGAAAAAGTCTAAGCCTATTTTACTGGTTGCTGCCAGTAAAGGAAAGGGTAAGGGCAACGGAAAGGCCAATGCCAATCCCAATCCTAATCCCAAGCCCAAGCCCAAGCCCAAGCTCAGACCTAAAGGACAGGATGCTCTCAAGCCTGAGGGTGGCATTGGGAAAGGTGGGAAGGTAGTCTGCTTCTATTGTGGCAAGCCTGACCACTACAGGAAACACTGCAAGGCTTTCCTCGCAAACGAGAAGAAGTCAAACGCTTCAACTTTAGGTACATGATTGAGATTAACTTCTCTCCTTCAATATCTTGGGTCATTGACACAGGGTGTGGTACTCACATTTGTACTGATGTGTAGGCACTAAGGCAGATTAGATTACTTGCCAAGGGAGAAGTGGACCTACGAGTGGAAATGGAGCACATGTGGCTGCATTAACTATAGGGACTTATTGTTTGTCTTTGCTTACGGGCTTATTATTAGAACTCAAAGACTATTATTTTGTACCTACAATTTCCAGAGACATTATTTTAGTATTCGCTTTGGATAATATAGGATATCGTTTTGAAATTTCTAATGGATTGTTGTCTTTTAGTTTGAATGGTATTCTATTTGGAATTGCAAGGTTATATAACGGATTATATGTTCTTGATTTAAACAATAAAGATATTCTCAATGTTGAAACCAAGAAAGCTAAACATAGCGATCAAAACCATACATACCTCTGGCATTGTAGATTGGGTCATATTAATCAGACCCGCATTACAAAACTTAAAAGGGATGGAGTTTTGGACCCTTTTGACTGTCAGTCATTTGAGGTATGTGAGTCATGCATTTTAGGCAAGATGACCAAGTCACCTTTCACAGGACAAAGTGAAAGGGCTACTAAACTGTTAGGCATCATCCATAGTGATGTATGTGGTCCACTAACAGTTGACGCCAGAGGTGGATATTCCAATTTCATCACATTTACTGATGATTTCAGTAGATATGGTTATGTCTACCTCATGAGACATAAACCTAAAGCCTTTGATAAGTTCAAAGAATTCAGGAATGAAGTACATAATTTGTTGGGCAAAAGTATTAAGGCTCTTCGATCAAATCGAGGAGGTGAATACTTGAGCTCAAGGTTTTCTAAATACTTGAAGGAGTGTGGGATAGTATCACAACTCACCCCCTCCATATACACCTTAGCATAATGGAGTGTCTGAAATGAGGAATAGAAACTTAGTTGATATGGTTAGGTCGAGTTTTAGTGATCTACCTACATCATTCTAGGGTTATCCTTGGATACTGCGACTCACATAGTGAACCGTGTGCTGTCAAAGTCTATAGATAAGACTCCATATGAACTATGGAGTGGGCGAAAGCCCAACTTGTCTTATTTAAGGATTTGGGGTTGTGAAGCTTATGTCAAGAAATTGACTTCGAACAAGCTGGGCCCAAAATCTAAGAGATGCATTTTTGTGGGGTATCCTAGGGAAATCAAAGGGTTCTATTTCTACCATCCAGAAAAGCGTAAAATTTTTGTCGTCGTACTAGTGTCTTCTTAGAAAATGATTTTTTCTTAAGAATTACTAGTGGGAGAAAAGTAGAACTCAATGAAGTTCTAGAACCACAAGGTATGAGTATTCAAGTAATTGATTTTCTCTTTTAAAGTAAAAACACAGACAACAGCCCCTCTTAATACACTCCCACAGCAGAAACACTTTAGGCTCAAAAATCAATTCAATTGATTTCCTTTCTTCTTAATCTTGAAGCCAAAGAGGATCTAGCAAATCCCTCTTTGGTTCTTTTGAGATTGTCTTCATGTGGACTACATGGGTTTGATCCTACACTTGGATCGGTAGCAAAACATTCGTTGACAATTTTGGAGGAGCCTCCAATGTGTGTATGGTTCTAAACTCAGATTTATTTTTCTTGCAGATTTTATTTTAATATGAATTGTAAAATTATACCCTTGATCTTGGCTCATGTAAACGATCTCTATATTATATTTGTTTTGTTTCCGCTCCGTATATGGGACCGTTTACTAACAGTGGTATCAGAGCCTAGGGTACCGAATTTTACAATTTTTTTTGGATGGTTAATAACATGTATTTGATGATATAATGTTGCCTTATAAAATCTGCCTTAAATCATGTTTTGAGAAATTGATTAATCGATTAATCTGATTTGTTGAAGAACTGCAAGTTTGGTTTAATGCATGATGGATTTTTGGTTGAATTCAGTATGTTTTGATTGATTGAAAATCTGTTTGAGTGTTTATGGTTACTGTATGAACATATCTGGAGCTACAGATCTGTGTATGCTCGCCGCGACTGATCCAATTCCAACCAATTTGCAACAACAAACAACACAAAAAATGCCCTAAACTCAAGCTTAAATTCGGCCAAAACACTAGGGAGGCAATGTCACACTTACTTGCAATTTTAGGTTAAGAGAAGAATGAACACTTCAAGCATAAAGGAATTCTCCACCAACTTGAATTGATTCACCAGCAAATCTCCTTGCCAAGACTTGGATAAAGAAATCTCAATAAGAACACAAAGTTCTCTCAATGGTTAAACTAAGTTTTTGATATTTCATGAACTTCTTTTACAAGGAGAATAGTTGCCTTTATATAGGCAATTACAAGGTTAAAAGAGTAATCAACGAATACAATACAAGAAAATGAAAATTAATAAATATTACACAAAAGTTACAAGCCTTTCATTCAAAATTAAGGCCATACCCATTTAATGCAAAAAGGGACATGATTCCCTAATTCTAGGGTTCATGTCTTTAACCACCCCATTAGTTGAAAAAAATCACTTTATTAGCCCAAAACTTGATCAATGATCCTAATCAAGTCTACTAATAAGGGTGTGAGAGATTGGGCCTTGAAGATCTTGCAAATGGATCCAATAAGGGTTCAAGTGGACTTTCCCCTTTGGAATGAGAATTGGGCCGAATGGGTTCACTTCAACACTTGGGCTTCTCTCTTGGTGGACTTGAGCTTCCTTTGTTGGGCTTGGACTTGGAATGGTTTGGGCCGAAGTGCTTGGGCTCTCTCTCCCCTTGGAACTTGCTTGGGCCGAATCTCCTCCAATGCTTTCCACACTCCACAATCCAAGTGTTTTAGGACTTGGAATGAAANGAAGTGGTTGAGCATCATGAGGAGGTTACTCCACAACTTGTGGATCAAAGTGAACCACCTCAGGTAGCACAGGAGCTACGTAGATCTGGGAGAGTACGCCATGAGCCCGAGAGATACGGTTATCTCGTGACTCAACATGGTGACGTACTAGTCTATCAAGACGATGAACCCAGAACCTACGAAGACGCTATATCGGATCCAGATTCCGTTAAATGGCTTGAAGCCATGAAATCTGAGATGGACTCCATGTACCAGAACCAAGTGTGGTCTCTGGTGGAACCACCTGAAGGGGTAAAACCCATAGGGTGTAAATGGGTCTTCAAGAAGAAGACTGACATGGATGGCAACGTGCATACTTATAAAGCACGGCTGGTTGCCAAAGGTTTCAAACAAATTCATGGCATTGACTATGAAGAAACCTTTTCGCCGGTTGCCATGATTAAATCCATCCGGATTATGCTTGCAATTGCTGCATATCATGACTATGAGATTTGGCAAATGGATGTCAAAACTGCTTTCCTGAACGGAAACCTTGAGGAGGATGTGTATATGACACAACCTGATGGTTTCGTTCTTGATAGTCAAGCTAATAAGGTATGCAAGTTGCAGAGATCCATTTATGGACTCAAGCAAGCTTCAAGGAGCTGGAACATTCGTTTTGATGAGGCCGTAAAAGAATTCGGTTTTATCAAAAACGAAGATGAGCCCTGTGTTTACAAGAAAGTGAGTGGGAGCGCAGTAGCATTCCTAGTGTTGTATGTCGATGACATACTTCTGATCGGGAATGATATACCGAACTTGCAGTCGGTAAAGACTTGGTTATCCAAGTGCTTCTCCATGAAAGACTTAGGGGAAGCAGCCTACATCCTTGGTATAAAGATCTATCGTGATAGATCGCGTAGGTTGCTTGGCCTAAGTCAGAGTGCATATATTGACAAAGTACTGAAACGATTCAGTATGGAAGAATCCAAGAAAGGATTTCTTCCGATGTCACATGGTGTTTATCTCTCTAAGGAATTGTGTCCTAAAACACAAGATGAGAGAGATAGGATGAAGAGGATCCCATATGCATCAGCAATTGGATCCATCATGTATGCCATGCTATGTACTCGGATTGATGTCTCATGTGCTTTGAGCACTTGTAGTAGATATCAATCGGATCCAGGTGAGCGTCACTGGATGGCTGTCAAGAATATTCTTAAGTACCTGAAGAGGACTAAGGATATGTTCTTGGTTTATGGAGGGGAAGATGAGCTCACTGTAAAAGGATACCGTGACGCTAGTTTCCAAACAGACAAAGATGATTATCGATCGCAATCAGGGTTTGTATTTTGTCTCAATGGCGGTATAGTGAGCTGGAAGAACTCCAAGCAAAGCACTGTAGCGGACTCAACAATGGAGGTTGAGTATATTGCATTGTCAGATGCGGCCAATGAGGTAGTTTGGATTAAGAAGTTCGTTACTGAACTTGGTGTGGTTCCCACGATTGTTGATCCTATAGACATCTATTATGACAACAATAGAGCAATTGCTCAAGCTAAGGAACCACGGTCTCATTAGAAATCCAGACACATACTCAGACGATTCCATCTTATCAGAGAGACAGTTGAGAGGAAAGACATGCAGATTAGTAAAGTGCATACTGACGACAATCTCGCAGATCCACTGACAAAGCCTTTGTTGCAGCAGAAGCATGACAGGCACTTGAGATCATTTGGTATTAAATACATGAATGATTGGCTATAGTGCAAGTGGGAGATTGTTAGAGTAGATGCCCTAGAGCCAATCAATTATTGTAAAATTGACTCTTTGTAATAATGTTCATTAATCAATAAAAGGCATTTTATTCTATATCGCCTAAATCATTATTATTACAATATGTATTGATATATGTCCTTAGAATGGTAGAACCGTGATGAGGGTATCAAGTGTTTCAAATCTTGATAGTAAGAACCCGATGAGCACATATGGTGGCCATTCTAGAAATATCCGTAGCCCTAGTATTATTCTGAAGTAAGGGCACAGATAATACGATAAGACTATCATAGTGTTAAACAACCCTGTCGAAAGGTAGTGACTGATCTCACTTGTCAAGGTTGTTTGGTGACAACCTGGTGCAACACATGGGTGCTTGCTGTAGGCCAATACACCGCAGCAAGTTCACTAGACTGACCCACCAAAGGATTCCATATGGATGGCAACCCCAGTATCTATGGAACCAATCCTCTAACAAATGGTGGTGCAAGTGATCCTTAGACTTGAGATCACCGGAGCGCCTTGTGCACCGATTGGTGTAGTTTGACACTAGCCTAACGCAGTTCTTTTCAGAGCTGTCAATACGGTGGTGATTGGCTACATCAAGCAATGTATCAAGACTATGGTGGATCGACAGAGGATTCATCACTCCTGGGTACGAGAGAAGTTATCTCACGACGCAATTCAGCATATGGCAATGACGTTAAAACTGTGGCCACAGTGGGATTGAGTTGTTGCTCTATCTAGTTTATTAGACGGGTCATTGATCCAGAAACTGAATACATAATATCAAGAGTAACCGAGGCTTGACACTATTTCTATGCCTTCGTCTCGTCGAGATAACGTATGATAAAAGTATCAAATTGCACGGTAACCATATCGTTGACAGGTAACTACTTTGCTGAATCCGAATCTATCGGGTGGCCATGATGCCTTACTAGGGGCCAATCTTGGACTGTATATTAGTGAGACGATTAATTGGTGTTAATCGCAATACTATACACTGTCGATATGATGAGGAGCCTATGGGTCACACACAGAGAAGATAATTTAAGACTCAGGAAGAAAGAAGGGCGTTTTTGTCTTTTTAAGCGAAAAAGGTATTTTGGTAATTTCACAGTGCAATTAAATTTGTTGAGGTCGTAGCCTTTATTTAATTTGTTATAAAAATTAAATAAGTGAAATTACGTTTTAATATGTGTTCGCACATATTTAAATATATTATCGTTATTGTTAAATGTTAATATATATTTAATATATATTAATTGATTTTAATTGAGATAATGATGGAAAATAAAATATCAAATTGGGAGTGTTTGGCAACATGGGGTGTTTGGGTTGGAGCCCAAGCATATTCCATATGGGAATAGGGCAACTTGATTATTTTACTATAAAAAGAAAAGTGTGTGATTATTCAAGTAATTGATTTTCTCTTTTAAAGTAAAAAACACACACAGCAGCCCCTCTTAATACACTCCCACAGCAGAAACACTTTAGGCTCAAAAATCAATTCAATTGATTTCCTTTCTTCTTAATCTTGAAGCCAAAAAGGATCTAGCAAATCCCTCTCTAGTTCTTTTGAGATTGTCTTCGTGTGGACTACATGAGTTCGATCCTACACTTGAATCAATAGCAAAACATTCATTGACAAATTTGGAGGAGCCTCCAATGTGCGTATGGTTCTAAATTCAGATTTATTTTTCCTACGGATTTTATTTTAATATGAATTGTAAAATTATACCCTTGATCTTGGCTCATGTAAACGATCTCTATATTATATTTGTTTTGTTTCCGCTGTGTATATAAGACTGTTTACTAACACATTAGATGCAGGATAGGAAGGTGTGCCACAAGAGGTGGTTGAACATCATGAGAAGGTTACTCCATAATCCGTGGATCAAAGTGAACCACCTCAAGTAGCACAGGAGCTATGTAAATCTAGGAGAGTATGCCATGAGCTAGAGAGATACGATTATCTCATGACTCAACATGGTGATGTACTAGTCTACCAAGATGATGAACCCATAACCTCCGAAGATGCTATATCGGATCCAGATTTTGTCAAATGGCTTGAAGCCATGAAATTTGAGATGGACTCCATGTACCAGAACCAAGTATGGTCTTTGGTGGAACCACCTAAAGGGTTAAAACCCATAGGGTGCAAATGGGTCTTCAAGAAGAAGACTGACATGGATGGCGAGGTGCAAACTTATAAGGCATGACTGGTTGCCAAAGGTTTCAAACAAATTCATAGTATTGATTATGAAGAAACCTTTTCACCGGTTGCCATGATTAAATCCATCCGGAATATGCTTGTGATTGTAGCATATCATGATTATAAGATTTGGCAAATGGATATCAAAATGGATTTCCTGAACGGAAACCTTGAAGAGGATGTGTATATGACACAACCTGATGGTTTTGTTCTTGATAGGCAAGTTGAGGAGGTATGCAAGTTGTAGAGATCCATTTATGGACTCAAGCAAGCTTTAAGGAGCTGGAACATTCGTTTCGATGAAGTCGTAAAAGAATTTGGTTTTATCAAGAATGAAGATGAGCCTCGTGTTTACAAGAAAGTGAGTGGGAGCGCAGTGGCATTCCTAATGTTGTATGTCGATGACATACTTCTGATCGGGAATGATATACCAAACTTGCAATCGGTAAAAACTTGGTTATCCAAGTGTTCTCCATGAAGGACTTAGGAGAAGCAGCTTACATCCTTGGAATAAAGATCTACCGAGATAGATCACGTAGGTTGCTTGGCCTAAGTCAGAGTACATACATTGACCAGGTACTGAAAAGTTCAATATGGAAGAATCCAAGAAGTGATTTCTTCTGATCTCATATGGCGTCTATCTCTCTAAGGATATGTGTCCTAAAACACACGATGAGAAAGATAGAATGAAAAGGATCTCATATGTGTCAGCAATTGGATCCATCATATATGTCATGTTATGTACTCGGATTGATGTCTCATGTGCGTTAAACACTTGTAGTAGATATCAATTGGATCCAGGTGAGCGTCACTGGATAGCTGTCAAAAACATCCTTAAGTACCTAAAGAGGACTAAGGACATGTTCTTGGTATATGGAGGGAAAGATGAGCTCACTGCAAGACGATACAATGATACTAGTTTCCAAACAATAAAGATGATTATCGATCGCAATCAAGGTTTGTATTTTGTTTCAATGGGGGGTGCAGTGAGCTAGAAGAGCTCCAAGCAAAGCACTGTAGTGGGCTTTACAATGGAGGCTGAGTATATTGCATTATCCGATACGGCTAATGAGGCAGTCTGGATTAAGAATTTCATCACTGCGCTTGGTGTGGTCTCTACGATTGTTGATCCAATAGATGTCTATTGCGACCACAATGGTGCAATAGCTCAATCAAAGGAACCACAGTCTCACCAGAAGTCCAGATACATACTCAGACATTTTCATCTCATCAGAGAAATGGTTGAGAGGAAATATGTACAAATCAATAAAGTGCATAGTGATGACAATCTCGCCGATCCACTAATGAATCATGTTATAGCAAAAGCATAAAAAACACTTAAGGTCATTCGGTATTAAATACATGAATGATTGGCTATAGTGCAAGTGGGAGATTGTTAGAGTAGGTGCCCTAGAGCCAATCAATTATTGTAAAATTGACTCTGTAATAAATGTTTATTTATCAATAAAAGGCATATTCTTCTCTATCGTGTAAATCATAGTTATATGTAATGATATATGTCCATAGGATGGTAGAACCGTAACGAGGGTATCAAGTGTTTCAAATCTTGATAATGAGAACCCTATGATCGCATATGGTGACCATTCTAGAAACATCCGTAGCCTTAGTATTATTTTGACCAAGGACACAGATAATACGGTAAGGCTGTCATAGTGTTGAATGACCTTGTTGAAAGGCAGTGACTGACCTCACTTGTCAAGGTTGTTTGCCGACAACCTGGTGCAACGCATGAGAGCTCGCAAGAGGCAAATTCACTGGATAGACCTACCAGAGCATTCCATATGGATGGTGACCTAGTTGTCAGAGTAGATGCCCTAGAGCCAATCAATTATTGTAGAATTGACTTTTTGTAATAATGTTCATTAATCAATAAAAGACATTTTATTCTATATTGCGTTAATCATTATTATTGCAGTATGTATTGATATATGTCCTTAGAATGGTAGAACCGTGACAAAGGTACCAAGTGTTTCAAATCTTGATAGTGAGAACCCTATGAACACATATGGTGGCCATTCTAGAAACGTCCATGGCCTTAATATTATTCTGAAGTAAGAGCACAGATAATACGGTAAGGCTACCATAGTGTTGAACGACTCTGTCAAAAGGCAGTGACTGATCTCACTTATCAAGGTTGTTTGGTGACAACCTGGTGTAACACATGGCTGCTTGTTGTAGGCGGATATACTGCAGCAAGTTCACTGGACTGACCGACCAGAGGATTCCATATGGATGGTAACCCCAGTGTCTATGGAACAAATCCTCTAACGAATGGTGGTACATGTGATCCTTAGACTTGAGATCACCAGAGCGCCTTGTGCACCGATTGGTATAGTTTGATACTAGCCTAACGCAGTTCTTTTTAGAGCTGTCAATATGGTAGTGATTGGCTGCATCAAGGAGTGTATCAAGACTATGGTGAATTGACAGAGGATTCATCACTCCCAGGTACGAGAGAAGTTATCTCACGGTCCAATTCTGTATATGCCAATGACACTAAAACTATGGCCACAGTGGGATTGAATTGTTACTCTATCCAGATTATAATACGGTCATTGGTCCAGAAATTGAATACATAATATCGAGAGTAACCGAATGTTGACACTATTTATATGTCTTTGTCTCATCGAGATACAGTATGATGAAAGATCAAATTGTACTGTAACCATATCGTTGACAAGTAGCTATTTTGTTGAATCCGAATCTATCGGTTGGCCATGATGCCTTGCTAGGGGCCAATCTTGGTATGTGTATTAGTGAGACGATTAATTGGTGTTAATCACGATAATATACACTGCCGGTATGATGAGGAGCCTATGCGTCACACGCATAGAAGATAATTTAATAGCCAAGAAGAAAGAAGGGCATTTTCGTCTTTTTGGGCAAAAGGGTATTTTGGTAATTTCACAGTGCAATTAAATTTGCTGAGGTCGTAGCCTTTATTTAATTTATTAGAAAAATTAAATAAGTGAAATTACGTTTAAATATGTGTTCGCATATATTTAATTAAATCATCATTATTGTTAAATGTTAATATATATAGAATAAATATATATTAATTGATTTTAATTGAAGATAAGGATGAAATAAAATAAATGTCTAACTGGGAGTGTTTGGGAACATGGGGTGTTTGGGTTGGAGCCCAAGCCCATTCCATATAGGATTAGGGCATTAAAATAACACTATAAAAGAAAATGTTTTAGTTGGAAAATGAGAGAGACTTTTCATTCATTCATTCTTTCATTGAAAAGGAGAATACACAACCCCAAAACACTTTCACTCTCTCGCCAGTTTTGCTTTTGCAAAGAATCAAAGTTCTTCTTTGATTTTTCTTCTTGTTTCTTAAGGCTAAAGAGGATCTAGCAAATCCCTCCTTAGTTCCTTGCGATTGTCTTCGTGTGGACTTCGTCGGTTCGATCCTACACTTGCGTCGGTAGCAAAATACATTCAGAGACAACTTGGAGGAGCCTCCAAACGTACGTATGTTTCTTAAACCTTGAACTGATTTTTGCAGATTTGATTATTTTTTTATAAACTGTGATTTTTTGTACCCAGATCTTGGTTCTAAGGAACGATCCATGTAATTCATGTTTTTGTTTTCTGCTGCATAAATGGGTCACTCACTAACAGTGGTATCAGAGCCTCGGGTATTAATTTCTACAGTTTATTGTATGATTTATAACATGTATTTGGTTGATAACATGTCATTTTTGAAAAATCTGCAAAAACTACAGAATCAGAAAAATTTGTTTTTGGATGAATGATTCAAATGATAAAATGGTTTATAATGTGTTGATGGATGTTATATTGGTTGGTTGATATCCTGGTTGAACGTGTGTGCGTTCAAATTTGGATTCGTGTTATTACACAAAAACTGCAAAATAACGCAAACTGTTCATATTGGGATTTCCAGGTTTCGCCGCGGCGAGTGCTCTCTGGAATTTTTTGCCCCAGCGAAGATAAAACCTTCGCCGCGGCGAAGTCTGTAGCTTTCCCAATTCTGTATTTTTCGCGAAGGGACCATCTTTAGTTTTTAATAACCTATAAAGCCAATAATCATTCTGCACATAAAAGAGGGTAATTAATTAATAAACCCACCCAATTCAAAAATTGATTGCTTTTGAAATGTATGCAATGTACTTGTTTGTATATCGCATGGTGCCCGGTACGTGAGCCTTAGACCTAAGAGTGAATGTTTTAAATTTTTGGGTATGTATGGTTGTAAATTTATTAAATAGGGCATGCGTGTCCTGCCTTTCTCTTCTTCTCAATGTGCATTCTCTTCTCATCGAATGTAAATCGAGGTTTCTAAATTTATTGATGTAAAGAATTTTTATAATTATTTTTATTGTAAATTTAAATGATATTTTTGTAATGTACTTGAAGACAGACCAAAGGACGAGGCAACCATACTTGAAGACTCAAGATATTTATTATAGGACCCCTAGGTGACCCATTGATTCCTCTAGGCTCGAGGAAATCGGTTTTAGTTGGGCCATGTACCGGCATGTTTTAATATTGTGTTTAGAATGCATGCTAAGGTTGAATGTTGAATAACATGCCAAACAATGTCATTTGAACAAAGATAATAATCTGATGAGACATTCAATAAAAACCCTCAATTAAAGTATGTTAAGTCACGTAAGCCTTCCATCACCATGGTTTAATCAAACCACTGTTCGTCAAAACCTTATTTGCCAAAGCGAAGGGTACACTTCTACCACTAGGAGATTAAAATGCATTGGAGTTTTCCTTAATGGTGATGGGTCGACTTAAAATGATAGTTTTGCTTGTTCGCCAAAGCAAATGTTGATAAACACATCATAGGCATAGTAGAGCAGTACATATATTATGTATACGTGGTCACATGTAGTGTCCACTCTACTGATACTGAGAATCACACTTGAGGACAATGGTTGGAGCCATTGGATTGTGTGATTGGCTTGTTGGCTTTTTCACATTTGAGGTTGATAGTAGGAGCTATCAATGGGTGTGGATTAAGTTTGTTGGCTTATCTAATCAACTCATTTCGGCTTGTTCGCCAAAGCAAAGGTTTGAAATGGGCTAGATGGGATCTCAGTCCACTAGGAAAGTCAACGGGCTTTCCCGAGTTAATAGTGAGGGCTATTGGCTTGAGTAAAATAGTGGGAGCATCGTTTAATAAAAGACCATATTAAATAATAATGAACTTTATAATGACTTTATTTTTCTGCAATTGTAAATTCACCAAAATGAGCATTATGAACCAACGACTGATAATTGAGAAAGAAAACAGGTTGGATGGATCCAATTTCTTAGACTGGTATTGTAATCTTC